>NW_023494788.1:280000-445000 GCF_904425465.1 Colossoma macropomum
ACTACATATCTTCTCTGCTATTTGTTTAATTCACATTTTAAAATCTTATTTTTATTTATTTATTTTTTTAAGTACCAGCTGTTTTATCATCTCACTTACTGTTTATAATTGCAGATTTTTTTTTTGTCTAATTTATTTGTAAAGCACTGTGAGATTCTGGACTCTACATAAAAGATTTCACTATACTATTATTATTATTATTATTGATTCATGCAAGCTGACACAAACTGTTGCTTTTACGTGATATGAAGACTCAGATGATTGTCAAAACGGTGCTACAACAAAAACTAAACCAGGTAAACAAAGTAATATACCGGTCAGAAACACCATGAGATTATCTCTATTACTAGCTGCTATAAATTTAAATAAATAATAATAAATAATACAAATAATAAGTAAATCATAAATAAAAATAAATAATAAATAAAGTACATAAATATATATTTTTAAGCTCCTGCGGTTTTATCTCATCACTTACTGTATATATTTATTGCAGATTTTTTTTTTTTGTCTCATTAAAGCACAATGAGATATTGGACTCTATAAGAAGAGACTTTATTGGTTTTATTATTTTTTTCATGCAAATCAACAATTCACAAACTGTTCTTTTATGTAAAATAAAATGTAAGGTCACCGCCAAAACAATGCTACAACAAAAACTCAGAAACAAAAAAGAATCTCATTTACTAGCTTTTAACTGCTTTAAACAAACTCTTGGGAACGTGATGGGAATCCTTAAAACTTCAACATGTATCTTGTTCTATGCAAACTCTGCTAATTCACCCTTTAACCCTGAAGAACGGCAAACAGACTGCCGGTCAACATAGCAATGACAACAATTCCGCCTAGCTAGTAGCTAATGAAAAGGCAAAGAGAAAGATTTAAGATGAATATCGATAATTTGGAGATGGATTTGCATTTATAATCACTCCAGCTGGTTTTAATCTGCAACGAGAAACTGACAAACACTAAAAAGTCAACTGAAGTCAGCTTCTCATTCAAATTTTCCTGTTCCATCTTAAATGATGCATCAGTTACATTTTCCATTTAAGGTGGAACAGGAAAATTTGAACAGGAAGCTGGTGAACGAGAAGCGACTTCAGCCTTCAGCCAACATTGAGAGACGTTTTACAAGAAACTGTTCCACTTTTGTGGAAAAGTTTCCTGCCAGAGATGTGAGAAAAGCAGGTATAGCTGAGCTAAAGCTTAAAGCAGAGCAAAGTAAGTCTGTTATTTTAAGTCTATACTAGAAAATTAGCACAAACTGAGACACATTTACAGCCAAGGTGGTAAAATGGACATAACATTTTGTGGCTCCCAAGGAGGTTTGATTTTTGTTGAAAGGACAAAAATGGCTCTTCCTAACATTTGTGTTGCGACCCCTGGACTAGAGGATGTATAACACAAACTGTGTATCAACAGATGAGCTGCAGTCTCTAACTGGAGGTACAAGTTGGGGGTTTCCAATATAGTGGCCAGGGAATATGTATGCCATATAAAAAGTAAAAAGCATGCTGCATAAACTTGGCCTTGTTCTCCAACCAGCATCGCTTATGCATTTTACTCAATTATACATTTTCAAAAAGGCAAAATTGCTGCCTAAGTGTCCAGGCCAGCCCAACATGTTATTCTTTTGCAGCGTTATAAGATAATTGGCTTTATCATCTTATCTGCCCTGCTCCTCTGAGACAGCACAGGGACGGGCGTAATCGCCTTTGTTCTGCTTCGCGTTCTGCGTCTCTAAAAGGGCTTCCAGCCGGCAGGAGCGCTGCAGGGTTGAGGAAGGTGCTGAGGCTGATCGCAGTGGGGGGGGGTTGAGGGGTTGGCGGGGCAGGGTTAGGGGGGCCAATCTCTGGGGAGGGGAGAGTTTCCTCTGCTTTAAGATCACACAGAGTTTTGCCTACAGGAAATCTCCCACCTGGTGTGCAGCCTGCTGGAGCATGCTAATCTAAAGCACTGCCGGTTTCTGCACGCATCAGTCGAATGCAGCCCAGATAACCTCTCTCAATTACAAGATATGGCGAAAAGATAACAAACAGGCTGTTATCTTTACACAAATGTGGCCACACAGCACGCTCAGCACAACTGCAGCAAATAAAAGAAGAAAAACAACAATCCACTGTTTATTTGCATGGATTTATAAAGCTGTGTGGTACAAAAGCTCTGAGAGATCTTTTCATTTTCTTTTGGGATTTTCACACAGTTACATCTCAATTGCATGGAATTTCACCGATTTTTCAATATTTCTCCATAATAAAATGGTTCAGATATAAACAACAGAATCAGAACTGTTCACAGTGGTGGTGATAGGAACCAGACGTCCACCTCTAAAAGCTCCCTTACAGAAAGTTACTACATGAAATGGTTATGAATTCACTGTCTGATGCCTGAGTCATTGTTTTACGATAGATTTGAGAGGATTTTGGCCTAAAACGTCTCATAAGACTCGTGTAGGTTCACCGGTGGTTTTGGACAGTGAACACAATTTTATTTGTGTTGTAGTCATGGCGACCCCTGGTTCCTATCACCACCACTGAAAAGAAATCAGAGCCATTTCACATCAGATCACTCTGCATGGCTTTGCTACATCTATGAAATGTTTTTTAAACGCAAATAGAAAAATCTGTAGAATTCACTTGTAAGCTAGCTTCAAAAGTTTAGTTAGCATAGAACAGGTATGTGCTAATCATTTTTAGATTATGTTATTCATATTTTTCGCTTCAACACTCAGCTGGGTTATTCTGAAGTATTAGGACCCAAGTATTCAGAAAATGAAAGGAAAAAAACATTATTTTTGTCAATATCATTGCAGCAGTGAGAATTTGGTCACAAAAAAAAAAATCAAATGTGTAAAATAAAGTTTTCATTTTCTGAATGCTGTTGTTGATGTAAACATTTTAAAGCTAATTTTTAAAATATGTACACTTACAAAACAGTTTACAAAATACGGTATTTTGCAATTTTATGTCATTACTGTAACACATGGAAAACAATTGAGATTTTTCTTTTAACCTGTGACACAAGACAAAATCGGTTCTTTTGGTCCACTTCCTTAGTGTTTTCAAGAAAATGCTTAAGTACAGAACAGTTAAAATTGCATACATATGCATATACATGCATACATGTTCTGTAGTGGTTTTGTAAGACAGACCGAGATTCTTCCTATGAATGAAGACCAGAAGGTTTTGCCTAAATAGTCTCTCAAAAATGAATAAATCTTTTGGCCAAATGGAGGCTTAAAGATCTGAAAGATCTGAGTGTTGTTGGTTTTGCTGCTCTGGCTTCAACATGTTAAGTTACGGTAAACTAGGTGGCCCCAAACTTTTGCTGGACAGCGTAAACAATCTTCTCCAGTGTGTTTTCTGTGAGGACGCTGTAACCTGGTAGTCTCGCGGTCCATCTGTGCATTTTATGCCTTTGATGAATCCAGATCAAAGGAGAACAAAAGCAGTTTCCCCTCCTTGAAAAACAGCTAAATGAACCGAAAAGAAGTGCAGGTTTTCTCTCTAAATCAGCAGCAGCACGGTTTAAAAAGCGCCTCTGTACTAAACCCACTAAAATCACCATGCATCTCACAAACAAGCAGCGTCCACCTTTACAGCAGAGCCTAACGGAAACTGGAAGAGCTAATTTAGAGCCCGACACGGCTTAACTATTTCATCATCTTGGCAAAACATGAATAAAACATCAAATTAGCATTCTGGAAGGTCAAGGAGAGAAACGTCGGGAGAAAGAAAACACATGGGACTGCCTAGCATGGGGACTAGCTGGATAACTTAGCCTGGCGTAGCGTAGGCCTGCGTGTTAGCCATGCATTAAACATGCGCTTCTGTTTCTCTCAAGCAGCTGCATTAGCATTAGCGAGTGAAAAGAAAGGACGGTGGATATGAAGACCGGGAGGCAAAAAAATGAACAATCGTGAATTTTTATGAGGATAGCGCCTCAAACAAGAGCTGCAGTTGATTGGACCGTCATTAATTCAATGTATTGAGCATGGAATTCACTCAAATGCATATCTGCTCACTATAAATGAATAGTTGGTTTACATTAGCAGCCTTAAACCCTATTCAGACAGGATTAGTATTCCATGAGAAGGTGGGAGAGGCCAGTTTACCACAGGAAGTCAGTAATCCCTGCCATTAGAAATCATTTGGATTAAAACCCAATGGTTTTGCTCCAATAGAGACCACTAGTTGCCTATAAACAACTTTAGATCCCATTAGGAAACCATCAAATGCATTTAGAATCAGCCATTGGTCACCTGTTAAACCATTAGGATCCTTTACATTGTGATATCAACCCATCAAAAAGGCCAAAGAGACATTGCAAAACCACACTGTAAGAAGTGATATCCTGTCAAGTATAATTTTCTGAAATATAGTCAATAAATATAATATTTCTCCTGTAGAGATTGTTGCAAGCTTAATGTAAGATTTTTTCTACCAGTTTGACTAGTTAATTGTCTAGTGAAATGAAATATTAAATCTAGTTAATATATCTAATATTTCCCATTTTGAGATGGTTGTGCACTTATTATAAGATTAGCTTTTTTTTTATTTTGAAATATTTTTACTTTTCTAAAGTAATTGTAAATTTATTTCATTATATTGGCAGATTCTTTTGCTAGTTGTAAGCAATGAGCTTGAAACCAGCAAAACTATCTGCCACTATAGTGAGATAATTTTTCATGACACTATTGCCTAAAACAAGTCAAGTCAAATTTATTTATATAGCGCCTTTTACAACAGATGTTGTCACAAAGCAGCTTTACAGAGAATCTGGGTCCGAGCCCCCAGTGAGAAGCCTTGGCGACAGTGGCAAGGAAAAACTCCCTCAACAGGAGGAAGAAACCTTGAGAGGAACCAGACTCAAAAGGGGAACCCATCCTCCTCTGGTCGACACCGGATAACAGCACAGACACAAAACAGTATAAACAAGTAAACAATGTCTAGAAATAAGCGAGATAATCATATAATAAGTGCACAACCATGGGAAATATTAGATATATTAACTAGATTTAAGATCATTTCACTTGACAAAAACTAGTTTTTGCAGTGCATTAGAAACCAACAGAAACCCTAATAGGTTTCTATGGGCTTTTTCAGCGGGAACTGATTCGAATGAGTAAAGTCAAGTCAAAGTTTATTTATATAGTGCTTTTTACAACAGGCATTGTCGCATAGCAGGTGTATAAAAAAATCTGGGTCCACAAGCTTCACCAAAGGTGACAGCGGCCAGGAAAAACTCTCTAAAAGTGAAAGGGAGGAAACCTTGAAAGGAACGAAGACTCAAAAGGGGAACCCATCCCTCTCTGATCAACACCAAATAGCAAACTGTAAAATATCAAAATACAGAAAAAAGGGGTAAAACAGGTGAAGCAACGTCTGATTCAACAGTTTGAGTCTGTGCAGCAGCAGCAGCTAAGAAATTTCAGTATTAATAACAGAAATGGGAGTGGCTACTCTATTTAGTCACCACCTTCACTTCAGAAAAGAGTCGAAAATGTCAAAACATTCAACTTAGCATCATTTTGTTTACCCTAACCATCTGTCTTTCTGCCTTAAGTGAATGTAGTGCATCATTAGCATCACCATTAGCTTGGGAATTCACAAAAACAGGTAACATAACATCACATAAAATCAAATTTGTCTATAATTTTTATATGTTTTGAGTTGTACATGTGAGACAGGAGAGTGATGCTACATATCGGCCTGGTTTTAGCTTCTTCGAGCCTCCATACTATGTAAAAAAAAATCATCATTCCATGTTCATTCGCATGGGATTAATGCAACCTGGGGTTATTTCTACAGCTCCTTTATGGAAGCTAAAAGGTTCTGGAATCTTTCCCGAAACGCGAGTGTGCAATCAGTAAAAATGGGACTAAAAATTACCGAGAAACGCTGCTAAACATTACATTACCCACCTCCCCATGTAAAACTAACCCCATCCGAATAGGCCTTGTGTGGCGACTGTACATAAATGAGTAGCAGGTTGTGTTAGCGTGCAGGTCATTCCTGGAAGAGTGTCCCCAGACTAGCTGGCTAAATGTCAGCTGTGCATATGGGCTAATGAGTTAGACTGTAGTTAGTGAAATCCCTGTGTTGGGCTAATGGGCTTCTCACTGCCGAAGCTTTCCATTAACTACTCACTCAGACACACCCAGGGGGAAACAGTCCAGCAGCATGGGAGAAAAATAATCCCAAACTAATGACAGTTAAGACAGGTTAGCCAATACAGCTAACAGCTAGTAGTGGCAGCAGAACCCTGAGTCTGTGCATGCTCTCTTTATTTCCACAATATGTTTAGTAGCCCGTGAACATTTGATGAAGAAGCTACTGCTCAAAAGTTTGCATACGTGAAACGTACCTAATATAATGTGCTGTGCAACATTGTTGTTTTCGAATCATTTGTTGGAAGCTGCAAAATATTAGGTCATACATTGGCTTTGTACTTGCAGTGGTGAACTAACTGGTATGAACTAATAATTATAGCGTGTTACACATTCCCATGAATGATACCTCTTTGTTGTATGCATAACTATAAATGTCTACAGCATCCAACTTATATGCTGATACCAAAACATCATATGCTAAATCAAAAGAATGTACCAGCTTATATCTTTTAACCCACTGTAACCTGTTATAACTGGCTATAATCTGATATAACCAAATGTAACTTGCTGGCATCAGCTGTAATTTGCTGTAATTGGCTGTAACCTGCAGCAACCTGCTGTAAGCAGCAGCTATAACCTGCAATAACTGGCTATAACCTACAGTAACAGGCTGCAGCCTGCTGTGACTTCCATAAGTGTTCTGTAACAGACTATAACCTGCTGTAACATGCTATAACAGACTTTACTGTGCTATAACAGGCTGCAGCGTGCTGTAACAGACTATAACCTGCTGTGACATGCTATAACAGACTGTAGTATGCTATAACAGACTGCAGCGTGCTGTAACAGACTGTAACCTGCTGCAACTTGCTATAACAGCCTGTACCTTGCTATAACAGACTGTAACCTGCTGTAACATGCTCTAACAGACTATAGTGTGCTATAACAGCCTGTAGCGTGCTGTAACAGACTCTAACCTGCTGTACCTTGCTATAACAGACTGTAACCTGCTGTAACTTGCTATAACAGGCTGTAGTGTGCTATAACAGCCTGCAGTGTGCTATAAGACTGTAACCCGCTATAACAAACTGTAGTGTGCTGTATCAGACTACAGCGTGCTGTAACTTGCTATAACAAACTGTAGTGTGCTATAACAGACTGTAGTGTGCTATAACAGACTGTAACCTACTATAACATGCTATAACAGAGTGTAGCGTGCTATAACAGACTGTAACCTGCTGTAACTTGCTATAACAGACTGTAGCATGCTGTAACAGACTGTAACCTGCTGTAACATTATAACTGGCTATAACACAGTAACAGACTGTAACCTGCTGTAACTTGCTATAACAGACTGTAGTGTCCTGTAACTAGTTATAACCAACTGTAACATTATAACTGGCTATAGACTACAGTAACAGGCTGTAACCTGCTGTAGCTTGCTATAACAGACTGTAGTGTACTATAACAGACTGTAACCTGCTGTAACTTGCCATCCATTCTCTAACGTTTAGTGGAGAAAGAGTGGAGAAAGCTGTGTGTCTGTACAAGCAAGGACAATCACTGGTGAAGTGAATGACCTCAATATTCAAGGAGGAAGAATAGCCAATATGTAGGACATTAGCTGTACAGAACTCCTATATAGAACACACTGTGCATATGTGTGTATGCGTGAGTACATATGTTCAGAATATAATGCTCCACATACGGGTAATATACATTAAGTTCTAGATATTAATCAGTTAAGTGAGGTAGATAGATAATAGATAATCATTTTGCTGAACACTATGCTGAGTCCCAAGACAATTTTAGTTAATTACACTGGTTCTAGATATTAACTGAGTAAGTGTGAGGTGCAAACTCCAAATTGCTGTGTAATCATTTTGGACACAATGGGAGTGGGTACACAGACAGCTGGGCTAAAAATACTGAGGTTTTAGTTATTTGGCTGATAAAATGCCTCACAGTTGTATCATTATTTGGCGTAACAGGGTGGTAAAAACAAACATACTCTGAATTTCACTGTAATATCAAATTTCGGAAAAAATTAAAGTTCTGTAGGTACCCCATAGTTTAATGGGGTAAAAAGGTGATACAAAGGCACTTGAAAAAATGATATGCCTTATAGAATAGATACCTGTTTATAATCTAGAGCCATAATCAGGGAGTCTTTACCATTTACTTTCCTGCATAAATGTATGGCTTTACAGTGAAATCCTGTATATTTGTACTTATCACCTTGTTACTATAGTTATTCAAATACGAGATACTTTCATATGTTCCTTTTTAGCTTAATGACTAGAACCTGTTAGACATTTTAGTGCAGTTTAGACTTAGTACTGACCCTGTTACCCAAAAGATATATAAAGCACTTTGGAGTTTGTACCCCACACTAAACCAGTAGATATCTAGAACCTTTTGGGCATTTGAGTGTAATTTAGTCAAACTACCTTGGAACTCATTGTGTTACCCCAAATAATTACCTAGCACTTTAGAGCTTGTACCCCAGCCTTATCTGGTTAATACCTAGAACACAGGACTGTAAAAGAAAGCTTTACACACAGAATGTTTAAAATCAATGCAGGAAACACTGGGACTAACCACCGATAGAGATAACAAGCTCATGCAGCAGCATATTAGTGAATGCATACAGTGTAGAAAAGCTGATGCAGCAAGTGTGGCTCTAAATTCCGGCTCCTCGTGAAGAGAATAAGCCCCATGTGGAGGACATCATGGCTGTGTCAGTGTGTCCTCATTACCTTCCTGCTACGCTCGGTATCATACTAACAGAGATTCTCGCAGCTTTTCTGCATTGTTAGCCTGATCCCACGTGAGAAAGCCTTGTTTAATCATACAATAATTACATATTTAAGTCCCAGAAGTCAGCAGAATCTAATTATCAATCAAACAAACAGAGTGCCACATACACAATCAGGAAAAAGAAAAAAAGAAATGTTTAGTGAAATCCCCAACACACCAAAACAAGAAGTTACAAATTGCATTCCACTCATAGCTCAACTCAAACACGGAGCAGAATAAATACTCTGACAAACAGACATTTATGGAGACAAATGAAGGCAAAGAACGGAGAAAGCAGCTCAGGTAGCAACGAGGGAGACTCCCCTAGCATGCCTCATTATTTTCAGCTGTGCTCGCAATTGCCATCTCTTTAGGTGTTTAGCTCCACGTCTGCCACAACCAGCATGAATTACATGACAAACGCTCCAAACAGTGGGTAGAATTCATGGACTTCACAGCTTCACTTATAACAAATACGGCATAAGAGGCTTATACTATTATATTATAGACTTATACTATTATATTATAGACTTATACTATTATATTATAAAGATATATGTTCTGTGACTCTTTCCATATGACGCTATGAGTCTGACTCCATTGCCTTATAAGTGGATAGATTCTGATTCTAATGTCTTATTAGGGCAAAGAGTCTGATTTTATTTCCTTATAAGGTCATGTAGTCTGACTGTTTTCCCTTATAATGGCATAGAATCCATTGCCTGTTCCTTATAATGGTACATAGCCTGATTATAGTCTCTTATAAGAACATAAAGTCTGAGTATATTCCCTTGTAAGGACATAAAATCTGAGTTTATTCCCTTATAAGGGCATAAAATCAGATCATGTTCCCTTATAAAGGCATAAAGTCTAAGTATATTTCCTTAAAGGACATAACATCTGAGTATTTTTTGTAATAAGGGCATAAAATCTGATTATGTCCCCTTATAAGGGCATAAAGTCTGAATATATTGTCTTTTAAGGGCATAAAGTCTGAATATATTTCCTTATAATAGCATAAAGTCTGATTATATTCCCTTGTAATGGCAAAAATCAGAGTATATTCCCTTAAAAAAGACAATGTCTGAGTAAAATCCCTTATAAGGGCAGAAAATCTGAATATATTCCCTTTAAAGCACATAGAGTCTGGTTTTATCACCTTAAGACACAAAGTCTGATTATGTTACTTCATAATTGCATCATGTCTGATTCAATTGCATTATAGTGGCATAAAATCTGGTTATATTGCATTTTAAGTCCATATGAGTCTTATCCTATTGCATTACAAGGCCACAAGCCACAATGCTTTACCTATCCTCAGCATCAAGCTGCCCACAGTCTGTGTGGGGGGAAAAAAAAAAGAAAAAAAAAAAGTGTCCAGCACTTTAAATGGCACATGTTGATGTGTATCAGACAGGAGCAGGAGATGTAGCTGTAGTAGGTCAGGCAGAGAGAGAGAGACAGAGAGAGAGAGACAGTGATGTAGAGTTTTGCATGCTCAGACAGTCCGATTAGTCCAGATGTTTAATGTTTGGTTAATATTTGTTCGTTTATGCTGCTTTTCTTAGTGAATGCACTAGTTAGTTTTTATGAACTGGTGCTGCAACTGAATTTAGTTAAATGAACATTTCAAGATAACTATTGTTAAAAAAAGACTGTAAGAGATACTTTATTTACAAACTCAGTCACAAATGTATACAAAACCCGTCACTGTATATTACGGTCATTTCATGATATTTTAAAACTTTTTGTTGAACATATGATACGACAGCACTGTTTAATACAAAATCTTTTCATAACGCTTTATTTGGATAGTCCACTTTAGATGCTTTGTAGATACTTCATTCATTTTCAAGTTACATTCAACTAAATATCTACTAAATTGACCATAATTGTCTTTGACTCTAAACCTGCTCTAATCCTAACCCTAACCTTAACCTCAACCCTAAACCTAAACCCAACTCTCACCCTGGTCCAAATCCTAATCGTAACCCCACCACTGTTTAGAATCAACTGAGTTTCAGCAAATAGTTTAACAACTTGAACACCTGTAGATAATCTATAAGGGACTATAGTGGACTATCCAAATAAAGTGAGACCAAACTTTTGCTTTGTAAGTACGTTTTGGTCACCAAATTACCACGAAGTCTTATTTAGTACCAATCCAGCGGTGTCCTCATACTGGGGCTAAAAAAGCTCCCTGCTCCCTACATAGTGCACTACATAGGAGTTTAAATACTGGATTCTGCAGCCCAACAGAGCAAAATACAGCTAAGAAACAGTCATTTGGGATTCAGACACATCCACACTCCATAAATGATGCACTTTTTGGCTGTAGAGGCTAGAATTTCTAAACTTTCATAGCTAGAACACTATTTAGGGAGTACGGAGCCGTTTGGGATTCAGCCTGGGTTTGACGCGACTTCTGACTGAAACACAGATTTAAAGTGTGTAAAACATTCAAGTGACATTTTTAGACTTTTATACTGCAGTTTTACAGTTAATCACACTGTAAGTACTTTAATTCAAGCCTGTGATATTAATGATGGGGCTGTTTAGGCTGTTGGCTCTTTTAGCCTGTTAGCTAGCTGACCAGCCCAGTTCTAGTTAGGAACATAAGTTGTCAGCCAGTTTGAACAGAAAACGGGTTCTTACTTCATCAGTACACTCAGTGCTCCATGTGAGCAGCATGAGAGTCAAAGATTATTCCATTAACAGCACAAAGGGTTTTTTGTGCCGTGGCGCAGCAATTCAGTTGCTGTCAGGTGATCATAGGTGTGCATATATTGTGGATTTACAACTACTTTGAACACAGCTCAGCCAATGAGATTTTAGGCCTGGAACTGTCCGTTTTATAAGGATATTTTGATATTAAAAGGCTGAACTGGCCAGAACAAATTATGTTCCTAGATCAGACCCATATCTGACCCATGGCCAACTGTAATGAGAATGCGCATATCATCATCCAGTGTGGTCAGAAGATCCGCAATGGTTATAACTTAATGTTACAATGCATCAAGACAGGTCACAGGTGTGTTCACACTAATACTCATACACAGTATGTGATGTGAATGCCAAAGAGAGCACAGATAGCTGGTGGAGGAGGAGGAGATCTCAGTAACCTTCAACACCTTCAGCTAACCTTTTCCCTCCATCTACACCCTCCCAAACACATACACGTGCCTTAGCTCAGTTTTCCATTAGAAATCCATATTTCATAGGAATATATCTCCCGCCTCAGTCCCTGGCCAACATCTTTATATAAAATGCATGAGGCAAAAGGTAAATGATGGGGCCTCTTAACGTGTAGTGGGTCTAACAGCGAAAGAAAGAAAATAAGTGCTTTTGCCCATTGACGGAGCAATGCCGATAACAAGTCTGAGCAGAAAATGCGGAATAACGATCGATACGGGAGACAGCGTCCTGAAAGCATGAGCATTTCATGATGCCTCGGTTGTGTTCCTCGCTAGTTTTGCACAGTCGTTCGTACTTATGTCGTCTGAGTGATTACATCGGGCTGGCGATCAATATTGAAGCACATGCCCTGTTATTCGGCACAGCTAGGCTCAAATGCTGCACGGAGAGCGAGGAGCAGGCGGAGAGCGTGTGAGCATGTGTTTTCCTGTTCATAACACTTTGATCTTATGGAGAACAGCAGAATAATCTCTGTGTAGCGTTCAGACGACACATTAGGTGATGAAACGCCGAGTGTTTTCGCCGGTGATTCTCATTAGTGAGCTTTGCGAGTCAGAGGCATGTTCACTTTGCTGAACTTCAACCCACAGTGCCATCATTACCACCGTATAACTCCACGTCTGCCTCACACAGTACCAGCACACTTCGCACACTACAGCTCTGCACACATGGCCTCGTATAAACACCACATATGTGCTTAATGAATAAGAACATAGAGTCTGAGTGTACTGCCTTATAATGACAGAGTCTGATTCCACTGCCTTAGAAGAACAAAAAGTCTGATCCTGCTGACTTATACAAGCATAGAGTCTGATACTACTGCCTTATAATAGCATAGAGTCTGATTTTCTTGCCTTATAAAAGCATAGAGTCTGATTCTGTTGCCTTATAAATGGTATATAGTCTGATTCTACTGCCTTATACGAGCGTAGAGTCTGATTCTATTGCCAGCATAGAGCCAAATTCTACTGCCTTATTATAGCATAGAATAATAGCATGATTTTACTGCCTTATAAAAGCATAGAGTCTGATTTTATTACCTTATAATGGCATAGAGTCTGATTCTATTGCTTGATAAGAACAGAGTCTGATTTTACTGCCTTATAAGAACATAGTCTGATCTTACTACCTTATAATGGCATAGAGTCTGATTCTACTGCCTTATAATGGTATGTAGTCTGATTCTACTGCCTTATACAAGTATAGAGTCTGATTCTACTGCCAGCATAGAGCCTAATTCTACTGCCTTATAATAGCATGATTTTACTGCCTTATAAAAGCATAGAGTCTGATCTTACTACCTTATAATGGCATAGAGTCTGATTCTACTGCCTGATAAGAGCACAGAGTCCAATTCTACTGCCTTATAAGAGCAGAGTCTGACTTTACTGACTAGTAAAAGCATAGAGTCTGATTCTACTGTCTTATAATGGCATACAGTTTGATTTTACTGCATCATAATTTTAAAGAGTCTGATCATGTTGCATGTAAAGGCACAGCAGTCTGATTCTATTGCCTTCTAGACATCTGAGATCATGTCAATCTTTTAGTTCAGCATTAGCACCCTGTGTCTAAGCTGACTGTCTCTATGGCATTTTGGAAAACTGTTCCTATTGCGATCTGCAATTTAACCATTAAGTTATGAAGACGATATGTTTTGTCCTACAAAAAGGAATTTTGCTACATATCCAAAATGCAAGCTAACGTTCAAGCGTCCTCAGTTGATTTGAAAAGACCAGCATCAACAAGCTCAGTCAAGTGTGGTTGATAAGCTTTCACAACATGAAGTGATGTTAATATAATGTTCAGGAACGTATGCTTGCTTGTATCAAGCAATTCCAGATTGTAGGAGCTATATAAGAAAAGGGTCTTCCACCAACTGAGCTGTAAGAGACCTTAGAACTGCAGAAACTTCAGCTGAGTGAAGTGGCCTGAGCACTTCAACAGATCTGCAAGATGCCCAAACTCAGCCATTAAGAGCTTTAACCCCTTAAAATTCCAGGCTTATGACATACCAAGGCTTATTATTCAGTAACTACAGAGACTACAGAGTGCAAACTGGTTGAGCTATTCTTAGGTTATAGAAGTATGTAATAAAACCTTGGGCCAGCTGGCAGGACCTGGTCACTTAAGGGATTAAATCTCAAAACAAATACCTTGTAGGCAACGTGGAACATCGAGTAAGATGCTCAGACATTCTTTTAGTAGTGAGTACACTGCATTCTGAGGTAGTAGGAGCTGAATTAGAGAGACAACTAGCCAGTAAGACATGACAGTCATCTAATTTAGACGTTATGAAAGCATGAACTAATTATTCAACATCTTGTATAGCATGTGCCTTATTTTGGACATGTTTCTCAAGTAATAAGATATTATAAGACATTATATAGATATTACTGATATAATACTCAAATGGTAAACTAGCATGCAGTGTTACACAAAGATCTTTAAGGTTAAGCATAAAATCTGTAGTCTTGCTTGGAGTTGATTTAGGACCTAATAGCAATACTTCTAATTCATCGGAGTTCAGCAGGATGAAGTTCCTGGTCATCCAGCCTTTAATGCCTTTAACATGATCGTCCATTATATGTAACTGTGTCAGTGAATCTGGCTAAGCTGGCACACATATCTGAGCATCATCAACATATAAATGAAAGGCAACATTATGTTTATGGATTAGGCATCATAGGGACCGTAAATAAAGGGAGAACATCAACGGCCCTAAAGCAGAGCCTTGAGGGACACCGTATTGCACGCGTCTATGTATAGAAACCTTCCCATTTACATTGACAAACTAGAAGCAGTAAGACTGAAACCAGGGAAGAGCTTAACTAACAGGGTTTTCAAGGGCACAGGTTCTATGCAAGAGTGTATATGTGCACATCTATTTACAGTCTAATGTGTATATATATATATTTTTTCCTTTCTTATTTTTTTGTATTTAAGTTCAACAAGGGGGCTACGCAACTAAGATTTTCACTCACCTTCGGACCTGTGTAAATGTGATGTGACAATAAAGGTGATTTGATTTGATTGGAGTGAAAGTATTCAGAATGAAACTCCAGCCAGTGTCTGCTGCCCTGGTAAATAAAATTGGTGGATTGGTGGTTTGAATCACTGCTTTTGGCTCCGTTTGGTTAATTAGCTCCACCTGCTCTGTAATTAGTCCTAACTCAGCCTTGGTGCAACAAATCCTGCTCGTCTTTATACAGACAGAACAAATCCCACCGGTCCAAGCTCCACACTCGCATGGACCTGAGCTATATCACTTTAACCAAGCTTGGTCTTGAAAAGTGAAAAGCATTTATATAAAAAAAATCAAGCAATACAAATACATGATAAACGATTATAAATAATGTCCTACTTTTACTTTTTCATTGTATCTTTAATACACAATGCATAAATTACAAAGACATCCAAAACAGGAATGTGGTTATATTTCCATTTAGACATTTTGTTGATATGAACCCAGTAGGTATGAGACAAAAATTCAAATAGAGAAGTAAAATTGCATTATATTAAAATTATGGCCATCATTTCAAGGTGATAACAGAAAGGACATAAGCTGCTCTGAAGACTTCATTTAAAGTTTAAGCCCAGATTTTCCTTGCAGCGCCTGGTCTCTCAGTGACACTTTCAGAGCTTTTCAAGCGGCGTTATCCCACTCACAGTGAGCTGTGTACGTGTCGAGGCTTGTATACAGAGGCCGGGATTAGTAAAAGGTCAACAGAAGGAAATGCATTGATGGAGCTCCGCCTCTGTTACCCAGCAGCCCCTGATCCATCTGAGGCCGCGGACCGTAGCCAATAGCCTTTTGTACTCCCCCCGTAAATAGGCTTGTATCATATCATCGTCCTCAGAGCGGAAACGGCAGATTTTGCCATTCTCTACCCTACAAACGCCCCCACAGCATTGTGGGTGAATCCACTAAGCCAGGCTGAGCTTCACTCCTGGACTAAACATTAAACACAAAATGCTGAGGCTGAGATTATTTATAGAAGAAATCATCATTCGTTTGCAACGATCATCCATTATAGTTATATCTGCAGCAGTCTAGGTGGGAATCCTTGGAGGATATTATGAAGTCATCTGAATAAAAAAAGCAGATTAAAAGGATAAAAAAAAAGATCTAATTAGCAGACAGCATCAGAAAATACACAAATCCTGATGGTTTGTTTTGATGGTTTGGTGAAGAAGCAGCCTGTTTCACTCACAAACGGTCTACATGCAGACACTGTCACCCCAAAGCTCATTATTAGGTGTGAGGTGTCCAAAATAGCACTGACTGAAGGACTTATGAGCACAATGTTTTGTAAAAATGAAATAGTTCTGCAGGGATATGTGACATGCTGCCACACAGATATTAAAGATTACAGTTTAGATTGAGATTATTGTTACACATATATAGCAATATTATACATACATATATATATATATTTGTGGAGAAAAGCAACTTGGAAAAAATATTATTATTAAAGAATTTATTTGTGTTCTGCTGTAAAATTACAGGTAAAATGATCTGTCTGTCTATCAATCTATCTATCTGTCTATCTCTCTTTACTTGAGAATATGGAAAGAAAGTGTGAATATCGTCCAGTTTCATTCCATATATTTAGATTTTCATTCCATATTGTCAGAGATTACAGTCATCATTAAACCAAAGTCCTAAACATTATTTATATATACATATATATGGAGATAACAAGGTTTTCTTCTGACAAGAGTGATATATAATATAATAATAATGATAATTTTTTAGGTGCCTCCTCTTAAAATGACAGCTTTCTGAAAAAGAATGAAACAAAATCATCAGCGCTTTAGAGAGGTCCACCTTCTGAAGGGTTCCTCTCTCGATCTCTTCCAATCGCTCAAAAAGAAATGCATTGATACGGAGGGAAAACATGCAGCGTCCTGTGTTTGTCTTCCTGAGGCACAGAGACAGAAAAGCACACGCTAACATCACCCGCCCTGACAGGGGCCCTAATTGTGGCCATTCAATCGGGACAATGCAGCAGGACGGTGATCTGATTTCAGCATTTTCCCCTCTTTTCTCTCTCTCTTCCCTTCAGGGCTGTTTTCCTTCTCTCTCTCTGCACTCATCCACTGTGAGGGCAGCATTTCTTTCCTCCTCTGCGGTAAAAGCAGATGGAAATTACAGCATGTGCGAGAGAACACGGTGATGTGAATGCATTCGCTCAGGATGTTCTTGATCGGCTTAAGCAGCAGAAAATGAGGCTTTGGTTCAACTCCATAAATGACTCAGCTTTGTCCGTCAGTTTCTCCCCCTTCATTTCTCTCTCTCCCTCTTTTCACAACTGGAATTTCGGTACCACTTTAAAATAAGACTACTCTTATAAAGCGTTTACGATAAAAAGTCATTTGTTAATGGTTCTTAGGTCATAAACATTATAAAATTCATTAATAAGCAGTTAAAACACATTAATAAAAAGGGCAAAAACAATGTTATAACTGATAAATATAAATGTGATGAAGCTGACAGGTTTAATGCTGACTGATGCAGAAGACAAAGTAAGATCTGAGGTTTTAGAAGTATAAATGAATGAGGGTTCATTATTGGGCAAATAGGTGACTGCTACCATTTTATTTATGTGTTGTAACTGCTTATTAATGAGCTCCACCTTTTAAGGTGTGTGTATCCTAGTTATTAACCATTAATAAACTTGTTTTACACTGTCTTATTTTAGAATTTCTATCAATCACTTCATAATACAAACAGTTTATTAGAAACCTGGTCCCTTGAACTTCCACTTACTGGCCACTTTATTAGAAACACCCACCATGCGTGACAAGAGCTGCTCTGAGGTCAAGCTTGGCTTTGTAACGATACCAGAACCTGTTTTGGTGCTATATAGAACCCTGTTCAAAAAGATTCTATATAGAACCATATTCAACACATTCCCTATCAATCTAAAGAACCATTTCCCCATGCAAAGGACCATTTATGCATGAAAGTGGTTCTCTGTATGTTAATGGTTTTATATAGAACCATTTTCTTTACTGAAGAACCCATGAAGAACCATCTTTTTTGAAGAGTGCAAAATGAAGTGTTTCTAATATACACTCTTAAAAAAAGATGGTTCTTAAAGGGTTCTTTAGTAAAGAAAACGGTTCTATATAAAACACTCAAAGAACCCTTTGCATAATTAAAGGGTTTATTGCATCATGAAAGGGTTCTTCAGATTGATGGAGAATGTGCTGTAGATGATTCTATATAGAATCGTCTGAAAAAGGTTCTGTATAGCACCAAAAAGGCATCATAAATTGTGACAAGCTTGACAATAGCAGAACCCTTTTTGGTGCTATTTAGAACCCTTTTCAAAAAGATTCTATACAGAACCATATTAAACACATTCTCCATCAATCGAAAGAACCATTTCACCATGCAAAGAACCATTTAAGCATACAAATGGTTCCCTAAGTGTTCATAGTTCTATATAGAACCATTATCTTTACTAAAAAATTCATGAAGAACCACCTTTATTAACAGTTTAAAGCAAAGGGTTTCAAATATACACTTTTAAAAAAGATGGTTCTTCAAGGGCTCTTTTGCAAAAAATGGTTCTATATAGAACCTTGATCACTTAAAGAACATTTTACATGAATATAGAGTGCATTGCTTCATGAAAGTGTTCTTCAGATTGATTGAGAAAGTGCAGTAGATGATTCTACATAGAATATTTTGAAGAGTTCTGTATAACACCCAAAAGGGTTCTTCAATTGTGACAAGCATGACAATGTTTTGGTGCTACGTAGAACCTAAGTGTTCATAGTTGTATATAGAGCCATTTTCTTTACTAAAGAACCCATGAAGACACATCTTTAAAAGTGCGAAGTGTTTCAAATATACACTCTTAAAAAGATGGTTCTTAAAGGTTTCTTTAGTAAAGAAAATGGTTCTATAGAACCATGAATACAATCAATGCTTTGCATAATTAAAGGGTTTATTGCATCATGAAAAGGTTCTTCAGATTGATGGAGAATGTGCTGTAGATGATTCTATATAGAATCCTGTGAAAAAGGTTCTATGTAGCACCAAAAAGGCATCATAAATTGTGAGAAGCTTGACAATGTAACAATAGCAGAATCCTTTTTGGTGCTATTTAGAACCCTTTTCAAAAAGGCTCTATACAGAACCATATTCAACACATTCTCTATCATTTGAAAGAACCATTTCAACATGCAAAGAACCATTTAAGCATACAAATGGTTCCCTAAGTGTTCATGGTTCTATATAGAACCATTATCTTTACTAAAGAACCCATGAAGAAACATCTTCACTTCACTTCATGAAGCGAAGTGTTTCTAATATACAATCTTAAAAAATATAGTTTTTGAAGGGTTCTTTAGTAAAGAACCCTTTGCACAATTAAGGGGTCCTTTGCATCATGAAAAGGTTCTTCAGATTGGTGGAGAATGGCAGTAGATGGTTCTATATAAATACTTTTTGAGAATGGTTCTATATAGCACTCAAAAGGGTTCTGCAATTGTGACAAGCTTGACATCCTAACATATTCTCTCTCTCTCCCTCTCCCTCTCTCTCTCTCTCTCTCTCTCTCTCTCTGTAATGCGGTTTGTTTTAGCGGAGCAGGATTGCCGTATCCCCTCAGTGAAACTCAGGATAAGTCGGCTGAAGGGCCGCAGCAGGCCGGCTAATCCTGGCTGGTCTCTTTGCTGTGAATACTCCGACTGGGACCAGTGTCTTCCACTTAAATCCTCATGAATACACTGGACTGGACAGAGCGACTGGTCCTGGATCAGCACTGACACACTACAGCTCTACACGTACACTGCTCCAGTCTAAAGTGCATAAAAAATGATTCTGCATAAAGATTCTCCAACATTTCAGCTGTCAAACACTTTCCGAAATGGGCAAGAAATTGCACTTTTCGTTTTTGAGCAAAAGAGAGAAACTGCCAGAACGTTTGCCAGAAAAAACTAAGCCTGCACTGATGCACTTGACAAATAATTTAAATGGTAATGAAACTAAAAAATATTGATTAAAAATACTGTTTGTTTTCTTTGGCTCTTGCGCCGGTTACTCGGCACATACACATTCAAACGTCAAACATTCTTACACATTGCGACGTATATCGAAATTGCCCTATATAGCACTGTAATCACAGTCTGGAATTTTTCCCGTATGGTGCAGCCCTAGTCTATAAAGGAGGAGATACCAAAGTCTTCAATCCAGCAAATATTCCGCATCCGTTTCACGTTGTTATCCATCAGGAAATAAAAGAGCCTCCAGCTCTTCAGCCCTGCTTTATGTGTGCAGATGCTCCTCTCATACTGAGAGGTTCAACATGTTCTCATTTCCTCAACCCGCCTAACAGCGCATCACCCAGAGCAGACAGCTTCATAAACGCTCCGAAATGTGTCATGATTGGCTTCATCCTTGAAGCAGTCTGGGTTCTTCACAAGAGCTTTTAGAGAAAAGGATGTGGATTATAATGATGATATCTGGAGGGTTGCAGACACTGGCCTTTGGCTATTTTGACTGAATTATCACACCCACACATGCAATATATATAATATACGCTATATATTATAAACAGTGGCCTCGAAAAGTATCTAGACATTTGTGGCAAACTTAAAAATATTAAGTTAATTATTCATTATTCATCAAAGAGCACAGATTTGGATGTTTTTAAATACAATCTACTGTACATCTGATTGATGAAACTTTTATATGAGCAGAGATTTAAGAGTAATCAGCTTCGGTGAGTGAAATCAAGCTCCAGCCCACCAGCACCTCATTTACATATCATTTACATAAAGCACACCCTAATTTATGCAGATGTTTTGATGGGGAGCCACAAGACACAAAAAATTATTATGGAAGTCCGGAGAGGACATCAGCTGTTATTATAATTTTCTGGATTATCTTGGTTATCTTGAGATAACAAGTTAATTGTTTTATACTCTCAAGATAACTGTTTTCTTGAGATTACAAGATAATTAACCCGTTATCTGAAGGTAACAACTTTGTAATCTTGAGATCTTAATACAGTTAGCTCGTTATTTCAGAATAACTTTGTCATCTTGAGATAGTTGTTATCTTGGGATCACAAGATAATTAACTCATCATCTCAAGGCAAAAACTTTGTAATCTTGAGAGTTATCTTGAGATCACAAGAACTAGTTATTATTTAACTAGTTATCTCAATTTAACAACTTTATCTTGAGATTATAAGATAGTTAACTCGTTTCATCAAGATATCACCTTTGTTATCATGAGATTACAAGATAATTAACTCATTATCTCAAGATAATAATCCAGAAAATGATAACTACCTCATGGCCTCTCTGGGCTCACGTAGTTCATGATCCAACGGCTGTGCTTGTAGGCGGAGTTTGATGTGAAGGGGTGCACTCACTGCTCCCCCTACTGACCAAACTTTATAGCATTAAAAATACAACAACTGGAAAAAAAAAAAGGATAAAGTCTAAGTTTTTTTAAGACAGTAGAACGATTGTGTCGTGTGATTATTTTGATAAAATAATATTTAAATGCTGTATTATTGCAGTGAAAGAAACTAGCAAAAGCACAGAGTAATTAATCTTAAAATGGAATATGGAGCAGTTGCAGCATTTGTTAATATCATTATGCATGTAAAATGAGTACATTCACTTTTTTACTGGATGCGCATGATTATTAGTATTATTGATATCTTCTTAAATTAACTCAAAGCCTTTTGTGGCTTATTGCTTTAATAATAACTCAGCCAGTTTGCACTGGAGTCCATGTAGTTACTGAAGCATCATCATCATCATCTTCAACCACTTAATCCAGATAGGGTCACGGTAGTGTTTAACACATTACATACATACACACACACATATGTATATGTGTGTATATATATATATATATATATATATATATATATATATATATATATATATGTAAAAACTTACAAAACATGTGGCCTGTAAAAAGTCACAGCACATTTTATTCTTCATATTTCATTTTTCCTCAAGATAAAAACTTGAAAAATTCAATAAAATTTGCAGAAAAAATCCATATTTGCATGTGTTCCCTGTATAGGATGAGCAATCGTTGGCAGTACAGTAAACTGCCACCCATGTCTTTACTGTAAGGGCACTAAAAAATCATGTCTCATACGGCATCCCAGTGTCCCTCTATCCTTGGAGAGTCTCTAAAGGACGCGCTAACCCAGCAGAGGAGATGGATCTGCTCCTCTGAGGAGATGTCCTGCTTCCAGACCTTAAAATACTGCATTTAGACTCCTCCATCAACACACACACACAGCGTACAGTTGAAAGCCTGGTGCACTCAGCAGATCTGAGTGAGTGTGGTATTCCAGGGTGGGTGTTGGACTGAGGTAATAACTTCTCTCCTCAGCTTTTACAACCTCAGAAAGCTGTGAATGGCCAACGGATTCACTTCGTCAACATCACCACACCTTTCAGTCTGAAGGGCTTCCAATCTGCTCAAACAGCTTAGAAGTTATATATTAAGATGTGAAGGGATTCAGAGAGCAACAGTGAAAGTGAAAGTTTCCTTTCGTTGGGGTTAAAAAATCTAATTTACTCAATTTTCCCACATTTACACAATTTTCCCTCTTACCCCAAATGTAGCGGATCAGCCAAGACATGTTTGCTTCTTTTTTTTTCAGCACTGGAGCTAAGAGGCTAATGTAGCTAACAAGTATTGAAAACTTATACCTCACCAATGAGCATGGTGCTCACTGCATGCATAAATAATCACCGCACTAGTCTCAAACTGTGTACAGTTGTTATATCAAATGATCTACAATGTCTTCTCTTAAATTGTAGTAATAAAAATTGTCTTTAAAACGTGACAGAAATATGTTTATTTCAACATTTTGCCAATTTACATCCTCTATAAAGAGGATTTTTTAAAAATATCTGCATAATTAGGTGGTTAACATGTAAACAGAGTCATTCAGAGTGGTTTGGTGTGAAACACTCTGTTCTAGAGAAATTTACCTAGTCAGAATTGTTCACAGTGGTGGTGATAGGAACCAGACGTCCACCTCTAAAATCAGCCCTCACAGAAGGTTATTACAGGAAATGGTTATGGGCTAAAGGTTTTGGGCTAAAATAGACAATTTTAGAGACATTCATGGTGGATACTTGTATACTTGGTATGGCAACATTGCAATATAGTAAATAAAATGTCTATATTTGTGTTGTAGTCATGGCGACCCCTGGTTCCTATCACCACCACTGTAAAAAAATCAACCATTTCACACCAAACCGCTCTTAATCACTTTGTTTACATCATCACAAACACTGAATTATGTAGAAATTTTGAAAAATTGGTGGAATTGCCCATTAAAGAAGGCTTAGCTCCACCCACACAACCTCATTGTGTAATATAACACAAATGGTGCATGTTACAAGTTAATGTAGTTCTGAGTTTGATTCTTAAGACTGTTTTATTTCCTTTACACATTAAGAACGTGCCATTTTAAAGGGGTCACTGTCCTTCCCTGAAATCTGATTGGCCACCCCAGATGCCAACCCAACATTTCTGCCATGTCTTTGGCTTCCATCTGGCCGTGGGGTGGGTGTTTACACCTTTAAGAGGAGAGACAGAACTACTCTCCCCACAACCAGCAGTGGATTGATGGAGAATGTGTTGTAAATGGTTCTATATTGCACTAAAAAGGGTTCTGCTGTTGTTATGATGTCAAGATTAAGTTTTTCAAGGCTTTTTCAGTAAAGAAAAGGGTTCTATATAGAACCGTGAACACTTTGAATGATTAAAGTGTTCTTTGCATTGTGAAAGTGTTCTTCAAACTGATGGAGAATGTGCTGTAGATGGTTTTATGTAGAACCTTTTTGAAAAGGATTCTATACAGCACCAGAAGTGTTCTTCTACTGTTACAAGATTGACATTGCAACAAAAGAAAAACCCAGATTCTATATAGAACCAAACAGAACACATTCTATTAAATGATGAAAATAACCCTTTAATCATGCAGTATTCATGGTTCTATATAGAATCATTTTCTTTACTAAAGAACCCTTGAAGAAACCATCATTAAGAGGGCTGTCAAAATAACAGAACCATTTTTGGTGCTATGTAGAACCATTTTCAAAAAGGTTGTATATAGAACCACATTATATAGACAAAAGTATTGGGACACCTCTCCTAATCACAAACCTCATTACCTGCCTGACTGCACTGTGCCAGCTGTAGAGTTTGGTGGAGGAGGGATGATGATATGGGGCTGTTTTTCAGGGGTTGATCTAGAACCCTTAGTTCCAGTGAAGGGAAATCTTAATGCTTCAGCAGAACAAGACATTCTGGACAATTGTACAGTTCCAACTCTGTGGGAACAGTTTGGGAAGAACCTTTGCTGTTCCGGCCCCAGTACACAGAGCAGCTCCATAAAGTCATGGCTGGGTGAGTTTGGTGTGAAAGAACTCGACTGGCCCTCACAGAGGCCTGACCTCAACCCCATCCAACACCTTTGGGATGAACTAGAATGGAGATTGTGAGCCAGGCCCTCTCGTCCAACATCAGTGTCTGACCTCACAAATGCTCTTCTGGATGAATTTGCAGAAATTCCCACAGACACTCCAAAATCTTGTAGAAAGCTTCCCAGAAGAGTGGAAGCTGTTAGAGCTGCAAAGGGGGACCAACTCTGTATTAATGCCTATGGATTTAGAATTGGATTCATGAAAGCTCCTGTAAGTGTAATATGTAGGTGTCCCAATACTTTTGTCCACATAGTGTAGCCAGTGTTTACCAAATTAAATTCTACATTCCACCTGAACTGCACAGTTTCGTGTTTTCCAGCTCTGAAACTCCCGAGGAAGCTCCAGAAGGACTTGATCATTAGCTAATGATGTGATTCTGGTGCAGAAACACATGAACGGAGTGGACTACAGTACCGGAGGTGTGAAATGCCACTTTGAAGTAAACAACAACAAATCACAGGTGTGTGATGTAAGAGAGAATAATACGAAACAGTATTACAGAGTAAAATCAATAAAGGAAAGTGAAGCAGACGGTAAAAGTGAAAACCAAACAAGAGCAAGGTGCACTTACAGATCAATAAGCTGCAGATGCTGGAAAAGCTGCCAGGAAAGAGTGGTCAGGGGGTTCCGCGACAGGTTTCTGCAGGAGAAACACAGACAAATTACATTTTAACAAATTGCTTAGTTCCATAGTTCCAGCTCTGAAGTCTGATTGGCTGAGCCACATTCAAAACCACTGACAAAATACTGAACGTAACGTGACAGAACCACTCAGACGCTCGCGGATAAAAAAGGCAAATAAAAAGGCTTTACTGTATGAATCGTCAACCAAAATCGTTGTCAGGAAACAGGCACAGGTCAAATCCAGTAAGGGCAGCAAGTAGAGACACACAAACATAACAACAGGTAAACAAAATCCAAAAGGGGTCAGGCAAAAACAGGTAAGTCAAAACCAGAGAACACAACACAGGAAACAAACACTCAGTAGCTCAAGAAATAAGCAATACCTCACACTGAACTATTCTAAAATACCAGGCTTTATACTAAAGCTAACGAGAGGTCAACAGGTGTTATAGTATTCAGGAGAGAGAGATCTATGATTGGAGCGTGCTGGAGGGTCAGGAGTCATGTGATCCCCCAGAGGATTCTGGGAGATGGAGTCCATGGAAACCTCTGAGCCAGAGGGATGCGTGACACTGAATATGCACATCACAACTCTTGGAACTAAACCTTTTACATATGTTTGCATTTTTAGCAATAAAGCATAGAGGACAGTCCAGCAGTGTCATAGCAGACTTTCATTAGTTGCTAAATGTGCTAAGCTAAAGCATATTTTGGGTCAAATTACTAGTTTTATTAATGACCCAGAATAGTGACTTCAATGTTCAGATGCATGAGGGTCGTTCTCCATTTGGAGTGGGAATTCAGGTGGATATATAATTAAAAAAATGCTTTCATCAAAAACTAAATCTTAATATGTCCATTAACATCTGCTATTGTCATATATGTAAAAAGGAGAGGTTAATTCCAAACATATTTTACTGGTGTTGTATGAATATGGTGTAACACCAGTGACGGTGACTCCAGTGACATTCTGGTTAAAACTGAGGATTCTGTAAACTGGCTGACTTGTCGGCCATCAGGTGACCTTCTGCAACTATTTAAAATCAGTAATAAAAATTAAATTTGGCATTATTTTGACAAAATTGTAACTCAGCCATTAAAGCACATAACACCACTGACACATAGAAGTTATGAGCTGCCTGATACACAAAATTATTAATAAATTAATGAAATATAGTGAGTGATGCCTTGAGCTGCTTCCTCTCTGATGAGCCTCGACCCAAAGAAGCAGTTTAATAGAGCTGAAAATAAAATGTAAAATAAGAGTCCTGATAACACCAGTGACTAAAATCTCTGAGACAAATGATTTTTTTTAAATAAAATACATATTTAGTATAGTTAATTATACATATGTAGTATAATGTTAATGATATAAAAAGAAAACATTAATCTTTTTTAGACAAATTCCTAAGTTAAACCTAAAAATATCGTTTATATTAAAAATGGTTTTGCAAATGTTGAAAACTGGTTTTGTGACGAGCTGTTTTACAGATACAGAGCGATTATGAAACAGGATAAAAAAAAGAAAAATCTGAGAATCATAAGGGAAAAGTGTTTTAATCTTAGGTCAACTGTGCAAATGTACCTACTGACTTTTGGAGCTGTGCTTGATATTTTAAGCATCTTTTTAAGCCCTGCAACCTCTGGGACACGGTTTCCCCTCCAAATGGAGAATGACCCATAAAAAGATGATATGGAATTACAAAATTACTCATCCTTTCAATTACAAAAACTGTCAATTATAACTACACTGTATGAATATTAAATCAAACTATTATTAAATGAATACGGAGACATTGTCATTTTTAATCTAAATATATCTGTCCCACATTCCTATATCCTTATAATAACACTGACCAACAGTGACTTATAATAAAATCGTGTTACTGTAGCACACTTTCTTGTGAATTTTGGTCAAAGCATTACTCACATTAGATTACATATAGACCACTCTCACAACTGCAGAACTACACTCTCATGACTTTCATATTAGATACGGAATGCTTTATATTAAAAAATGGCTCTAAATGTAGGTATTGTGGTATAAACTGAGTCTGTTCTACAGTTTCTCATTAGGCTGAATGAATAACCGACTCTAAATGTAGGTATTGTGATATAAACTGAGTCTGTTCTACAGTTTCTCATTAGGCTGAATGAATAACCGACTCTAAATGTAGGTATTGTGATATAAACTGAGTCTGTTCTACAGTTTCTCATTAGGCTGAATGAATAACCGACTCTAAATGTAGGTATTGTGATATAAACTGAGTTGAGTGCTACAGTTTGGCGGAAAAAGAACTGTTTACTGTAATTGTTCCTACATCAATTGATAATTTGTATTATATTATACTGTATTTTAACATTCAAACCCGTACATTACTGTGATTTTACCATGTTTTTTTCTGTTTGTTTGCAACAAGTAAACACGGATGAAAACAAGCAGACAGCGGCCGACTCCAGCACAAAGCGGCTGTGAAACACCACAGCTCGACAACCCAATAAGCGCAGACTTGGTCATTTTCAAGGCGACAAATTAAATAGAGACAGAGAAAGCCCGAGGTTCTAAAAGCCCGTAAATTCAATCCAGTAGAGGAGAGGTAGATAAGACTTTGTCTCCAGCAAGCTGCTGTAAAACACCACAGCCTGAGACGCATTAGCTTCAAACAGCAGTGAAAGGGCCTCACAATGATGTTTGTGCGTGCTCACCAGGGACGACCGCTGTAAATAATGAAGGAAAAAGGCATGTGGAAAATGAAAAGCATTAAGTGTTAAAATGCAAAACATTTTTTTCATTGTTGTTCTCCAGCAAACACAATGCTCTGAAACTGCAATGACATTGGAAAGATATTAAAGAGGTCATATGAGACGAGCTCGTCTTTTCAGCTGCATACATTTATAAACACTCGGGATATAAAAATGCATCGATTGTGATTCCACTGAATTGATTTTAAAACTATTATAATTAATTAAAGTAATATTCCACCATATTTAACAATATTCAGTGTCCATTTATGGCCTTTATTTTAGCATACATATCTGAAAACCTAAAGCTTGGTGTCAACATCCCACTACTGTTTAAATACAGGGGTGGACAAAATAATGGAAACACCAGATGAAATGATCACACTCACTGACCATTTTATTGGAAACGCATACCATATTGGTTCACGTTGTAGTTGTGCAGTTATAGACTGTAGCTCATCTGTTGATAGGCTTTTTTTTTAGCCCTCCTCTACAACATTCTACAACATCAGGGGAAAGGGACCACCATAGGACCACCAGTGACCAGATATCATTTGGCTGGTGGATCATTTTTAGCAGTTTTTTTTTACACACCCTCTCTAGTTCCTCCTGTCACATTTGCATATTTACATTGTCAAATTTGTGCATTTTTACCAGTAACCTACATAGTAACATTGTTTTGTTGCTTGACAACTCTAGCATAATCAAAGATTATTCAATGACTAACACTAATTTGTGTACACACGAGTATTTTTTATATATATATATTTCTTTATATGTTTGACGATGCAAACATTAAGGTTTCAAAACAATAACATACTGTCCTTAGAAACTAACCTGCAAAAGCAGCTTGTTTTGAATGAACTGTTCCTACAATGTTACAAAAACCAACTTTTACACACATCTGCCTATTCAGCCTACAGAAGCTTAGCCCCGCCCACTCACAGTGAAGTCATGAGTAGTGTTTCAACTTAGACTGCTTTTTGAATAAGGCGCAACACACGACAGCCAATCAGAACAGAGCTCATTTAAATACAGCTTAGAGAAAAAGTTTGTATGTGCTTACTTCGAAAGCATAAAAGACGAAGAATGTAATTTAATATACCAGAGTTCCTTAAAGCTGGACTTGAATTCAGTTTCCAGTCCTGGAGTTTGTAATCACGGTTAACTGAACTGTTGATGTAACTGACAGGCCTCCTATGTAGAGTCAAACCTACACTCTTAAAAAAGGTGGTTCTTCAAGGGTTCTTTAGTAAAGAAAATGGTTCTATATAGAACCATGAACACTCAAAGAACCTTTTGAATGATTAAATGTTTCTTTTATGGTTAAATGGTTCTTCAGGTTGATGGAGAATGTGTTGTGTATGGTTCTATATAGCACCAAAAAGGGTTCAGCTATTGTTACGATGACAAAGTTCTAACAGAAGAACCTTATCTCATATATATATATATATATATATATATATATATATATATACATATATATACATATACACACACACACACACACACACACACACCCCTTTTGTTATCTCTCTCTCTCTCTCTGTCTCTCTCACACTTTCTCTATCCCTCTCTCTTTCCCTATTTTCTCTGTCTGTCTCTTTCTGAAATACAATAGCATTATATATAAATAAAACACTCCGCTCTCTTCCCTCTGTTGGTACAACAGGTCATATTTTGAGCAGCTTTCCTGTCCACTTTTGTAGTGTAAATATACCTTATTTTCCAACCTGTGTGCTGTTCCAGTCCCAGGATTTCTGTGCCAGTCCTCAGTGCTGGCATTTGACTCCACTCTCCAAAAGCTGCATTAGTGACAGTGGTTGCCCTTCCACGTACTAAAGCCTGATGGCTTCTCACAGCTTTAGCTCCAGAGGAACCTGAACCGGCCCTGGTCTCTATTTCCAGACTAACATCACTCCTGCCAGCTCACCGAAAAGCAGCAGAGCGCAGAGTCACTGGCTAGAGCAAATGGATTTATTCGAAATGCATTTCGTGGTTCACAGACTAGACCAACGTCATTAACAAGATTATTTGTCTCAATCAGGAATTTCTAGCAGAGTGTATGCGGTAGAAATCCACAGCGTAACATCCCACAGAGTTTGTCTGAGCTTTCTCTGGGCAGAGTGCCTTCAGATAAACTCAGCAGCAATTAATTTAGCTGCGATGAGTTTACTGTGGAGATGGCTAAGTACAAATCGCCCTGCAGACATTTCAGTTCCAAATGAGACATCACACCTCAGGTTTTAGGCTGAAGTGTCTAACTGCAGGTTTGCTGCGTTCTCCCAGGCGCCACGATTAATAAGCAGCTGCCAAACAGCGTGTGGAGCTCTCCGTGGTGCTGAAAACACTGTTATTTACAGACTCACTTGGACCGTAATAGACTTCTGAAGTCACGTTTTCAGCAGTCAAAATACAAACGACACTGCATGAAAGTAAGTCTTTTACCAACACCAGCTACTCAAACTGCAGCCTAAAACTGCCAAAGCAAATTGACCACCACACTGGACAAAGCTGCTACTTTGTGTGGGATATTTTGGTGAGTTTTATGAAATCATTTCAATATACAGTAGTGTTAGCTTGCATTTGGCAACATTTATATTAAATTATAAAGCTCCATAAAGTTATGTAAGACTTTGTTTTGCAAAATAAGTATGATTACTGAGTGAGCAGAATAAAAAACACTACAATATGGTTGTAATGCTGGGTGAACGAGCCAGACACTCGTGGACCATAAGGTTTATTAAAAAGAGGACGATCCAAAAGAGTAGAGTGAATAGCAGACCAGGTCAAAGGAGCAAAACATGGTACATAGGATCAGACAAAACGAGTTGTAAGGAAACAAGCGAGGGTCTAAACCAAAAAGCAAGCAACCTTAGCCAAAGGGGAGAATCCAAAAAACAACACTGATGGCAAAACAAGGTCATAACAGGAGAACAAACTAATGGGAAAGGCTTGATATGCACTGACAAAACAGAAGCAATACTTCACAATGAATTAAACAAAGACAGGTATACACCGACCAGGCATAACATTCTGACCACCTCCTTGTTTCTACGCTCATTGTCCATTTTATCAGCTCCACTTACTATATAGGTGCACTTTGTAGTTCTACAGTTACAGACTGTAGTCCATCTGTTTCTCTGCATACTTTGTTAGTCCCCTTTTAAACACTGTGTCCACTCACTGTCCACTCTATTAGAAACTCCTACCTTGTTGGTCCACCTTGTAGATGTAAAGTCAGAGGCGATAGCTCATCTGCTGCTGCACAGTTTGTGCTGGTCATCCTCTGGTCCTTCATCAGTGGTCACAGGACGCTGTTGGCTGGATATTTTTGGTTGGTGGACTATTCTCAGTCCAGCAGTGACACTGAGGTGTTTAAAAACTCCAGCAGCACTGCTGTGTCTGATCCACTCGGACCAGCGCAACACACACTAACACACCACCACCACGTCAGTGTTACTGCTGAGAATGATCCACCACCCAAACAGTCCTGACCACTGAAGAACAGGGTAAAAGGGGGCTAACAAAGTATCAGAGAAACAGATGGACTACAGTCTGTAACTGTAGAACTACAAAGTGCACCTATATAGTAAGTGGAGCTGATAAAATGGACAATGAGCGTAGAAACAAGGAGGTGGTCAGAATGTTATGCCTGATCAGTGTATATGCAAGGGATAACATGTGAAAGCAACTAGAATCCCAGTGACTGAGATCTGATGACTGGTGGATGATCAGCTGGCTGGGTCATGTGACTGACTGATGCATTTTGGGAGTTGGAGTCCATAAAAGAATTAGAGTTTGTCTAAGAGTCAGTAAGCATGTCAATGGTCAGCGTGCGCTGCAGCGAGTCACCCTGTAAAGCCTGAAATAATCATTTAAAAGTCAGAGGCGTCGGGTCGGGAGCTTTTCATACCACGTCGCACATCTTTTTGTATTAACGTTACACACACAGAAGGTCTGGTTCGATGTTTAGGCCTCAAATGATCTCAAAATCAACATGATACTGATAAGATATGATGACAATAGTAGATAATTCACTCACATCCTCTAAAGACGCGCCTGAGTTCTCTTTGAATTCTCTATCAATCAGATTCATTTCCCACTTGGCGAAGTGGTCCGAATCACAACCCCTGCTAAAAAAATGGTCTTCCACACGTTGTGTGCAGTTACAGATTTTCACCAGAGGGGTCTCCAAATCCCCAAAACTTACATGGTGTAACTTTAATGACCTAATTCAGAGGATCTGGCAATATTTAGAGGGAAAATGTCTGTACAGCAAAAGATATTGGCTTTCAAGCATTTCTGTTCACCACAGGGTGCAATAACAGCGATTTTCAAAAACAATGTTCATTGTTCTTACAGAGGAAACCAGCTTAGATCTAGTTTTTGTAATATGGGTGTAACTTCAGAGGTCCACTTTATAAGAAACCACTCCATTGGAGCTCCACCTTGCTGGTGTACTTAAAGACATTTGCTAAGATTTGAAAAGTGAAGAAAAGCATCAATTTTATAAAATACTATTAAATACATTGATTTCTATTCAACATTCCACACATTGTAAAGCACTACCCAATCAAACAGGACTGATTATGCTCTGTTCAAAAAGGAACATACACTTTATCAAGGAACCCGGAAAACATAGTGATGTAATTTATCAACAATCATAAAACTAACATCATATCGCCAACCCCTAAGCAGAGACTACAGCTCATCTCTTAATGCACTGTTTGTGTTAGTCTTCCTCCAGTCCTTCATCAATGGTCAGTTTCTGACCACAGAGCTGCTCTCAGCTGAATATTTTTGGCTGGTGGTCCACTCTCAAATTTAGCAGTGACACTGATGTGTGTAAAAACTCCAGCAACACTGTAGCGTCTGATACACTCATACACTCACACCAGCACCACACACACTACAATATCAGTGTCAGTGCTGTGCTGAGAATGAGCCACCACCCAAATAATATCTGTCCTGTGGTCAGAAACTGACCACTGATTAACGGAGTAAAGAGGTGATAAACTGTGTAGCAACAGATGGACTACAGTCTCTAACTGTACATCTACATAGTGGAGCTATAGGGTATTAGGCTATATGTGGACTAGTACAGCTCATTCATTTTTCCGGAGATATTTCTGAGGAGGTTAGATATCAGATCTACTTGCATAAGACAGGAAAAAAAAATCGAAGAAAAATCAGTGAAAAAACAAGCTTAAATTCTGAAAAGCTACAGAGAAAATGAGGCTCCTAACAACCACCTGGAAGACCTGGTAGACACCAAAACACCAAAACTGCCCCATCAGATAAACAGCACTTAAAGCTTTCATCTCTGAGAGAGAGGAGAAAATCAAGCTGCTTCAGATCTGAAAACATCCACAGGTGTTTCTGTCCATCCTTCCACTGTGAGAAGACGACTCAGCGCTGTGGGTCTGAAAGGATGTGTAGCTGTCAAGAAGAACCTCACTGAGAAAAGGAGACGGACACATCAAACAAAGAAGCTGAACGATGGACTGACCACCCCAGAGTCCAGACCTCAACACCACTGAATGTGTTTGATTACTTCAGAAAATGATCAACCAGCTTTGGAGGTGTGTCTGCAGATTCTTTGAGGAGCTGAAAGTGAGTCTCCTGGAAAGAATGGAAGGTGAAGAGTGACTCACTGAACACTATTAGGCTGAGTTGTTGAGACTTCTGTGTCATTTTCTATTAAATACGTGTTTTCGATTTTTCTCCTGATGCTGATACATGAATACTCTGTACTTAATAACCATTATGAGTGGAAAATAAAACAATAAAATATTTTTTCTCTGCAAAGTTGTGAGCAAAACAAAGGTCTTTGCGCATGAGGTGTGCGTGTCAAAGGCGGATGCTAAAGAGCTTCTCCTGACGGCCCGCATCTCCAGTGGCAGCAGCGCACTGCCTGCTTGTTTCCATGGCAACCACGAGCCGAGGATTCTCTCACCTTCTCTGTTCCTCTGTTTCCCTCGGCACAGGCGGGAGGCAGAGAGTGAAACCTCTGCTCTGCTAGCGGCTAACGGCTAACCGCTCACTAACAACCCCCTACCCCCCCAGCAGCAAAACATCAAAACACTCTCTCACATACATACAAATACAATCAACAAAATAAGCCAGAGCTCATCGCCATCATTCAGCCTGCCCTCCGCATTCTAATCATCTCATTAAATTGATAATGAGATTATTAAAGCGGTGTCCGCAGGGATGCAGTCAGGTTCAGCTGTGTTTTTTTTTTTTCTTTTTTTATTGCTGCACAGACATTATAATTCTTAGCACACACAAAGCAGTTCATCTGGACAATGAGCGCTAAAACACGGTGTCTAGTGGATCAGCTGGCCTAAATCAACAAAGCACTGGCAGAGGTGTTTGTCTGACCACAGCGGCTGCCACAGCGATTATAATCACAACGCTGAGAACGGAAAACGTCCTCTCGAGGACTTCGGCGCCAAGGATTGCCTATGCGGTGTGTTCTTTTGTAGCCACTGTTGCGTTCGTTCAACCTCATGAGAAACACTATCACAGAGCTTGTGCACTATAGACTGTACATTTTTGGTTCATCAAGGTACAAACAATGTAAATGTTTCCTCAAAAGGTACAACAGTGGTTTTAAGGCCTGATTGTGAACCTTAAATAAGTTTTTCCAGGTGAAAAGTTCGGATTTGTACCTTTTCATAACCGAATGTTTTAAAACAGAACAGTAAAATAAAAGCCTGGAGACGAGACGGGGTGTGTGGAGTCAGTACAGCTTAGAACATATCATTTCAGTGGATTATGGTTCAGTTATGTTCCCTGACTGAAGGTACTGAGATCGACCCTTAAGGGTCCCACCCCAGTGACAAGAGGAGAACAGCCCCAGTGACAGTTTAGTACCTTTATTTCTGAGTGTGTATGATGTAAAGTATCCAGACAGCCCTTCCAGTGAGTGAATTCAGGTACTAAATGGTCAACTATTGCTGAAACAGCATGAATAATCTCCATAGAAAAGCACTGACCTATAAAATGGGACACTCTGAAGCAGCCACAGATGAGCCCAAGGTCACCATGTCCAAAAGTGTGGCTAAGTGTGGGCTAGAGGGGTATAAAGCCCCCAGCATTGGGCTGCGGAGCAGTGGAACTGTGTTCTCTGGAGTGACGGAGCTCCATCCAGTACCTTTGGGATGAGCAGGAGTGATCCAGAACTGACCATCCAACATCAGTACCTGACCTCACTAATGCTCAATCAAATCCTCACAGCAATGTTCCAACATCTAGTGTGAAGCCTTCACAACAGAGTAGAGGCTTTTACTGCAGCAAAGAGGGACAAACTCACTATTAACACCCTTCATTTCAGAAGAGATGCTACAAATGTCTGAGCATGTTGGAGGTAAATTTATAGCGTGTTATTAATTTCATATGACACTCTGTGTGTGAAAACCAGGTGATTTGGTGTAATTGAAGTTTTTAGATGACTGATAAGTATGAAGCTCACTGTTTCAGCTGTTTCAGCTTTGCTGGCTAGCTGAGCATCTGTTTATCTCTTCATGGTCACTGAGTAGATTCTTAGTATATTCACTGTACAGATGTGCTTTCAGGCAACATGTTACTGTTTCTGTTTTTACTATTATGACCTGTATATATGGCAATAGGATCCCTTCAACTACGCTACAATATTTCCACACTTAAAAAAGACGGTTCTTCTAAAGAAGGTTTCTTTAGTACATGCAATGGTTCTATTTAGAACTATGATTTCTATAGAACCATTTTGTGCTTAAACTGTTGTTTGCATGGTGAAATGGTTTTTCAGATTGGTGGAGAATGCACTGTATATGGTTCTACATAAAACTTTTTTGAGAATGGTTCTATACAGCACCAGATAGGTTCCTCTATTGTTACTATTTCAAGCTTGTAACAATAGCAGAACCCTTTTTGGTGAGACCATCCATCTGAAGAACTATTTCACCATGCAAAGAACCATTTAAGCATGAAATGGTTCTATAAAGAATAGAACCATTGCTTTTACTACACTCCTAAAAAAAGATGGTTCTTCAAGGGTTCTTTAGTAAAGAAAATGGTTCTTTTATTGTTATGATGTCAAGCTTATAAGAGTAGAAGAGCCATTTTGGGTGCTATATAGAACCCTTTTTAAAAAGGTCATATATCCAACCATCTACAGCACGTTCTCCATCAATCTGAAGAACGCTTTCATGATGCAAAGAACCCTTTAATTATGCAAATGGTTCTTTGGGTGTTGGCTCTTTCTTTGCTAAAAAAAAACCCTTAAAGAACCATCTTTTTTAAGTGTGCAGCTGCAAAGTCTGATATTTACTTAGCTAGCTTAACAGCTGAAGCTGGTGATATCGCAACAATAGGAGAACTTTTTGGTGCTACATGGAACCCTTTTCAAAAACTTTCTATATTGAACCATCTACAGCACATCCTCCATGAGTCTGAAGAACCCATTCACGATGCAATGAACCATTAAAATCACACAAATGGTTCTTTGAGTGTTCACGGTTCTACATGTAATATTTTCTTTACTGAAGAACCCTTGAAGGACCATATTAAGTGTGTAGATGTTGTGATATGAACTGAGTCAGTTTCTATGGAGTGTTTTTAGTGTGTTTAGGGCTTGTCCAACCTAGCAACAGTTGCTAAGAAACAAAGCATGTACAAAACAATTACAGTTTACAGTTCACAGCAGACTGTAAACGTTGCTTGCAGGGAAAAATGAAATATTCATCTTTGAGGAATCTCACTGCATTTAAACCAAATGAATCAGTCAACACGTGGTTCTGTGTTATGGTGATTCCCGTCTGAAGCCGTAAATAGAACGTCGATCAGGGAAAAGGCATCCAAAGAAGACAGAAGAGAGATTAGTCAGAAAACAGAGTGTAGTAAAGAGCAGAAGCGTGGGACTGTTCTCCTCTCCCAGAGGAATAAACACTCCACTTCACACTGTCACTGAGACACAATCAATTACAGCAGCTGCTCTGAGAGGAGCAGGAAGACGGAGGGATGGAAGGAGGAGAAAACAGGAGCTGCCTGTTAGCCGGACAACTCACACGGTGTGGGGGTGTGTGGTGTTTCCAGGGTCTTCAGTTTGAGTGAGCGTAGATGTTAATAGTATATCAGTGAGAAAGGTAATCTACTCTTTCCTCAGTTCCATTTCCATCATTAGCATCTTTTTGAGGGGGTTTAATTCCAGTCTGTTGTGTTGAGGTGCTTTACTGTGGATCTCACCTCCTGTTCGGATGGTGCAGCCAGAGGGGCAGCACAATATACCACTGAAATCTGACTGGCCAGCCTGCGCTCAAAGTAAATAAATAAAGAAGTAAATAAACATTCTTTAACTTCTTTGAATTACGGATTTCCACATAATTAACTGGCTTTCTTTAAAAAATAAGGCAATTTAATTTACTAAAAACAACATAATTTACTAATATTGACTAAATTTAATCTGCTATCACATTTCCAGCCCAACTCATTAAAGTTAATTGAACTTGAATTGAACTTACTGGTGTTGATTAAACTCATGCGGACACACCTTGTCTTACTAGAGTCTTACTAGAGTTCACCTTTGACCCCTTAGTTTATCATGTCGCTGCTGTCGCAAGAAAACCTTGTATCTCCATTTTTGTCGTTTTTCAGTTTTTGACATAATTTGAAAATACCTGTTGCCCTTTACATTATATGTATATTTCATGATGAATGGACTAAAAGAAATGACCCAAAATGACTTGGAGAAAATTCTGGTTCCATTGACTCACATTAAAAGTAAAGTAGGTTTTTTCCTTCTCCTGTAAAGTTACCATTTTGGAGATACGAGGTTTTGTTCCGACAACAGCGATATGTAGAAATTGTGATGGACATCCATACGTTGAAATGCATGTGAAGAGGCCCAGATAGTAACTCTCTACAGCTGTACAACACAATAAGAAAACAATATACAGAGATCCATATCCATCATCGCTGTCCAAAGAAAAACATCTCCATTTTTGTTGATTTTTATTTTTCTACATCTTTTGAACACAGCAGCTGTCCATAATTTTGCCTAAAGTTTTCATAATAAATGGACCAGCACAAATTTTCCAAAATTACTTAAAAATTACTCAAACCTCTTTATTAACTTGTGTTGGAAATTAAGAACATTTTGCCGTCTCCTGTAAAGTTACTATTTTAAAAGCTAGTAAGTAGTAAAAGTAGGCAGAGTAGGTTTGTAATCAAGTATTTAAAGTGTGAAAAATGTTTGTAAGTAAAATACATTATTTAAAGAAAAATGAGAATTTAAGAATCATTTCATTATTTATAGTATATTTCTCACTCTTTGTCCCATAGGTCACGCTCTGGTCAACGCTGTAACAGAATGACCAATGAATTTTGAACACAGCATCTCTCATGAACATAGAGATGCTGAGAGTGGAGGCCAGCAGATCTTTCACAATAGGTCGTTTCTTGTCACAGTGAAGAGAAATGCCAGCTAAAATTGGATTTAGACAACAGGAGATAGATAGACAGATAGATCTCTCACGGCAACCAAAACCCCTCTCAGTACAACTGAAACCCCTCCTAGTACAACCAAAACCCCTTCCAGTACAACCAAAACCCCTTCCAGTACAACCAAAACCCCTCCCAGTACAACCAAAACCCCTCCCAGTACAACCAAAGCTCCAAAACCCCTCCCAGTACAACCAAAACTCCAAAACCCCTCCCTGTACAACCAAAACCCCTTCCAGTACAACCAAAACCCCTTCCAGTACAACCAAAACTCCAACACCCCTTCCAGTACAACCAAAACTCCAACACCCCTTCCAGTACAACCAAAACTCCAAAACCCCTCCCTGTACAACCAAAACCCCTCCCAGTACAACCAAAACTCCAAAACCCCTCCCAGTACAACCAAAACTCCAAAACCCCTTCCAGTACAACCCAAAACTCCAAAACCCCTTCCAGTACAACCAAAACTCCAAAACCCCTCCCAGTACAACCCAAAACTCCAAAACCCCTTCCAGTACAACCAAAACTCCAAAACCCCTCCCAGTACAACCAAAACCCCTTCCAGTACAATCAAAACTCCAAAACCCCTTCCAGTACAACCAAAACCCCTTCCAGTACAACCAAAATTCCAAAACCCCTCCCTGTACAACCAAAACCCCTCCCAGGACAACCAAAACTCCAAACCCCTCCCTGTACAACCAAATCCCCTTCCAGGACAACCAAAACTCCAAACCCCCTCCCAGTACAACCAAAACCCCTCCCAGTACAACCAAAACCCCTCCCTGTACAACCAAAACCCCTCCCAGTACAACCAAAGCTCCAAAACCCCTCCCAGTACAACCAAAACTCCAAAACCCCTCCCTGTACAACCAAAACCCCTCCCAGTACAACCAAAACCCCTTCCAGTACAACCAAAACTCCAAAACCCCTCCCAGTACAACCCAAACCCCTCCTAGAACAACCAAAACCCCTTCCAGTACAACCAAAACTCCAAAACCCCTCCCAGTACAACCCAAACCCCTCCTAGAACAACCAAAACCCCTTCCAGTACAACCAAAACTCCAAAACGCCTCCCTGTACAACCAAAACCCCTCCCAGTACAACCAAAACCCCTTCCAGTACAACCAAAACTCCAAAACCCCTCCCAGTACAACCAAAACCCCTCCCAGTACAACCAAAACCCCTTCCAGTACAACCAAAATTCCAAAACCCCTCCCTGTACAACCAAAACCCCTCCCTGTACAACCAAAACCCCTCCCAGTACAACCAAAACCCCTTCCAATACAACCAAAACTCCAAAACCCCTCCCAGTACAACCAAAACCCCTCCCAGTACAACCAAAACCCCTTCCAGTACAACCAAAACCCCTTCCAGTACAACCAAAACCCCTCCCTGTACAACCAAAACCCCTCCCTGTACAACCAAAACCCCTTCCAGGACAACCAAAACTCCAAAACCCCTCCCAGTACAACCAAAACTCCAAAACCCCTCCCAGTACAACCAAAACTCCAAAACCCCTTCCAGTACAACCAAAACCCCTCCCAGAACAACCAAAACCCCTCCCAGTACAACCAAAACTCCAAAACCCCTTCCAGTACAGCCAAAGCCCCTTCCAGTACAGCCAAAACCCCTCCAACCAACCTGAGCGGATTTGCATATTCCGTCCCACACAGCAATCATATTTCAATCTGATTGACCAGAGATCCATTTGACTACCAAGTAAAAAATACATGTGGCTAAAATCTCATCAGGATACAATCTAGATACTACACACAGGAAGTGACCAGGTGTGAATGAAGTCATAGTTTACTATTTTTTCAACTAAAGTGGCCATAAACTACATTTCTTTCTTGTTGCCTTTTAGACTGATGGTTTTCTGTGATGTAAAGAGTCTCAAACGTCAATTAACTTTGCAGAAACTTCAGATTGAAGAGCATCAGGATCTATTTAACCATGACGTTCGTGGCGTTCACACGTTCAGGGAGGGGATCTCTCACACATGCACTTTAACACGTTTCACACAGGAAGGTCAGCTAATAGAAAAAGGAGCAAAAAGTGAGTGAAAGTGTTTTCTCCCGGCTGAGAGAGGAGTCAGAGCGACTCGAGGAAATCCAGCACCTCATCAATAATACAGACTGTAGGAGGCACAGCAGCAGCAGCAGACACGGCTACACAGCCAGAAAACAGCAGGTAGATAAACAAGCCTGTCACCGTCAGTGAAGATCAGTACACAGAATGAAGTAAAGATCAGTATCCAGAATTAATGTAAAATAGGATTAATATAAAGAATGAAGTTCTAATAAAAAGATTTTTTCTTATGTATCCAAAATAAATGTAAATAAAAATAAAACAAAGTTATGATAAAATTAATATTCAGAAAAAAGTTCTAAGATCAATATTCAGAAAGAAGTTCTGAAAAAAATAAATGTACAGAATGAAGTTGAAATAAAATTGTATTCTTAATACTAAAAATGAGGTTCTAGTTTATTCATAATAATAATAAGATCAATATCTTCAGAAGTTCTAAAAAGAATCCTATCCAAAATAATATAAAATGAAATTGATATTAAGAAAGAGGGTCTAATAAAATTAATATTCAGAAGTTCTGAAAAAAAATCATATCCAAACTGAATATAAAATATAAAATTAACATGAACATTATAAATAAGCCCTAATAAGATCAATATCCAGAATGAAGTTCTGAAAAAAATAATGTACAAAATGCAGTTGAAATAAAATTGTATTCTTAATACTAAAAATGAGGTTCTAGTTATTCAGAAGTTCTGAAAAAAATGATCCAAACTGAATATAAAATTAATATTAATAAGTTCTAATTCTGTGGACAACTTTAATAGGTGCTGGTCACCTTTCATCACCTTTTTCAGGTCCCTCCTGCAGCTTCCCGCAGAGGACCTGGGTAATTCCCTGAATGCACTAATGAATGCACTATAACCCCAATCCAGTTCTAATAAGACCAATATCCAGAATGAAGATCTGAAAATTAATGTACAGAATGAAGTTGAAATAAATTAAATATAAATACTGTTCTAATAAAATTAATATCCATAGATATTACCTACATAAGTTCCTATAATTATATAAAATAGCAGGCTAATAACACTCTATTCACGTTTAGTGATATCATCATTAAGATTGTTTTCCAGGCCAGTATAAACTCTAATTTGTTTTGGATGAGAGGAAAAACTCTGTTCAACTCTGTAAATGTAGATCAGAGAAGTCTGTAAACAGGTGAAGAGAAGAGCAGCAGACAGGTGGCCCCCCACGGACGGGCGCAACGCTTCAGATCAGAGAGAGAGAGGAGATTTATCAGAGGACACCAGGAAACCGAGTCATTTACTACTGGCAGCGTTACAGAGGAGCGAGTCTGACTCTCGTCCAGGAGTTAAAACTCAACATCAGGGGAACTAACTGACCAGCAGAGTTAGTTTTTCAGGAAAGATTAATCTGTGAATCTACAACAGCTTTAACCTTGCCTAGATCTCTGCACTGGTACCAGAACACTTCCATCAAAGTGTTCACGTCTGTTTTTATACACCATTTTTATCCATCAACTCATCCAGCAATACAGAGATGCAGTGCAACTTCAAAAAGCTTGAAATCCCAGCATTCGACTCTCACAAACCATTTTATGATCCGTTATTCACAGCAGTTATGATTGTCTCGTTTGCAACATCAGCACCAAGTGAGCAAATCCTACATTCTAAAAATGATGGTTCTTCAAGGGTTCTTCAGTAAAGAAAATGGTTCATGAACACTCGAAGAACCCTTTGCAGGTTTAAATGTTTCTTTGCATCGTTTGCATGGTTCTTCAAATTGATGGAGAATGTGGTGCATATGGTTCTATATAGAGCCTGTTTGACCAGGATTCCTACATAGCACAGGGTTCTTCAGTTTTAACAAGCCTGACATTGTAACAATAGAAGAACCCTTTTTGGTGCTACACAGAACCCTTTTCAAAAAGATTCCATATCAAACCATATACAACACATTCTCCATCAATCTGATGAACAATTTCACCACGCAAAGAACCATTTAAGCATGCTAATGGTTCTTTGTGTGTTCATGGTTCTATGTAGAACCATTTTTTTAACTAAAGAACCCTTGAAGAACCATTTTTTTTAAAGTGTCGTCAAGGGTTCTTTCGTAAAGAAAGTGGTTCTATATGAAACCATGAACACTCAGAACATTTTGCATGTTTTAATAGTTCTTCAGATTGATGGAGAATGTAAAACCTTTTTCAAAAAGATTCCATACTGAACCATATATAACATGTTCTTCATCAATCTGAAGAACAATATTACCTTGCAAAGAACCCTCTAATCATGCAAAATGTTCTTTGTGTGTTCATAGTTCCATATAGAACCGTTTAGTTTACTAAAGAACCCTTAATAAAGTGGATAAAATGACTTAGAACGGTACAGAATGTACAGAAGTATGTTAGAAACACATATAAATAGGTTAAATCATCTTACAACAACCTCATAAATGATAAATATTAGATAAATTGGCTAAATCCAGATGTTTTCATTTGCTGAGATGTCATTTTTGCAGTGCAGATGCTGCTGATTATTTATCTCATTTGTGCTCTCCATCAGTCAACATTAAACCTCAGCTTCATCAGATATTCATCAGATATCACAGCTCACTGTACCTCTTTTTGATAAGTGATTATTAATGATTTGTAAGGTGTTTATGACCTAATGACCATTTATAACCGTTTTATAGCATTAGTCTTATTATAAATTGGTACTGAATAATCATTTTGGGCCAAATCTAGCATGAATCTAGCACTGTAGCATGCTGATATTTTCACATTCATTTGAACAGTTGTCATAAAAAAACACACAAAATGTACTTTAGTAGACATCCAACTGAAAAATTAAATGAAAGCTGACTGATTTTGAAAGAAAAACTGTTAATGCTGCTGAATGAAGAGCCGTAATGAGAGCAGAATTGATCTGACTCACTGCAAAGAGCTGCTGTGCTCATCATTATGAGGCAGTTGATCCTTTAAAGCAAAATTATGTAACAATTTTGCTTTAAAATAACAGCTTCAAAATCATTTTGATGGTACACCGAGTTACAATAGTGAGAATGGCGCCTCTGTTGTTGCTACTGTGAGCTGGAACATCTGCTATAGTGCTATGTAACTTTGGAGGAGTGGCACGAGAACCTCTCGCGAGAACTGCACAACGCTTTACAGCACCACGTCACGCACCAACAGCTATGGGTCACAGGAGCTGTAGTGATATGTCTCCGAGCTAACAGGACAACAATGACAATCCAACAGCAGAGTGTGCATCTCTCCCATTGGCTGTGTTTACATGCAAACTGATTGAATACATTCCGACTATAGATTAAGACTGAGATGTTTATGCTCACTCTACTCAACAATCTGATCAAAATCTGTTTACATGCTCACTACAAGAAATCAGATCATGCATTTAGTGTAGACGTAACCATGACAAGGAGCATCACGTGAGTCCAGTCAGAGTGAGACGAGCAGCAGTGTGCTATGCTGCATTCATATGTGTTGCGCAGAGCCGTAAAGGATGCTACTGTGAGTGGCAACAGCCCGCAGACTGCAGTGGTGAGTGTAACGCTCCATCAAGAGCTCAGTTTCCTACTTTTTGCTGTCGACCACAGCAGTGGAATAAACCGGCTGTTGATTTTTAGCTTTAGAGGTCAAACTATAGTGGCCAACAAGAGCCTATTCATAGTACAATTTGAAACACTTCGCAAACTTATCAACGCACTGCAAACACAAAAAAACACACATCAACATGACTACAACTGAACTGCGTTTCCCAAACATGCTGCAAATAAAGAAACACATGCAAGTCACAACACAACGGACGTGTTTCTGGAAGACTCCAAGGGCTCAAAGTGGATGGAATATCTAAGATGGAAAATCACTGACGGAAGTAGATCAGACCACAGACACTCAGACTCTCACATCCTGAGTTCATGGTCAACCTGGCTGGCTAGTTTGCTATCTGACACAGCTGTAACTGTAGCTGTAGCTGTGCTTTTGTAGTTAATCTGGTGTTACTAGTTAACCTTTCACAGATACACTCTGCAGCTAACTCCCATTACCATACAGTGATGTCAGTAATCTGATGTCAAATGATGTCCAAATCTTAACCTAACTGGTGAATGTTTGTGCTGCATAGAGTTTAAAAGTCTCATATGAAGGCTAAAGCTGAGAGCTACTAGCAGGTTTTACAGTGATCTGGCTGTGTGTTGGTGCTGTATTTCTGGGTTGTGGGGTGTTAGAGCTGGTTTCTCTCACTCTGGCTAGTGATGCAGGTTCCTCTGAGTGTTCTGGTGTGTGAATCACGTCGCTTTCCCTTTGTTGGAATATGAAGGCCAAAAAACAGAGCAACAACATCAGGATTTTGGGTGATTTTCTGAGCCGAATTACTCCCTGAACAGCTCATTGAGATGCTAGCTAGTCAGGGCTGGGTCTGCTGAATGGTCTGACATGTGTATCATGTCTGTAGCTTAAACCGTTCTGAAGCTATGAAGGGCTAGAAGTCAACCATAATTTCGGGTTCTAAGATTCAAGCATGTCCTGAAAAACAAACCTTTGATGATCGGTGTGTGTACAAACACACACACATACCTACAGCTGTCACTCGAGCACACACACACACACACACAAACACACACACACACACACACACACACACACACACACCATAAAGAATAAATGTCCATATAAATTTTTCACCACAGTCTCTCTGACTATTAATGCAACATTCATTCATCAAACACAGCCAAACAGAGTCAAGGTCAGAGACTTTACCAGCAAACACAGCAACACTTTCTCACTCTCTCATCCCCTTTTCTTTCTCTTCTGTTTCTCTTCATTTCTCTTTCCTTCTCTACACTCTATTTTTCCTCTCTGTATTATTCTCTCTTTCTCCATCACTCTACTTCTCTCTTTATCTCTCTATTTCTCTTTATTCTTCCTTTCCTATCTTTCCTGCTGTCTTTATTCTCTCTCACACACCTCTCCCTCTCTCCTGCTCTTTCTTTCTCTCTCTCTTCTTTGTCTCCCTGTTGCTCCCTCCTTTCTGTCTCTATTCTTTCTCTGACTTTTTCTCTCTTTTCTCTTCTCTCTTTCCTTTCCTTTCTGTCTCTCCATTCTTTCTATCTCTCTTGCTCTGGCTCTCGATCTCTCTCTCTGTTTTCTGTCTCTCTTTCTCTTGTCTCTCCTCTCCTTTCAGTCTCTCTCCTTTCTGTTTCTCTCCTTCTCTATCTCTCCTCTGTCTTTTCTGTCTCTCTATTCTCTCTTGCCGTTTCCCTCTCTCTCTCTCTCAGCTGTGCATCACTGTTTGTTTTGTTTATTTGAGTTTTCCTTCGCTCCGTCTTTTTCTCCACGCTTGTCTGATTCAGACAGCTGTCAGTTACTCAGCTCTTTCTGCGCCGTCCCAGATCCTTTACACCACTTACTGCACTCCTCTCTCTCTCTCTCTCTCTCTCACACACACACACACACACACACACACTTCTCCTGCATTTTTTGTAATGCAAGTGACTATTTGTGCTTTTTAACCCTCTCCTCTCTTTTAATAATCTGACCTCTGAGTGCTGTTGCTGTATTCTGATCTATCAAAGGTCATTTATTTTCTGTCACAAATGACTTGCTTGATCAAAAAGACCTCTGAAGTCATGTGCCATTCACTAGTTGGCATCACGCCCATATTAGGAACTCCAGGTCTAAGCAGGCTTTTGTTAACACCTTAGCATCCCTGCTTTATTACATACTTACTCTTATTATTCAGTAACTACAGGGCCTGGTTGAGCTATTCTTAGGTTATACAATTGTGTAATAAAACCTGGTCTGTTAAGGGGTTAAAGTATCTACATTCAGTCCAAGGACACTGTCACATCTTGTGGCACATAAAAATGCTCCAAACTCTGTACGTTTGTGTAAATGTCACTGGATTCTCGGAACTACAAGGTCAAAAATATGAATAATGCTGTAAGCAAGCTAACACTGTGCTCTGACATTACACTGAAGTGAAAGTGAGTCTACTAATAAAAAATTCAACACTTTTATAGACCAACACCAGCTACTCAAACTGCAGCCTAAAACTGCCAAAGCCTCTACACTACCATACTGAGCAAAGCCCAAGATATTTTAGTGAGGTTGCCTTTCTTATGGGGTCAGTTCAGTGCGCAGCAGTGTCAGTTTGCTTGTACAAATATTTGTATTGCGACGCCTCATTGACCTCATAATTTAAGAGGAACTATTATGCTTTTACAGGTTTTTCCCTTTCCTTTAGTGTGTTTTTGTGCATGTAAATGGTCTGCAAACACGGATGGGATGTAAGTAAAGGGAATACACATTCAGAATACAGAAACTAAGTACTTATATTCAGTCTAAAGCCTCGGGTTCATGACACGACTTTTAAAGTCTTAACAGATTATAAAGAGTGGGCATCTCACACTGTCCGACTGATTTCTGCAGATTTCTTAGGTGACAAATATTGAGGATCACACACTCAGCTTTTTAAGCTGTCGCTGAACTGAACGGCACTCACTGAACTCGCATGAACTCATGCAAACTCACAAGTTCCCCTGTTATTAGTAAACAAACGTGGAGCTGCTCGATGCTGTTAGGATGCAATTCCTAATATGGGCATGACACCAACTACAGACTGACAGCACAACTTCAGAAGTCGACAGGAAAGCACTTCATGCTTCACTGGCCTTCTATTGTTACTCTGATGAAACAAATAAACAATAAGCATTTCCGTAATGATGTGAATTGTGGAATTATTGCAGTTCATCCAACAATACACAGCTTCTTTTATACAGTGACAAACATGGTGGCTCACTGGAAGCTCCAATTCCACACGCTGATCCATTTTACTGACCAACGTGGACATGTATGCTCACCACCTACTCCGGAGGACAGATTTAAAAGGAAATTCCATGTTTTTTTCATAAAATTTCTACATAATTTAATTGTTTAGATGTAAAGAAAGTCATTTGTCAGAGTGGTTTGGTGTGAAATGATTCACAGTGGTGGTGATAGGAACTAGGGGTCGCCATGACTACAACACAAATATGGACATTTATTTACTATCCAAAACCACCAGTGAACCTACACGAGTCTTCTGAGTTTTATATGGAAAGTTGATGATGGGAAAATAGTGGAAAATCTAAAAATAATAATCTTTCTTTGGGGACTATTTTGCCTCACAATACCCTGCATGTATCCCTCCACCATTTTTTCAAAACTATCATAAAACAGTGTCGCAGGCATCAGGCAGTGAATTCATAACCATTTCGTGTAGTAACTTTCTGTGAGGGAGCTTTTAGAGGTGGACGTCTGGTTCCTATCACCACCACTGGGAACAATTCTGTTCTCTAGAGTGAAGCATTCCCCTTTAAAGAGGACCTGCTAACAGATCACAGATGATGCGTTGTATAAAATAGGGTTAATGTGAAGATGATGGCCACGCCTGTGATGTTTATGTCAGTATAAAAGTGATCTGAAAGCATTTTTCATCTGGAAAATACTGTAGTTATTGTTGCTTTCCAATATAAATACATAGCACGCACAAAATATACGTACCGTGTGAACATATTTAGCTATTACACCGTACTGAGAGCTTTATATTGAGTGCTATAGTAATTAAAGTGGTCTTTGGATTGAGCTTTGGCTGCTCCATCTCTCCATGCCGTATCATTCTGGTTTTCACAATAGAAACCTATTTGAAAGGAGTTCCTCCCCTGAAATGCTGAATTATTTACTCTGCTTCTCTCCAGCAGTAAATGATAGTCTGTTCCTCCTCTTAAGAAACCTTTCAGCGTACCACTGGACTGCGTTCTCGTTTCCTTGGAAACTGATGTCGTCTTCAGAGGGACATTATATTAAGCATGGCTGCCCAATGTTGCTCTAAATGCTGCTTTTAGTGCTGTTTACTTCATTATGCAAGCTCAGTCTACCTGCATCCGCAGCCACAATAAACAACGCTCAATTTAGAATTTCATATCAGACCACCTCTGTTTAGCTGATGAGTCCATACAAGGCAGTGAACAGAGTTTATAACCTGAACAGCAGATATCAGTAAGGCCGGCCTTCAGCATCATCGGCACCCTTAATAGAGACGAGTGGAACGCAAAGATGAGGTGTTTATCAACTGGATGTTTCACTGAAACTATGAGAAATTATTAGAAATTATTAAAGTTAGAAAAATAGTAATAAGTAATAAGTAACACATTCGCACACACAAAAATTCTTACAGTGCCAAAAAAAAAAAATTCTTAAATCTAGAATCTAAATGAGAAAAGTGAGAAAAATTGAGAACTATTTGATTTAAGATGTCATTTTTAGTGTGTATGTTTAAGATCTAACATATGTTCCAGTGCATATCCAGTATTTTTAGTAACACTTTAAAAGTTAAGGAAATGGAACTGCATAATAATAATAATAATAATAATAATAATAATAACAACAATAATAATAACAATAATAATAACAACAACAACAACAACAACAACAACAACAACAACAACAACAACAAGGCCCTCATATCAGTTAAAAAAACAAAAAAACAAATCTCAGTTTAATCACCGCTAAGTTTGCTCACACTACATCCCTGGAAGGCTGAAAGTGCTTGGATGAGAATGCTAATCGTTAACAGTCCAATACTGATTAGTGTAGCTCTTTCAATTGTCCAGCACTGGACGGACTAAAGTCATTTGTGCTATTTGGTTTGTTTTACGGTTTAATCGTTCTAATCAGGTTCCTTGTCTTTGCTGGAATCTTCTCCTCCACTTCTTTGTCTACAGGTATCTCAGTCAGGAGGCTAATCAGGGAATCCAGACACGGCACTATGAACCCAATGCCTTTGTTTTTGCTGCAGAACTGAGGACAATAATCTGGCACAGCAGGAGCTAAAAGCAGATAACAATGCAGGAGCTCCCAAATGATGGCCGATTTGACACAACGTGAAGTCCACAAGAACAGCCAGCATTATTTCAGGAGCAGCAGTGAGACTGTCCTAAAAATACTGATCAGATTTCTGCTCCCAAAGCGAGATCTTACAAAGAAAACACAGCAATGAGCCAACATGAAGACGATTCTGTTGGATTTCAGCTGTGATAAAAATACAAGAATGTTTCTCATTCAGTCACATAACTGATACCGTTAAACTGTGAATGTGAAAATATATATTCTATTCATCCATCCATCCATCCATCCATCCACCCACCTCTTATTCTATCCATCTAACCATCCATCACTCTATCTATCCATCTTTTATTTTGTCCGTCCGTCCGTCCGTCCGTCCGTCCGCCCACCTCTTATTCTATCCATCTAACATCCATCACTCTATCCATCTTTTATTTTAGCCATTCATCCATCCTTCATCTATCCATCCATCTATCCATCCACTAATCCATTCTGTCTATCCATCCATTTACGTTTAAGTCCATCCATTCATCTATCAATTCAACCACATCTTTTTCATCCACCCATCCATCTATCCATCCAACCACCTCTTATTCTATCCATCTAACCATCCTTCACCCTATCTATCCATCTTTTATTCAAGCCATTTGTCCATCCATCCACCTACCTCTTATTCTATCCATCTAACCGTCCATCACTCTATCTATCCATCTTTTATTTTAGCCATTCATCCATCCTTCATCCATCTATCTATCCATCTATCCATCCACTAATCCATTCTGTTTATCCATCCATTTACCTTTAAGTCCATCCATTCATCTATCAATTCACCCACATCTTATTCATCCACCCATCCATCTATCCATCCAACAACCTCTTATTCTATCCATCTAACCATCCTTCACTCTATCTATCCATCTTTTATTCAAGCCATTTGTCCATCCATCCACCTACCTTTTACTCCGTCCATTCCATCCATCCATCCATCCATCCATTCAACCACCTGTTATTCTATTCATGCATCCATCCCCTTACTTTTTAGTTTAACCATTTGCCCATCAATCTGACCACATCTCATTCCATCTATCCATCCATCCATCCATCATCCCATCTAACCACCCATCAGTCTATTTATCCATTTTATTTTATTTGAGCCATTTGTCCATCCACCCACCTACTTTTTACTCCATCCATCCGTCCATTCATCCTTTATTCTATATATCCTTGAACAGATGCTTTCCTACACAGGGCTGAGTAACAGTGCAAGATTCAATCAGCTTCCAGACTCAGAAACAGTCAAGACACATTAGCAGCTGCAAACAGTAACACAGTCTCCATTCTCGTAAACAATCACACCTGTAAAACTCAAAGTCGAACCCACACGTTCCTTCTAGAGTGCCCTCAGTCTGTCACTGCTGACCTTCCTGCCGTCTTTAAGGAGCAGCTGGACATCAGGACGCTGCCGAAAAACCTTCCTCAGTGGCGGGCAGGGGGTCATTAATCAGCCTAAATATGTATTAGGGCTCTCGGAGGCGTCCTTTGATTCCTCCTTCATTCACACCGGCGTGGCTGCGGGGCAGGTTGTCCGGACAGCGAATCCCAACCTGCCACTAATTGTCTCCTTAATGATTTTAGACCAGGCACGGCTAAACGTCCCACAGCAAGATTTATGACTTTCTGGCAGAATCTATTTTCCGTCTGTGTGTGTGGCTGTGTGTGTCGCTGCCCTCGTCTCTTTCAGACCTAAATCAACAAGGTCTGCTCAGTTATGAATCTCTACTGTACTGTTGTCGTATTTTTCTATTTGTATATATATATTTTTAATATTTATTCTTCCTGTATATTGTTTACACCCTTACTACTAATGCTGTCCTGTGTTGTGTGACTGCTACCGGCTGCTAAATGTCCTTTGGGATCAATAAAGTATCTATCTATCTATCTATCTATCTATCTATCTATCTATCTATCTATCTATCTATCTATCTATCTATCTATCTCTACTGTTATTGGGTGAATATTTTACATCATAAGTTGTAAATAAACACATAATTGCACATTGTTTTATGCACAAAATCTACAACAATTACAAAAACATAAAACGCTGGACACTGTAGCAAAACTGATCATTTTGAATCTATAAGATCCACTGTGATGAAGGAAATTAAAAAGTAATAATAATAATAATAATAATAATAATAATAATAATAAAGTAATATGGGCACCAATGAGCTAAAATAATTATTCTCTTGGCAAACATATTTGATGTTAATACACTATGTTGTTTGGCAAAATACTTGCTTATTACAATTACTATTAATGATAATATAGTTATTGAACATTGGTTTACTTTATCATACTGAGTTTTGTTACTATTTTATTAAAGCAATAAGCCACTGTGGACCATAAACAGATTTAATCATGGTTGTAACATGCTGACCCTCACAGCCTTATTGCTTTATTCTTTGTCTTTCTTTTGCAGCTGGGCTGCAATGAGTAGTTAACAAAGTCAATGACGATATTGATTATGGAGAAAAATCAAAGTGTCATTAGGTAGGAAGATCTATACTTTCATTTCCATTATACTGAAATCTTGAAACTCATCATTTTACATTATTTCTAAACAGCAGCTGCCCTTTTCAGTGCGTGAATTTCCATAATCTAAATTACTTGTATATAAAATCTTGTTCTGACAGACTGTAATACACTACAGGAAGTGTAGGGGGGCGATATGGCTTCTACTGTTTCATTTAAAAAGCCTCTATAATGTTCATATGATACACACAGTCACTCTGACAGACTGTAATACACTACAGGAAGTGTAGGGGGCGATATGGCTTTTAATGTTGCACCCTAAAAGTAGATATCAATTTTTAATGATGGTGGAGGCAAAATGAGAGGAAACAAAGAAGGTATAATAATAAATGAATCAAATAATTGCATACTGATCGATTGTAGCAGTCATTATCAGCTGCAGGCCTCCTGTGCAGTGGCTTATAGGACTAAGTACTATTTGTAGAGTGTGATTTTTTTTTCTTCTTCTTTTCCTTTTCCTTTCTCCCCCTCTATCTATTTCAGGAATTTATAAATGAACCTGCCATTGTATTGCAAAAAAGAAAAGAAAAAAAAAATGACTCAGAAGAGAAATGACCTGGCAAAACCTGGTCATTGCTGGGAGAGTGGGTGAGATTTTCAGTTGCAGAATGTAATTCAGTCCCACACTCCCTTACTCTCCCACTCCCTGTATTCACAGGCAGTAGTGTATTGGCTGGATTAATAGAACTCCTGCTCTAGAATCAGGTTCTTTCTTGAGCTATGCCGGTCATTTTCCCCCCAGTGAATCACAGACAGAAAGGGCGAGAAATGAGACGCACATTCAACTTGAGATTTCTGCTGATGGACAAGCGAGGGGAGCCATCTTAAACCAATCAGGAGAGGCACCGGGGTGACCCCGTTTACACAAAATTAATAGAGCCCGTTTTGATGAACTGAACTGCTGATATTGTTGCATAAAACGTAAACGTGTCCCTGGAGGGCAGGCACAATTTGGTTGTTTCTATAATTTCTAAAAGTGCGCACACAAAGTACTAATGTGCTGCTGATTCTCTGTTTTTTTTGCCGTCACTTTCAGTGGTCATCATGCAACAGCGCCAGCAGATCTGTTTCACAATGTGTCCAAATGGCCTCTGTGGTCTGTCACAAACGAAAGGCCGACGTTATAAAAGCAATGCGCTTGGTAACTAATATCAAGTTGATGAGCTTTGACAGTCTAGTTTGTCCAAAGCTTCCCAGACAGGCTTACTGCTATCATCACACAGTCTATATGCATAAGTGTATGTCATTGTCTCATGTACATGCTTAATAAACACCAAGAAAGGAGAGATTCGTTATCATGGCCACTGCAGTGCTATGCACTCTTAAAAAGATGGTTCTTCAAGGGTTCTTTAGTAAAGAAAATATTTCTATATAGAACCATGAAACACTCAAAGAATTATTTGCATGACTAAAGGGTTCTTCACATTGTGAAAGTGTTCTTCAGATTGATGGAGAATGTACTATTCTATATACAATATGTCTCTTTTGGCCTTTTCCTTGTGTGTAAATTTCATGATGAATGCACCAAAGGAAATTGGCCAAAATCACTTGGAAAAGAAGACTGGTCTCCCTCTGTACATATACCCAGCAATCTTCTATTGTTATAATGTTAAGCTTATAAAGAATATAAAACCTTTCTGGTGCTATATAAAGAACCCTTGTCAAAAAGATTCCATATACACTCTTAAAAAGATGCTTGAATACTCAAAGAAACCTTTGCATGCTTAAATGGTTCTTTGCCTAGTGCAGTAGTTCTTCAGATACTATATAGGGTTCTATATAGCGCCAAAAAGGTCTGTTATTGTTGCAATGTCAAGATTTTTTTTTCTTTTGTTACTATAAACAATCATACACAACACATTCTCCATCAATCTGAAGAAACTTTTTACAATGCAACGTACCCTTTATTCTTGCAAATGGTTCTTTGAGTGTTTATGGTTCTATACAGAACCATTTTCTTTACCGAAAAACACATTTTAAGTGTGTAAAACCGTAAAACCATCAACGGCTCATTCTCCATCAATCTGAAGAACCCTATCCTACACTACCGAAAAGTGAAAAGAAAGGCATGTTTAATAAGTAATGAAATTAATTTTATGTTTGCATATTCAAATTTCTTTCTTGAATTACTTTCGAATGTTGGGCGAAGATATGTAGTTTAATATGTAAATTTTAATTATAAGCAACCAAGACAACAAGGCTTCATTTAGACTGTGTCTGAAATTGATATGGAACATGTTGATTTCTGTGGACTGCAACTGCTATTAGAGCTAAACAACCATTTACAAATGGCAGCGGCAATCATCGGGGTCCAAGCACTGAACTCATTATGAGACCTGCAGAAGTCAAGTGATGGAATAATTTTAGAAAGATCTAAAATTCAGTGAACTAAATAATTTCCCAGCAGTTTCCCCTGTATTTTAGTCTCAGAGTCCACCAGGAAGTAATGCTAAAATCACTAAAATGTTACTATTAAATTAAATAATGACTAAGGTAGAAGTAAAAACATCCAAATCCAACACCAGGAAGGTTGGGTTTCTAATAAACAGTTGTTTATATCTGTAGAACACTCACAGCTTGTTATATGCTGGGCTGCAGTTATCACAGCGCTTTAGCTGGTGGAGGGGAGAGACAGTCAGTTTGCTCATGGCAAAATGCCAGCTGCTTATTGTCAATTTCATCTGCTCCCTGCCCATTCTGTCAGTACTGAGTGTGTCTACACACAGACACAAACTTTTTACAGAGGCTGACATGTCCACTCACCCAGGAACAGCTTCCTTATGGCTTTCCTAAACTCAACTAGACATCCAACAAAAAGTCACTGCAAAATATTCCTGCGATTTTATTCTATGGTCTAAAACAGGGCCGAGACCACTCACAGCTAGTATTGAAGGGGAATTCCACAAATTTTCAACATTTCTGCATAGATAAATGGTTGAGATATAAACCAAGTCATTCAGAGTTGTTTGATTGTAGGGAAGCTTACTCAGATCCAGGGTTGCCACATCTGCAGCACAAATATAACCATTTTATTTACTATCCAAAACAATTTGTTCTTATATGTAATGCTGGTGATGGTAAAATAGTGATAAATATGAAAAAGAAAATTTCTTTGGAGACTTTTTTGCCTCACAACATCCTGCATGTATGTCTCTGGATTTAAAAATGTTTTAATTCCCCAAATCTTCTCAAAACAATCATAAAACAGTGTCTCAGGTATCAGGCAGTGAATTCATAACCATTTCATCTAATAACTGTCTGTGCGGGAGCTTTTAGAGGTCTGGTTCCTATCACCACCACTGTGAACAGTTTGAATCAGTTTCTCTAGAATGGAGCATTTTCATATCAAACCACTCTGAACGACTCTGTTTACATCTTAACCAGTTAATTATGCAGAAATGCTGAAAAATTCCACCTTGATGTTTAATAAACGGTTGCAGCAAAACATATTTAACCAACCAAACACCTTTAATAATATCATAAGAACACCAGAATGAGAGAGAGAGAGAGCGAGAGAGAGAGAGAGAGAGAGAGAGAGAGAGAGAGAGAGAGAGAGAGAGAGAGTAGTGTGTTCACTCCTGTCTTTCATGGTTGGTGGTGGAGGGCGATCGATTGGCTGTCACTGCTAACCTCCGAATGGGGGGAGGATAGCAGTGATTGGATGGTAGGATGGGGGCGGGCACCCCCCCGGGCAGGTGAAGGAGGATGAAATAAATTGGGCGTGAGGGAAATGGAAACAGAGAAATGAAAGAAAAGAGAGAAAAAGAAAGATAAAGACGCAGAAAGAGATTGTTAAGCAACCGTCCACAGAAACTTCCATTTTCAGTCTGCAGACCCCACTCCCCCCATCTCTCTCTCTCTCTCCTCCTTTGTCCTTCTCTCCCTTTCTTTTCTCTATCAGCCCTTCAATATCCTTCTTCTCTCTGTCTTTCTCGCTCTCTTTTATCTCTCTCTCTCCTCCTTTATCCTCATTTTTCTCTCTCTCCTCTTTTATCCACCTTCTCTTTATCTCTCTCCTTATATCTTTCCCTCTCCTCCTTTATCTCCTCTGCTCTTTAATTTCCTTTCTCTGTCTCTCTTTCCTTCTATCTTTTCTCTCTATCTCCGTCCCTATGTCTCTCTCTCCTCTTTTATCCCCTTCTCTCTCTCTGTCTTTCTCTCTCCTTTTATCCTCTCTCTTGCACTCTCTCCCCCCCCCATATCTTTGTCTTTCATCTTTTATCCCCTTCTCTTTCTGTGTCTCTCTTCATTTCTTTCTCTGTCTTTCCTCTATCCTCTCTCCCTCTCCTTTATCCCCTAACCTGTCTATCCTTTCTCTCACTCTTTTTTTATCCTCCCTCTCTTTTAGTCCATTTTCAGTTGCCCATCCTCTTTCTTCTTCTTCTCTCTCTCTCTCTCTCTCTCTCTGATGTCAGTCTCAGGCTGTAGCTTAATAAGGATGGGAGAGGAGTGGTAATGGTCTGTGTCTAAATGATCTCTCTCTCTCTCTGTCCTTTCTGCTGCTCGCTCTCTCTCCTCACTCTCATCCTCCACCTCTCTCTCCAATCAGTTTCCTCTCTTTTAGTGCTGCTCACTCTTAAAGCGATACTTTGGTGAAAAATCATAGCCACACAGGTTTTGTCAGGGTAAGTACACTAATTGTCATGGTGCTAACTGCATCACAGACTACCTTCACACTGTGTTGAGTTGTTAATTAATCTCTAATATGCTTGATTATGAGGTTCCTGACACTGTGTGTACTGTTAACTACATATCAAATGAAGGACACACTCTACGACAATGGTCATTTCTGCTGGTACTCCTATCCACTCCTATCCTAACTCCCACCACTGTTTTCCATTCCTAACAACTAACTGAAACCTGCAAAGACCACCCACTTGGAAAAGTTGGTTCTTCAAGGGTTCTTTAGTAAGGGCAATGATTGTATTTAGAACCAGAAATTCTAAACAGAACCATTGCTTAAATTGTTCTTTGCATGATGAAATGGATTGATTGATGGAGAATGTGATGCATATGTATGTTTACTTATGTATATTTCTTTTTTTTCTGTTTTTATATGTATTTACATATTAGTACACTAATGGTAGCACACAACGGTTTTGCTATTGTGATAATGGCAAATATATGTATATGCATAGATCAACAGACAGACAGATAGACAGTCAGATAGACAGATAGATAGACAGATAGATAGAAAGATAGATAGTTAATTAAAAGGATGGATGGATGACATTTAGGATGATTTGGGTGCTTCTGTTTAACAATTTAGAAGTTTAATTCTAGTTATTAATCTCTTAATCTAATCCACATTTATTAATCTATTATTATTCAGTTATTAATCTCTTAAAAAGTAACTACATTTAATTATTGAGTAATGTCTGTGAAAGAGAGACCTATGAGAAAAGGAAAAGGAAAAGAGACAAAGCAAAGAAAATTGAAAGAACAAGTGAAAGGACAGACAGCAAGAGAAAAACAGAGTGATGAAGAAAGGAGTCAAAATAAAAAGACAGTATGTGAAAGAATAAAGAGGTGGGTGAGGATAGACAGACAGATATATAGACAGATAGATAGACAGTTTATTAAATATATGTATGTATTTGTACATATTACATGTATCTGTTTGTGTGTATGATGTACGATTTTACATTGTGTGTGTGTGTGTGTATATATATATATATATATATATATACACATATATACACACACACACACACACACACACACACACACACACACACACACACACACACACTCTCTTTGTTTTACTTTGTCTTTAATACACTATTTTCTTCCTCAACATTATCTCCATATTAGGTATTCTGTTAATTGCCTTGGTAACAGTTGTTCATTAGAACTAAAGCCTATAAAATTATTTGAATTTTTATTTATTCTCTTTTGGCCTGTTCTCTCTCTCTCTCTCTCTCTCTTTCTTTCTCTCTATCTTTCTCTCTCAATTTTCTGTCCTTCCTCCTTATTTCCCCTCCTCTCCCTCTCTCCCTCCCTCTCTGGTCTGTTAGTGTGGGTTATCCTCCTGATGAGCTGTGTTGTTAGCTGAAACTGACTCATATCTCTCCTCTGTCATTTCATTAAAACCTAATTAAATGCATCTCATCTCCTGCCACTCTGATTGAGCGTCGCACCATGGAAACAGCAGAACAGGGCTGTGTGTGTTTGTGGTGGCGTCTGTGTGTGTGTGTGTTTATGAAGGTGTGCCAGATACACAACCAAGTCAGTGTCACTGCTGTGCTGAGAATGAACCAACCTCCCCCATAATATCTGGACAACAGTGGTCCTGTGGTCAGAAACTGACCACTGATAAAGGGAGTTGAGGGGGCTGATAAACTGCAGAAACAGATGGGCTACAGTCTGTAACTGAACACCTACATAGTGGAGCTATTAGGCAGGTGTTTCTAATACAGTGGACAGTGAGTGGAAGTACAAGCTTAGTGTTTCTAACAAAGTGGCCAGTTAGTGGAAGTACAAGGTAGGTGTTTCCAATAAAGTGGCCAGTTAGTGGAAGTACTGGATGGGTGTTTCTAATAAAGTGGCCAGTGAGTGGATGTACAAGGTAGGTGTTTCCAATAAAGTGGCCAGTTAGTGGAAGTACTGATGGGTGTTTCTAATAAAGTGACCAGTTAGTGGAAGTACTAGATGGGTGTTTCTAATAAAGTGGCCAGTTAGTGGAAGTACAAAGTAGGTGTTTCTAATAAAGGTCTGCTTGCTTTGGCTTTACCTTTAGTGTCCATTTACTGGCTAACTGATCTGAATCTGATGATGAATCAGGATTACTAGTGGTCTTTATGATTGGATTCAACATGGAGTTAATGTGGGATGTGTAGAAAGATCAAAGTGGGTGAAACTCACAGCCCACCTCCAACTTAAACATACATTCTCTCTCCACGCCGCAAACATGATATAAAATATTGATTACAAAATCAAAGACTGTATAAATAACATGAGTGTGTGGAAATACTGCAATAGCAAAGCGCCCAAATGTGCAGCACTAACACCCAACATTATTAACTGCATTAGATATTATTCACAATGTATGACCTAAATAAACAAAGCAATTAACACCTGTATGAATTGATATTCATTAAAAATGTTCCCTAGATAATTAACATTCATTCACTGTTTATTCTGTCTATTCATGATAAACAGGGTTTGAGTTTGTATGAAGTGTTATTAGCAGAACAAAGCCCAATAATTCATTCTCTTTATTAGCATTATCATGTGTAAGATGTGTTTCTTAAACGTTTTATAGAAGTGAAAATTGTACCTTTTATATCTGGTACTACAAAAAGGTCCACTGCCACTTATTAGCATCAACTAGGGTATAACAACATATTTAGTGAAAGGATTAAATGTTTTGACTCTATAGGGATATTAATGCAGATGTTCATTAGTTAGCTAAGATTTAAACAAACATCAATTAACAAAGGTTAATTACATTGTTTATGGTTCAACAACTGTTAGAGTCAACTAATTCAGTAAATTATGTTAGTTAAGCCTAATGTAAATCATTACCTGGAGCTTTGCAGCCTCCAGTGGACACTTGTGAGGTTCCATCTAGCCAGTTGTCCATGAATAAGCAATATCCAAGTGTGCCAAAGTAAAAGTAGACCACTGTTAGCTTGGCTAACAGAAATTGCTAGCAGAAATTAGCATAATTGTAATTATTGTATATTGCTGCTGTTGACACAATTTGTTGCTCTTTACATTGTGTGCAAATCATGAAGAATGGACCAATAGAAATGACCCAAAATGACGTGGGAAAAAGTCTGGTTCCATTGACTTACATTAAAAGTAAAATGATTTTTTTTCTTTTGCTGTAAAGTTACCATTTTGGAGATACGAGGTTTTGGAAACACTAGATAGGTATTTCTAATAAAGTGGCCAGTTAGTGTGACAGTACAAAGTGGGTGTTTCTGATAAAGTGGCCAGTTAGTGGGAGTACTAGATAGATGTTTCTAATATAGTGGCCAGTTAGAGAAAGACAAGGTAGGTGTTTCTAACAAAGTGGCCAGTTAGTGTGAAAGTACAAAGTTGGTGTTTCTGATGAAGTGGCCAGTTAGTGGGAGTACTAGATAGATGTTTCTAATATAGTGGCCAGTTAGTGGAAGTACAAGGTAGGTGTTTCTAACAAAGTGACCAGTTAGTGGAAGTACAATTGTATTGTAAGTCCAGTACAAAATACTACCTCACACCACTTAGTGCAGTATCTTCTCTCATGTAAATACAACAGATCTGTCTTATATGCTATGTAAATATCAAAATAGATATACTTCTATTCCTTTCTCTCTCATCCTTATGTATTTTTTTTTTATTTCTGCCTAATTTATGTCTATTTTTATTTCTATTTTTATTTCTGCCTAATAGATGTAAGTTTATGTGCAATTATATGTCTTGCTACTGTAAAAATGCAATTTCCTTTAGGGATGTAGCTGTTGAACCTGACTGGATTAATGTAAAGCATAGAGCCACAGTGAAGCCTCCAGTTGACACTTGTGGAACACAAAGGAGAAGCTTTGCACTACTTTAGCTAAGAGCACATCACTTTTCCCTGCAGTGTAACACTCTGTCTAGCCACGTCGTCTCTAGACTGAACAAATATTCTCCCAATCGACTGTAAATGTGTTTTATTGAGGTTACACACAGAGGAGAGAGAGAGAGAGAGAGAGAGAGAGAGAGAGAGAGAGAGAGAGAGAGAGAGAGAGAAAAAAGAGATGAGAACAAATCTATGAAATGAGGACACCTCAAAAAGCACAGATAGAAAAAAAGCACTCTTACAGCATCAGTAAAAGTCTGTGTGGGTGCATGTTTAATATAGAGGCCAATTCCTGGCAGACGCGGAGGAAGGAAATCAAATGACTTATTATATCAAAATAATGACTCATTTAAAAATTGGAACTCCAAAATATGACTTATGTTCTTGATAGTTAGTCTTTTGACAAAATATCTCAAAATCTTGAGACATTAAATCAAACGTTTCAGATAATAGATGATTATTTCTACATACTAAGTCAAAACCTTGAGAAAGTGAGCCATTATTTTGACATAGCAAGTCATAATTTAAACCGTCAATAATGTGTACATAGGTCAAAAAGGATAAATAATAAGACAAATAATCAGTCATTATTGATGCCTTGTTTTAATATTGATAAAACGTCACTATTTTTGGATTTTGGATCATAATTATTGGGAACATTAGTCAGTTTGACATAGCAGGTCATAATGTATTGGCAAATAATTCATAATTTCAACATAGTAAGTCATAATTATGAGAAAATAACTATTCTACATGATTAGTCATAATTTATAAAGAAAAAAACATTTTGGCACAGTTAGTCACAAATATAAGAAAATGTCATTATTTCAATAAAGTAGGTTATCTTGAGAAAATCCATCAATCCAGAGAGTCCATTAATGGGGAAAATAAGTGATTTTTCACTTGGTAATTGTCTAAAATCAGACTTAGCAACTCATAATGTTGAGAAAATGAATCATTGTTTTGACTGAGTAAGCCATAATGTGTAGGACAATAAACAATTGCATTGACAAAATAAGCCAGTTTTGATAAAATAAGCCATTATTTGTATTTACAAAGCACACAATGTTCTCATTCTTCTGCCAGAAACAGAGAAAGACAGAAACATTTTGGGTTTTTCCTCCTCGTTCTGGCAGAATGGGCCTCCACACAGGTGTGTTTGTGTTTGGACTTGTGAATACAGAACTGCTCATTTCCCCAAAGCAGAAGCTGAAAGTCTAAGTGATGCAAAGGCGGATTGATTGCTTTATACCACTTTTTTTATATCCATCTCTCTGACCTGGCATCTTCCATCTGATCGCTTTCTTTAGCCTATTTACATGAACGAGGAAAAAAATCAAACACTCCGGCTCTCACTGCCGGCACTATTTGGCTGCTGGAAGAGGGATAATCTTGATTGAACAGTCAAATCTGCAGAAGGCACAACAGGGCACCACTTTAGAGCGCCGTTCTATTCTAGTGCCGCACAATTGTCGGTAATTACTTAAACAAGCTCCATTATTTGGTGCGAGAAAAGCCCATAAGATGCCGTTTGGTGCACAATAACAGCAAATTATAACTCCTTACACCCGCTCTCCCTCCATTCGACTGTCATAAGGGCGCCACGCGAGCTGCAATAAATAGTTTAATGGCAAACAAGTCGCCTTTTTTGTTGTTGTAAGCTGTTTTTACCCGCTCTTCTTCTACTCGCTTTCCTTTTCAATGTGACTCATCGCTTATGGCAGCAGTTTACATTACGGCCAGCGAAGGCTGAGCGAGGCAGAAGATGCTGAAATACAAGCGAAAGAAGCTTCAGGCACAGGGTTACTACCAGGCTTCTTTTGTGCTGGAACAAGGCAGATCTGGATCTGCTGCCTTCTTCATGTCGCTGTTGTTGGAAGAAAACCTCGTATCTCCATTTTTTTCGTTTTTCAGTTTTTGACATAATTTGAAAATACCTGGTGCCCTTTATATTGTGTGTAAATTTCATGATGAATGGACAAAGAAAAATGACCCAGAATGAATGGGGAAAAAGTCTGGTTCCATTGACTTACATTAAAAGTAAAGTAGGTTTTTTCCTTCTCCTGTAAAGTTACCATTTTGGAGACACAAGATTTTCTTTTCTGATGACAGCAATATATTATAATATATAATATATATTAACCCCTTAACAGTCCAGGCTTCTTACAGACAAAGGGTTATTATACAGTAACTACAGGTACTTAAGAACAAACTGAATGAAACTTTTCTTAGGTTATAGAAGCTGTGATGAAACGTTGGGCCTGTTTGCAGGTCCATGGCTTGGAATGGGATTAATAAATTTGTGACAATCTATAAATATATATTTCATTTAAAATAATGTAAAGTAATATATACTGCTAAACAATATACATTACCAGAACAAAATATTGGATATTTGGCTTTAAAAGTAGCTAATTATGAGTACACAGTAAAGGGAATGTTCTATCAAGAACTATGACTTCTAGATAGAATCACTTGCATCCTTAAATGTTTCTTTCACAGTGAAATTCCTCAGATTAGTGGAGAATGAGTTGTATATGGTTCTACACAGAACCTTTTTGAAAATGGATCTAGTGTCCAAAAGGGTTCTTCTATTGTTTTCATGTGAAGCTTGTAACAATAGAAGAACCATTTTGGGTGCTATATAGAACATTTTTTCAAAAAAAGTTTCTATATAGAACCATCTGTAGCACACTCATGCACATTTTCCATCAATCTGAAGAACACTTATGATGCAAAGAATCATGCAAAGGGTTCTCTGAGTGTTCATGGTTCTACGTAGAACCATTTCCTTAACTAAAGAACCCTTGAAGCACCATGTTTTTTAAGTGTATGCTCTGCCTTTCTTGTAGCTACTGTTTCTAGGTTGGACAGATTTACAGAACTAGGCAAATTGGTAATGAATTAGCCACTAGGCTAACATTAGCTGGGTTATAGGTAAACGTCATGAATGCAAAATTAATCTGATTTGAAGTGGATAACAAGTTCTAAGTTCTATAAAGCTTCTACCAACAGAACCTACCAAAGGACAGATTTGTGGATGGAGCAATTGTTATTGACAACCTTTAGATTCGTCACTGTAAGGAGGCACCTTGTACCACCAACATATTCTTGCACTATTTTCAGATCATTTTTTTGCCAAGACTGCAGGATCTGGCAACCCTCTACAGGTGACAGACGACAGGGTGATATGAGGAAGTCTAAAGAGAGGACAGGAAAAGCTCATGTTTATTTCATCAGGTTGCGAGAGCCATGGCGAAGCAAATCACACGCGCCCGTTCATTATAGATGCACCTGACCGTGCGGCGGTTTGATGGAGGATCACTGGCTTTCCGCACATCTAAACACGGCATTATTCAGCACGAGGCTGCGGAAGGTCACTGGATCAGCTCGAGTCTTCTTTCACACGTTTCTGGCATGAGAGAGATCATCTTCCCTTTTTTTCCCCTTGTGAAATATGTCACCAGGCCAGCTGGTGTGATGAAACACCTCCTGCTGGTGTCACATTCTGCACTTCACTCTCTCTCCTCACACCTTTGATTGGCTGCAATTGAGGAAACGTAAAGCAACACAGAGCCAGAGGTGATTTAGGCCAGGCCTCGATATATACACACATTACCGACAGCATCACCAAACACCTTTCCTGCTCAGAGCGCCAGTGAACTGAAATCGGTTGTCTTTCTAGGTAGGTTAACCTCTTAAAAGGCCAAAGGTTTATTACACACTTCTATAACTTCTATCAGTTTGCACTGGAGTCCTTGTAGTTACTGATTAATAAGCCTTAGTATGTAATAAGCCTGGGATTAGAGGTCTTGTACAAAGGCGGGTTCACCTGTGAGTCCCAAGTGATCTGCTAAATACGGGTGGGATTCGGTCAGTCATTGCGGGTAAACAGCCTCCTGTGGGCAGATAATATGGCTGCCTGATGGGGGGTGGGCTGTTTTTTTTTGCCTGTGGTGCTGCCCCCTTCTTTGCGGGTTCTTTGCATGGTGAAAGGGACCTTCAGATTGATGGAATCTGCTGTAGATGGTTCTATACAGAACCTTTTTAAAAAGGGTATATAACACCAAAAAGGGTTCTTCTATTGTTACGATGTCAAGCCTGTACCAATAGAAGAACCCTTTTTGGTGTTACATAGAACTCTTTTTAAAATGGTTCTATATAAAACCATAAGAAACACAATATCAATCTGAAGAACCTTTTCACCATGCAAAGAACCCTTTAATCATGCAGGGGTTTCTTTGAGTGTTCATGGTTCTATATAGAACCATTTTTTTTTTTTACTAAAGAACCCTTCATAAAGCATCTTTTTTTAAGTGTGTGGATTTTCAATTCATTCATTTGTGTTGGTAAGTAGAAAATTTTTTATGATTTGAATCTGATGAAAAGTAATGAGTAAATATTTAAGTACGTTTCAGTAATTATGTAATATAACTTCAGAGAATACACTGCAAAAATGACACCTCAGCAAGTGTCATTACATCTAGTCAATATATGTAATATTTCTCATTTCTCAACCTTACAGACTGTTATAAGGTTATAAGATTATAACTTATTTCTAGAAATTTTACCTGTTTGCAGTGATTTTAGTGAGTCAAATGATCGCACTATATTGGCAGATAACGTTGCTTGTTTCAAGTGTATTTCATACAATAAGCAAAATGATCAATATAGTGAGATTATTAGACTTGCTAAAATCACTAAAAACAAGTAAAAATGTCTAAAATGTCTTTTAATAAGGTTACAACAATCTCAAAATGTCAGATATTAGATATATTGACTAAATTTAAGACAATTTCACTGGCCAAGACCTTTTTGCATTGCACCAAATCAAAAATCATAACACTAAGGGTTATCGCCCCCTAATGTTGCTACAGTTAATAGCCATGTAATAATACCTTAGTAACTGAAAAGTGAATCACTTTAGCCATTTAGGCTAATTAAGCCTCTCTTCTGTTTGCAGCAGCACCTTAGCTCATTAGAAGATGAAGTGAAAGAGGAAATGAAACTCCGTCACTAATACTGACAGGCAGGATCAAACACAGCCTGGCGCTCTCATCTAACGAGAGCATCAAACCCAGCAGAAGGGCAGCAGGAAGCAGGTAAGAGCCCAGTGAAGAGACATATCAGAGGCTAAGAACTGGACTCAGCCCTCTTCAGCTTTAAGGGAAGAGGATCAAACCAACCACAAGATCCAGATATTTTTCCAATGTATATTATGTATATATATATATATATATATATATATATATATATATATATATATATATATATATATATATATATATATATATATTTTGTTTTTTTTTATTTATTTATTTATTTTTTTTTCTACCAGTAAAATTCTGATACATGACATCCTATTAGAATGACAAATACAGTAAAATATAAGAGTGTGTTCTACGTGGTTCTATATAGCTCCTGTTTGAAAAGGGTTCTTCTATTACTACAAGCTTGACATCGCAACATTAGCAGAACCTTTTTGATGCTACATAGAACTATTTTCAAAAACCATCTACAGCACCCTCTCCATCGATCCGAAGAACCATTTCACCATATAGTTCTATACAGTACCATAGTAATTACTAACAAACCATTGAGGAACATTTTTTATGAGTGTACTCTTAAAAAAAAGATGGTTCTTCAATGAATCTTTAGTAAAGCAAATGGTTCTATGTAGAACCATGAGCACTGAAAGAACACTTTGCATGGTTAAAGCGCTCTTTGCATCATGAAAACGTTCTTCAGATCGATTGAAAATGTGCATGAATGTATTATAGATTGTTGTATATAGAAACTTTCTGAAAAGGGTCCTATATAGCATCCATTTGGCCACTTCATCGAGTCCATCTCATTGTCCATTTTATCAGCTCCACTGACCATATAGTTCCACTTTGTAGTTCTGTAGTCCATCTGTTTCTCCATACTCTGTTACTCTGTTCTTCAATGGTCAGGACCCTCACAGAGCAGGTATTATTTGGATGGTGGGTCATTCTCAGCAGTGACACTGATGTGGTGGTGTGTTAGTGTGTGCTGCGCTGGTACGAGTGGATCAGACACAGCAGTAATGAAGCAGACAAACCCTGAACACAATGGAAGTAAACCTTTTCCATGATACTGGCCTTCTAAAGGAACAGATCCAGGCTTTTATTCAGAGCGCAGGACTGATAAAGAAGGCAGTATCTGGTAACGCTGTGTCTTAGATGAGCAGCGGAGCTTCACTGATGACTCAAAGCTGTCTTGCTGACTGACTGGGTTTGAGCCGATGTGCATCTATAAATGGCAGCGTTATTTGGCTCCTCTGCAGCTGCTGGAGTTGGAGGAATACTCATCACTCTTATGGCACCAACACCAACATGCTGGCTCTTAACGGAGCTCCGCCATGCTGCCGTGTTGGCTTCCTGGACTGGACACTGTGTGAGGCGGCAGGAAGTCACCTTACTCTGTGTTTGAAACGCTGAGATGCCCTGAGCAGCGGGCACAGATGGTATGATAGATCTGGCATGGTGCTGGGAATGACTTTGGGAAGCACCGTCCACCTTCTTGGACAGTGTGGTTTGTGAGATCCACTACAGTCCAAAATAAAGGAAACACAACTTGGGCTGTGTTCAGAAACATTTCACGACCGTGAGAGGTATTTTTAGTGCGCTGTTCTGCCCCTCAGGCACTTTTTTCTGACAGCGCCCCCTTTTGGCATGTATGTGTGTAGAGGAACTGTGATGAATAGCCAGTTGGGCTCTTGATTTATTTATTTATTTATTTTTTTAATTCCTAGAAATTTTTTAATAACTTTAATAACTTAACACATTTGTCTCCAACTGTCCTGACGGAATACTGCAATGCATTATATTCTCAAAAATAAAGGTACCTAAAAACACTGGGTTCTTTAGTAAAGTTCTATTTAGAACCATTTCATGCAAGAATTATTGCTGGAGATTGAGGTTCAAGTCCCCGTTTGGAGACTATTTTTGGCTGCCTTGGGGAAAAACTCAATACTACACTCTTAAAAAAAAGATGGTTCTTCAAAAGGTTCTTTAGTGAAGGTGGTTGTTCTATATAGAAACATGAACACACAAAGAACCATTTACATGCTTAAAGGCTTGCATGGTACTATAGTATTATGGTCTTTACTAAAGAACCACTGAAGAACCATCTTTTTTGTGAGTGTACACTCTTCTTCAATGATTCTCTAGTAAAGAAAATGGTTCTGTATAGAACCATGGGCACTCAAAGAACCCTTTGCATGATTAAAGGGTTCTTTGTATCATTAAAATGGTCTTCAGAATGATGGAAAATGTGCATGAATGTGCTAATGACTGTTCTATTTAGAACCTCTTAGAAAAGTGTTCTATATAGCACCAAAAAGCGTTCTTCTATTTGATGCTATACAGAACCTTTTTCAAAAAGGGACCTTGCACAGCATATTCTCCATCAATCTGAGGAACACTTTAAAGATGCAAAGAACCCTTTAATCATGCAAAGGGTTCTTTGAATGTTCATGGTTCTGTATAGAACTGTTTTCTTTATTATGGAACCCTTGAAGAACCATTATTTAAGTGTGTATTGAAGCACTAAACATGTCTTGCCCACATTTGCTGTAAGTGGGGGAAACAGTTCTTTTTTGGCCAAACTATCGCTTTAATAAGTCAGTCCACAGAACTCAGTCCAGCTCAGTCACAGGAAGAAGTGCTAAGAGTCCTTCTGAGACCGAAGTGACCGAGTCCTCTGAGCCGTGGAGTTCGCAGTCCAGGCTCTTCTACATCTCTCTGAAAGGACCAATCAGAGGGTCCACCTGGGCCTAACGAGTGATCATTAGTGCGGCCGAGCAGAAAAGGCTCTCTCCACCAGACAGACTGTCTCCACACAGACACTTCCACCCACTTCCACTGGAGAGTCCGTCCTAACGATCTGCTGCGGTCACTTCCTCAGAGCCTGTTGGGGCTGCAGCTTCTGAAAGAACCTGAAGAGAACGTTTTTACTCTCAGAGCCCGAGAGATGCAGCCCTGACCTTTTAAATGCTCTCTCTCCTCTCTTTCTTCTCTTTCTCTCCCTCCACTGTCTGTCTCTCTCTCTCCTCTTGCTCTCCTGGTCACCCTCTCTTCCTCACTCTTCCATTCTCCCCCTCTCTCTCTCCCTCTTTCTCTCTTCCTCTCACTCACAAAGACCCTCTTTTCTTCTGTTCCCCACTCTTCCCCCCTCTCTCACTTCTTTCTTTTTCCCCCTCTCTCTTTTCCTGTCTTCCCCACTCTCCCATTCTCCCCCCTCTCTCACTTTATAGTCCCCTCTTATTCCCTTACTCTCCTTCCATCTTGCTCTCTGCTCTGTCTTTGTAAACTCTGACCTTTTTGGTCACCCCCCCTTTTCTCTTTCTTCTCTCGCTCTCTCTCTCTCTCTCTCCTCTTTTCCTCCCTCTCCCATTCTCCCCCCTCTCTTTCTCTTTTTCCTCTTACTCACAAAGACACTCTTTTCTTCTGTTCCCCACTCTTCCACTCTCCTCCCTCTCTTTCCCTCTCTTCCTCCCCCTCTCATTCTCCCTCTCTTTCTCTCTCACTCTTTGTCACAAAGCGCCCTCTTATCCTCTGCCCACCCCCCCCTCTCAATCTCTCTCTTTCCCTTACTCTCCTTCCATCTTGCTCTCTCTCTTTGTAAACTCTGACCTTTTGGAACACCCCCACCCCCCTTTTCTCTTTTTACTCTCTCTCTCCTCTTTTCCTCACTCTCCCATTCTCTGCCCATCTCTCTTTCTCTTCTTTCTCACAAAGACCCCCTTTTCCTCTCTTCCTCTCTTCCTCACTCTTCCACTCTCTCACCTCTTTCTTTCTTTTTTTTCTTTTCCTCTCTTCTTCACTGTCATTCTCCCACTCTCTCTCTCTCTTTTACTCTTTGTCACAAAGCCCCCTCTTATCCTCTGCTCCCCCTGCTCTCAATCTCTTTCCCTTCCTCTCTTTCCATCTTGCTCTCTCTCTCTTTGTAAACTCTGACCTTTATGGTCAACCCCCCTTCCTCTTTCATTTCTCAGTCACTCACTCTCTCACTCCTCTTTTCCGCACTCTGCCGTTCTCCCCTCTCCTCATTCTCTTTTTCATCTTTCCCCACTCTTCCACTATCCTATCTCTCACTTCTTTCTTTTTTCCTCTTTTCCTCCCTCTCTCATTCTCCCTCTCTTCCTCTTTTACTCTTAGTCACAAAGCCCCCTCTTATCCTCTGTTCACCCCACTCTCAATCTCTCCCTTTCCTTTGCTCTCCCTTCATCTTGCTATCTCTGCAAACTCTGACCTTTTTGGTCACCCCCCTCCTCTCACTCTCTCTCTCTCCCCCCTCTGCCCCCCTCTCTCTCTTTCTCTCTCTCCTTTTTTCTTAACCCAAACATGTTTTGTAAAATAAGCCTCCTTAACTACGCTGGATTCTGCATGCTTTTTGTCTGGGTGTAAACGGATTAGAGGGGGTGAGCGTGGCGAAGAGGATGTTGGAGGAAAACCACTAAAAAAAGGAACAAGCGGAGAGTCAGCTGGTTCTTTTTCAGGGGCTGCGATGAGGATCTAAGCCGCTGGTCTGTAAATAGCTAAAACAACAGCCGCAACCAATCGGACGTCAGCTGAGGGTCATCCCCGGTAATGCTGGGGTTTCGGGCATAATCATACAATTACTTACCCTATTAATTTTATAGTTATTGTTGCCATTTTATTATACATTCAAATTATATAACATGTATTACTATTACAAACATTTATACTATGTAATTACTATGTAATTACACGATTATTTACTAATTAATTACACTTATACTCAATTTATGACTGAATTTATGAGTCTACTTTATTCTATTTTAATACAAAAAGACGACAAAATGACAAAATTGTAATGGACACAAAATGAGATGGTACACACAGCATTAACGTTTCAAATCTGAATCATAATAAAACATCTCTTCTACTTACTAACACAAATGAGATACGGATTGAAAGCTTTTTAAGTTTTAAACAAACTATGAGTAACAAATAAGATCACGTTACACACGTGCCTTTTCGTATTGCCATCCATGGCTGTGAGGACTAAGGGTTAAGAAAAAGTGCAGTGGCTCTTAATTCCTATCAGGTGTTAATTAGATCATTAGTGCAACAGATTTAATTACAGTGTGGGCAAACGTGCACAGCACATTAAGGATGCACCTGGAGAACTTGGTCCGTCATCAAAATAAAGGACGCAGTGGAGCTGGGAAACCCGAAAAGATGTGCGGAGCTGAAAGACAGAATCAGCGAGGGAGCACATGGCCTTAATGAAGCATTAGATTCTCTGTCCTGATGGAGATGAGGCTAATCTAGTGAGACCACACAGCCCTTCACAACTGGAGCCATTTTTTTCTGTTCTCATCAATCCAGAAGTCTTCAAAATGGTGAAAAATGAAATTATTTTAGTTATTTTTCCTTTGTATCTCATTATAAACATAAAATACTTTACCAAACATCTGATTGATTATTATTATTTGATAAATCAACTAATATATCCATTATGCCTTCCTTGGTTCCTTCATTGTTCCCACCATCATTCAAAATAGGAACAAAACTTCAGAACTCAATTTTGTCATTCTGTCATTTGAAAAGATATATTTACCCTTATATGTACAAAAAATTCCTAAAGAATAAACCAACATAAATGGACCAAAAATGCTTGTTACACTGACTTGCATTTTAGGTTTTCAACATTATAGAGGCTTTTTAAATGAAACAGTAGAAGCCATATCGCCCCCTACACTTCCTGTAGTGTATTTCAGTCTGTCAGAGTGACTGTGTGGATCATATGAACATTATAGAGGCTTTTTAAATGAAACAGTAGAAGCCATATCGCCCCCTACACTTCCTGTAGTGTATTACAGTCTATCAGAGTGACTGTGTGGATCATATGAACATTATAGAGGCTTTTTAAATGAAACAGTAGAAGCCATATCGCCCCCTACACTTCCTGTAGTGTATTACAGTCTATCAGAGTGACTGTGTGGATCATATCAACATTATAGAGGCTTTTTAAATGAAACAGTAGAAGCCATATCGCCCCCTACACTTCCTGTAGTGTATTACAGTCTGTTAGAGTGCCTGTGTGGATGAAGTGCCCTATAGAACTCTACAATGCTCTATATTCATTCATCAGTTAGTTCCAGCAACACATACACACTATATTAAGTTCTGGAATCTGTTAAAGCATGCTTTTTTTCCCTACCATATCTGTATCATTCTATTTAGTACTGGTTGCTAAGTAACATTTGTTTTATTCATAGATGCAGGGCTTCTTTTATTTATAGTATTTGATTAATAAGAAGACCACATGTCCATGTTGGTAGGTGAGCTGTATCTCTTACTGTGCTCTGATAGAGCTCGTCCCATCTCTGTTACTGCAGATACAGCCCTGCAAGGTGGATGAAGACCAAAAGCAAAATAGACCAGAATGACCAAAAGATAAAAGATAAGTAGGCGCTTTAGATGCGTCTCCAGAAGACGCTACGAACAGAAGATTAGCTAGATTGGTGGATCCGTATAACCTGCACATCTCCAGAGTTCAGAACATTCCATTGTGTGATATTTTATAATATAAAAGTGGCTGCCAAAGCTCTTAAATAATAAACTCATACACGTATATGAAGCTGAAGTCAGCTTCTTATTCACCAGCTTCTCTTTTGAATTTTTCACTCCACTTTAAAGGGTGCTAAAGTTACACTGAGGCACCTTAAACATCGAACGAATTTTGAAAGTTGGTGAATACAAAGCCAACATTGGCTTAACTCAATTAAATGCATTTATTTACCACAATAAATGATCCTCAATCAACAAATACCTCAAACTTTCACTCGGAGATGTTTATTGAGCAGCACAGCAAAGATACAATCAGCCATTGGAGCTGCTGATTGCGTCTCACTGGCTGATCTAACGCTGCGTCCCAAACCACACACTTCTGTACTTCACCTATGACACTAATGAGTGCACTTCTAATGGGATATGCACTATTTTTTGCATACTATTTAGTGTGCTAGTATGTGGTTTGGGGCGTGAAAAAAAAATGCAGCTGGAAATCTCAGCCGTTTAAACTTTAGCTTTCACTTGTTATCACTGCAGCAACAAATCAAATAAAAGCAAGGTCAACACTCTCAAATATATCAGTTAATATGCTTTAAAAATGAGTTTTCTGTTTAAAAAAAGAAAACGGAGAGAAGAATCCTTTATGGTGCTATATAGAGCCCCTTTAAAATGGTTCTTTAGTAAAAAAAACAATGGTAATATAAAGAACTGTTTGGTGAAATCATTCTTCAGACTGACAGAAAATGTGTTGCATATGATTTTATATAAATGAACCCTTTTGGAAAGGGTTCTATTTAGCACTAAAAAGGGTTCTACTATTCCTATAAGCCTGACATCGAAACAATAGAACAACCATTTTTGGTGCTACATAGAACCATTTTCAAAAGGGTTCTATATAGAACCATCTACAGCACATTCTCCCTTAATCTAAAGAACACTTTCATGATGCAAAGAACCCTTTAATCATGCAAAGGGTTCTCCGAGTGTTCGTGGTTGTATATAGAACCATTTGCTTTGCTAAAGAACCCTTGAAGAACCATTTGTTCTAAGTGTGTAAGAGTGTAGTGAACTAGATCTGACTGCAGTGTAACACAGCCTGAAGAGACGAGAGTAAAGAGGATTTGCAGTCGGTGATGAGCAGCTCTTCTGCTTCAGAGCCCAGAGCGACGTTTTCAGAGATACAAGACAGATTTATCATATAAAATAATGTGACCATCTGTAAGTAAGTAAGTAAATAAATAAATAAATAAATAAATAAATAAATAAATGAAGAGTGCAGTCACTGTGATGAGGCAGACTGTATTAATCTCATTGATCTGTAGCGAGCGAAACCAAACAGAGGAACAGGAATGCTATCAGGGTTTAGTCAGGCTGAGCTGCTGCTGTATTAGACTCCAATATTTCATTAATTCCACTGAGTGTCAGAGTCTGTTTACCAAACGAACACAGACCAGAGCAGAGAGACAAAACACAGCCAGTATTTAACTTTCAGCAGACAAGCAGACGAGGACTCTGAGTGACGGACAGGACGGGAGAGCCGTGACTTCCACAGATACACTGAGAATACCTCTCTCTCTCTCTCTCTCTACTAACCTTTTCTTTTCTTACATGCCTCTCTATCTAGGTCTCCTTTCATCTCTCTATCTATCTCCTTCTCTTTCATTCTCTATTCTTTCACTTACCATCTCTTTTTGTTTTGACTTTTCTTTCTTTTTCTCTTGCTATCTCTTTTTTTCACTTTGTGATTTTTACTTGTTCTTTCTCTTTTCCTTGCTGTTTTTTTTCTTGTCTCTCTATCACTCTCTCTCTCTTTCATCTATCTATCTATCTATCTATCCCTCTTTTGCTCTTTTTTCTTTCACTCACTCTCTCTTTTTGCTTTGACTTCTTTCTTTACCACTCTCTCTTTCTCCTTCTGTCTCTTTACTTTGTGTCTCTCTCTCTTGTTCTTTCTTTCCTTATATTTCTCTATGTCTCTCTTTCAAAACCTCTTTGTCTATCAATCTGTCCATCCATCTATCACCCTCGTCTTCTATCCATCCATCTTTGTTTCTTTCTGACTCTTTCAAAATGTTGCTTTTTTACTTGTTTTTCCTATCTATCTATCTATCTATCTATCTATCTATCTATCTTACTCCTTTCTCTTGCTATCCTTTCTTATATCTATCTGTCAAGCTACCTGTCTATCACCCTGTTTTGCCTCTATCAAGCCCACCTCTACTGAACTTCTCCAACGTTGTGGCAGTCAATTACATTAGAACAGCTCTGCTGATGAAGTGAAGGTGTCTCTCTCTCTGTCTGCCTCTCTCTCTGTGTCTCCCTGTGTCTTCCTGTCTAGAACCTACTGAATGCTGAGTGAGCAGGGCTTCAGAACCGACACATGGATGTTTAGAATACAACAGTTTTCACTGTTATTTTGATGCACTACTTCAATGTAGTTACATCATAAATCACATATGTATGTAGTGAAGTACAATAACACCATTTTATTCCATCTCGACACTGTTGTTTCATTTTGGTGTCAAAGTTTTCTTTTCCGCAGAAAAAGACTGCATGCACGACAACAGCTTTCGTCAAATTCAGATCCCAATAAAATACCTCCTCTTCTACTCACAAACACAGATGTGGTTAAAAATGTATAATCTACACTTTCCACACAAACGTCTCCTCTTGTTTTAATGATGTGTTCTGAGGTGTGTACACTGTGGGGGGAGCCGGGGGGATTCAGATGAATGGTGGTGTTGAGTATTGGAGTAGGAGAACATTAGCATGCGCTCTGCAGGGGACTCCCGCACCGAGGCTGTGAAACACTGATATAGGTCAGCGCTGTGGATTTCAGAGAGTGCTCTGTGGAGTGTTTCTGAGGCTGGATGGTGTGAGGGTGATTGACAGGTGACAACAGTGAAAGCTAGACGTTTGCCTCCGACTGGCAGTTCTAATTGCCTGACTGACTCTTCTAATCTTTATCACAAATACTCAGATGTTTCAATCCACATTAGAAGGGAAGTGCGGCAGGTTTTTCTTGCTGCTGCTACTAAGAATTTGCATGCTGGTTCAGTCATCTGGTACCAATTTGCTCTCAGTTCCTCTCTCTAGACTATGCACCACCTTAAACTTCAGCTGGTTTAAATCATGCTTAGAAGCGTTATTATTGGTAGTCCTGCATCCAAATGAATCACTGGGACATGTGGCGTCCCTCAGGGCTCAATTCTTGGGCCCCTCTCATTTAAGCTCTATATGCTGGCGAATCCTGTAAGACAAAAAAATGCTCATCATATCACTACTGTTATGATGACAATGCCCAGATTTATGTAAATCTCTTTCCAAATGACTTATCAAGTTTTTTAAATGTTTATTTAAAACTTCTCATTTTAACTTCTTAAATGTTTATTTAAAACTTCTCTCGGTAGTTTTTCACATTTTTTTTTGTATTGTTGTGTGAAGGCCATATTATATGCACTTTAACAGCTGTCTTACAGTACAGTGTACTCTATTTTATGTATAATTTATATATTTATTTATTACAATAAAAAGTATTTTATCATTGGTCAGGTGGTGATTTTCCTTACAAGCGATGTTTTCAAACAAAGATATGGCCTCTGGCACCCTTGTACACCATAAAAATAACCAGACCCCCATATTAATCTGAACGTTCCGTCATCTTAGATTAACCCTCATGTTCTGTTTAAGGTCCTGTATACCTTTTTAACCTTTTTGTAGGTTGCTATACCGGTACTGCCGCACTTCTGTCATTCACTTTCTGTTTTTATACACCATTTTTTTGCATCAAAGTGTCCAGCAATACAGTGATGCAATATACAGTTAGAAATCTTAAAATCTCAGGATTCGATTCCTGCAAACCATTTTATGGTCCATTATTCTCAGCAGTAATGATAGCCAAAATGGACAAATGTTAGCCAACCTGTAAGATAGCAGTTTGGCTGTGGCTCAGTCATGTTTGTACAGTGAAGTAGGATTGTGAATCTAGAGGAATAGGCAGTGATCAGTTTAGAGAGCTATGAGTCAGGCTGAATAAACTCCTCCATTCCAGCCTCTGTTACTCTGTGCCAGTAATTCAGATGATTATTCTGTGTTACCTTTCAAATGAGACCAAGATCGTGACTGTAGCCCAAAGTATGTGGGAACAGCACTCTTTTTACTTTGAAAATGCCATTTCAGGCAAAAACGTGAAAAAGGGGTGACACTGTTTTACCTGCTTGATATGTTAGCAGTGGTTCTATTAACACTGTGCCATCATGAATGTTTTTTTTGGTGTTAAAAAGCGACTTTCATAATTTGCTGTAAAGGTCCTTCAGCTCTTTAGCACCCATAATATCAAAGAGGTGGTTGCAGCTATTTTGAACTTTTGCTTCCTTGCAAATATACTTATACAGAGGACCTTGTCCAGTTTACCAAGACTGATGCCTAAGAAATAGATAGATAGTTAGATAGATAGATAGATAGATAGATAGATAGATAGATAGATAGATAGATAACAATATATGTTATATTTTATGGTTGTTTAAGTATATTTTATTATATATTATATTTTATATTTTATAATATATAAATAATATTCTTCTATTGACGAATCTATGTTTTTTTTTTACTGTATTTTGTGCTGCTGTAATAGACAACCTTCCCTCTGAGATTAATAAAGTGATCTGTCTATCTCTGATTGTTGTAGTGCTGCCATTGATGAGCTTTTTCCCCCATTTCTAGCAGCAGAATGCCAAGTTTGACTTGTTTGACCTCTCAAATTTTTCAATCATCATGACAGTGACTTGTTTTCTCAATATTTTTACTTGTGTCAAAAGAATGATCATTGTGCCAAACTAAAGACTTATTTTCTCACTATTTTGATTTAGTTTGCCAAAGGACTTTGCCCAAATGATGACTTCTCTGTACAATTACACTCTCTTTAAAAGTCATTATTCTGGAATACACTCAAAACTCCAGTCATTTTCACTTCACTGTGTTAAGAGTTTAACAACTAATTTGTTGTTCTAGGCTAGGGTTCTTAAACTTTGTAATATACTCGAAGCCACTAACCTAAGTGCATGCAGGTGATGTGTTTTCACCAAACAGTGACCCAGCAGAGGATGATGGTGGCTGGTTTCACATTCAAGTTCGGCGCCACCACTCTTTCCGTCATGCCGACTCTCTCCCCCGTGACTTCCGGGGCTTTTACGCACCCCCAGAGTACCTGGAGGCAAGCTAGCTCGTAGTTTACGATCTAACTAAGTGCCCTACCTATCCTAACATTACTGGGTTTTAATAAGATCAAAATAAGGAAAACAAAATTTGAAGAGAAAATAAAAAATTTAAGGTATTAGTATTTTTAGATTTACAGCATTGAGCCCTCTGGGATCTTCATCCATGAGAACATAAAGCCAATCTCTGCAAGGCATGAGGGTTCATTGAAGTTGAATCAAATGAACATTTTAAGCAGCCAGGTGTTCGAGTCCAAAGTCTAAAAACGTACAAGACATTTAGTCTGATAGGTTTTCTGAAGCTGTTTCATCTTGAAGGCTTCAACATGCTTGTATCAGATCCACATTCAGCCCTAAAAGGAGTCAGCTGCCTCTTCACCCTCAAAGTGTGTCTCTCTCTCTCTCTCGTATGTGTGGCACCCTGTCAGAACCCTTGGCTGTCACACCCCTCTTCTGACACATCTCTGACAAAGGAGCCAATTAGCTGCCCCTCTCATGGAGCGGGCCTGTTCTCCAGTGAGTCACATACAGCTTTTATCTTCCTCTACAAGGACATCTCCCCACGGAGCGCAGCCCCTGACGCTCACGCTGAGGTGTGGGAGGCGGTGGAGCGGAAGACCAGAGAATATTTTCAGTCCTTTTAATGTTCTGTTCAAAAATTCAAACAATAACACGCTAAATGTAATCATCAAAATGATAAAGATGTAAAAATGCATCGATCTGAAAGTGGTGGTCCACAGATTCTGGAATGACGGAATCAATTACAACCTACAGTCTTAAAAAAGACGACTGTTCAATGGTTCTTTAGTAATGACTATGGTTCTATATGGAACCATTAACACTGAGAACCATTTGCATGCATGAATGGTTCTTTACATGATGAAATGGTCCTTCAGACTGATTGAGAATGTGTTGTATGTGGTTCTATACGGCACCAAAAAAAGGGTTCTGTCAAGCTCTGTCAAACAATAGAAGAACTCTATGGTGCTGTACAGAAGCATATAGGCATATAGAACCATATGCAACACATTCGCCACCAATCTGAAGAATGATTTCACAATGTAACAAACCATTTAGGCACGCAAATGGTTCCGAGTGTCTATGGTTTTAAATAGAACCAATGTCTTTATTAAAGAACCCTTGAAGAACCATCTTTTTCAAGAGTGTTATAATACTATGCAAAGTATGCATTCATTTTTGTGGGTATTTTTCAAGAAAGCTTGTAAATGTTCTTATCTAAATTTCACTGCTGTGCAAATTTGTATAAAATAATCAGTCAAATCATGATGAAATTTGAGGTTTCTTGATAAACTAGGAATTACTTAGGAAAATTAGGAATTACTTCCTAAACAATCATAATCAGATTGGATTCTCAGATCCTCCCCCACTGCTAAACCAAAAGGCATTTCAAACCCTCCCAATCACTCAGAGACCAAAGTGAGTGTTTAAACCTGATTAATTGCTTGCTGAGCTGGAATTCACAGAGAAGCTCAAAGCAGAATCCAACACTGTTGGATTGGTTTCTATAATTAGTTCTTTGTAAATATGATTAGCACAATCTGTCCAGGATTTGGCCAATAACAATATACTGAGGTATTATGTAAAATCAATACATACTCTGAGATACTAAACCATCAAAGCAAGATTTAAAGATGGCAATACTCTCTACATAAATATTAGTAATCAATCAGCAACAACACTCTGAAATACTACCTAATCATTAACGATACTCTGAGACAGCAACAGTTTATACAATCAATAAAAAGATATTGCTCACTATATAATATTTTGTGATACTATTCAATCAATACCAATAGTATTAGATAGCAATACTGCAAATGCTCAATTAGAATACAATGTATACAGGATACATTAAAAATCAATAAAGATATTCAATCTGCGCTCTGAAATACTATCTAATCATTAGCATTACTCTGAGACAGCAAGTCTATACAAACAATAAAACTATAAAATCAAACAGCTCAATCTATAGTAATACTTTTTGATGACATTCAATCAATACAAATACCAGAGATATCACACACAATAGCAATGATCTGAGATACTTCATAATCCCTAACAATAATCTGAGACAGATAACAGCGAGGAACAATGAGGACTGATACTCTGAGATAGTGTACAATGAGGCCCAATACTCTGAGATAGTGTACAATGAGGACTGATACTCCGAGATAGTGTACAATGAGGCCCAATACTCTGAGATAGTGTACAAAGAGGAGTGATACTCTGAGATAATGTACAATGAGGTCTGATATTCCAAGATAATGTGCAATGAGAATTGATGCTTCAAGATAATGTACAATGAGGACTGATACTCCAAGATAGTGTACAATGAGGTCTGATACTCCGAGATAGTGTACAATGAGGTCTGATACTCTGAGATAGTGTACAATGAGGTCTGATATTCCAAGATAATGTGCAATGAGAGTTGATGCTTCAAGATAATGTACCATGAGGACTGATACGCCAAGATAGTGTACAATGAGGCCCAACACTCTGAGATAGTGTACAATGAGGTCTGATATTCCAAGACAATGTGCAATGAGGCCCAATACTCTGAGATAGTGTACAATGAGGTCTGATATTCCAAGATAATGTGCAATGAGAATTGATGCTACAAGATAATGTACAATGAGGACTGATACTCCAAGATAGTGTACAATGAGGTCTGATACTCTGAGATAGTGTACAATGAGGTCTGATACTCTGAGATAGTGTACAATGAGGTCTGATACTCTGAGCTAGTGAACAATGAGGTATATTGCTGGACGACTTGATACATAAAATTAGTATTTAAAAACTGGAAGTGAATGCTTCAACGGAAGAGTGCTGCTACCAATATAGTGATCTAGGAAAGGTTAACCCTTTTTTTATTAAACATTAAGGCTTATTATTCAGGGGACTGAATCAACTACAGGGACTTCAATGCAAACTGACTGAGCTATTCTGATCTATTCTATTATAGGTTATAGAAGTGTACAATAAAACTTTGAGCCCTGGCCATTTAAAGGGTTAATGTTCACCATATCTAGATCATCACATCTATGTTCTGTTCTGCACATTAAACACATGGAACGCGTTAGGAGTGAGTGTAAAGTTTACAAAGCATAGCGGAGCTTCGGACACGGACGCGACTGTAGGGAGATGATTTTGGAAGTAGCACACGTGTTCTCAGAGTTTGGGTTCCACTTACATAATAAGTTGGCACAACAGATTCTGAAAGCAGTTGAGACAAAGGAAGGAGTGAATGTGATGCAGCCGGCTGTTCTCACTGCAGTGCAGGCTCCCGAACACGCTGAGAGGGAAGAAAAATAAAATAAAATAAAAAGAAATAAATAAACAAATAAATAAAACACATACGCACACTAGCGGTCAGAAAGGACTCGTCAAAAACCATCCCACCATCTCACACTGCGCCTCGCAGCCCCCGCAGCACAACACACACTCACACGCACTCACACACATGCGTGTGCGCCAGCTTGTGTCGTGGGAGTACGGCTGAAAGCGGGCTAAAGGCAACCCAGCAATCTCCCCATCCACCGCCCGCCAACGTGGTGGGCCGAGCTGTCTCCACGGCAACCCGAGCCTCCACTCAGTGTGCGTGCACCTCACAGTCACTGTAAAACGCTTCAACGTGTGGGCTGGACACTGTGGCAATGCACCAGAACCAGGCTCTCTTGTGCTAGAGGGATCATTTTTGGGTCCAGTTCAGGGTTTTAGTGACCAAGCTGGGTCAAAATGTCTCATCCTCAACCAATCAGAACAGAAGAATCACATGGAGGTTTCAAAAACCCTAAAAATAGAAACTCTCACACTCCACACGGCTACAACACGGAACACACTTCCCCTCCTCCAGTAGCCGCTGTGTGTTGTGTGAGGGTGTGCCAAGCTGCCCGGTAGGCGGACAGTAAGGACTGTGTTACGAGATTGCGTCATCTTGTAACAAAGGAAAAGGGCTGGAATTCCAAAGAGGCGTTTCAGGCAGCTGAGAAAAGTGGTTTCTATGGGAGAGAGTTTCTCCCACTGAAGTGAACTTTGGGCTTTGTGACTTTGCAGAATATTTACATGGACAAAAAGCTACAACACACTAAAGGAGAAAAACTGGGGAAGCAAAACAGGCCGTCTTTAACAATAATTCAGCCAGTGTGTTGTTTTCGAGGTAAGCCTTAGCATGTGTAATGAGTCTGGGAGTTCAAACCCGATATCCCTTTGACCCATCTGCAGCAGTGCAGGCAGAAGTCCACCCACAGTGCAGTGTACTTTGCTTTGATAGAATCTGTGATCACAGCCCTCTGATTCAAACATAGCCATTTAAAAGTGAGAAATTCACAACTTTCAGCAGACTGTGCTGGACAGATGCTCATGGGAAAACTATGAATTAACCAACAAGCAGCAAACTAACAGCAGCAGCTTGATGGGGCTGAGGATCCTCCACTGTAACAAGAATCCACAAGCTGGATGAGCAAGACAGAACTCCAGCAGCACTGCTGTGTCTGATCCACTCGCACCAGCACAACACACACTAACACACCACCACCACCACCACATCAGTGTTACTGCAGTGCTGAGAATGATCCACCACCCAAATAGTACCTGCTCTGTGAGGGTCCATGGGGGTCCTGACCACTGAAGAACAGGGTAAAAGGGGGCTAACAAAGTATCAGAGAAACAGATGGACTACAGTCTGTAACTGTAGAACTACAAAGTGCACCTATGTAGTAAGTGGAGCTGATAAAATGGACAATGAGCGTAGAAACAAGGAGGTGGTCAGAATGTTATGAGTATTGAAAGTAATAAATACATTCTGATGGAAACTTGTGTATAAATACTAGTTAGCTATAAGAAAAATGCATTTTTTTCAACATCTTAAACTTCATAAGACCTCCTTGAAAACTAGATGCTACATCTAAAGGGTCTATCCTTTCAATAACTACATTAAATTTATTCTGCAAATTTTAGTGCAGTTTCTATTTATTTTATTCTATTATTTAACTAAAGCAAACACTTTTCTTTCAACTTCATCTTCAGCAAAATCACTCTCCTTTGCTGCTTCATCATTGAAGATTAGAAGCTCTGCTTCACAGTTTGCACTGCTTTACATCTCTCATATTCTGAAGCACAAAATCACTCCCATGTTTACCTAAATACCCAGGAGTAATGCTGTGTTTCACTGAAGCTCATAACTCAGCATTTCCCACCCCCGACTAGAAAAAAACAAAGAAACATCCCCTCAGCTGGGAATTCCTACTCAGAAAGTCGGATGATGTTCTTAAAAGGATGGTGAGCTCAGTGTATGACATCACGTCAACATAGCTGCTAAAACATCAATAGCAATAAAGATGCACGTCTCTACTTTTAAATGCTATTTGCTTTAAGTCAGTCAATTTTAAGATTTAGTAGCTTAATCAGTCAAATCTATAACATTGACCATAAAGTTCTCTGCTTTGAGAAGGTGAATACATCATTAACATTAAAATTGGCACTATTATTATATCATTAGCTGGCTGGCTCGTTGCTGATACTCGCTGTGTAACTTGAACGCGCAAAAGTCAGAAATTCCGATCTCCGACTTCCGAGTCAGGTTGAATGTGGTATAATGTGATATTTTGTGCCTGTATTAGAATTACGTTAGAATGGTTCTGGTGATAAAGTGAGGGAGTTTTTAAGTGTCTATCTCTGAGTTCAGTCTCTGATTACAGCTGGAACAGTGAAGTCCGGCTGCCGAGCCAATCGCATTTGAGGCAATTACCAAAGAATATCCAGTCTAACAGGCTGGTGTGCTGACAGGCCGGTGTGAAGCTGAGGGTCATGTGATAAAGAGAGAAACTCATCATTTCAAAATTACCCAGAGTACTCTGCTCTGGCCACCACCCATTATCCTACTGAGCATCACAAACAGCAAAGTGCGATCAATCGAGAGAGAGAGAGAGAGAGAGAGTGTGAGTGTGTATAAGAGAGAGAGAAAATAAGACAAGAAAGGAGAGAGTGAGAGAAGAAAAAGACGAGAGAGAGAGAGAAAAGACAAGAAAAGAGAGTGAGAGAAGAAAAAGACGAGAGAGAGAGAGAGAGAGAGGGAGAGAGAGAGAGAGAGTGTGTAAGAGAGAGAGAGTGTAAGAGAGAGAGAAAATAAGACAAGAAAGGAGAGAGTGAGAGAAAGAAAAAGACAACGAGGGAGAGAGAGAGAAAGAAAAAGAAAATAAGACAAGAAAAGAGAGAGTGAGAGAAGAAAGACAATGAGAAAGAGAGAGAGAGAGAGAGAGAGAGAGAGAGAGAGAGAGAGAGAGAGAGAGTGAGTGTGTGTGTAAGAGAGAGAGAGTAAGACAAGAAAAGAGAGAGTGAGAGAAGAAAAAGACAACGAGAGAGAGAGAGAGAGAGAGAGAGAGAGAGAGAGAGAGAGAGAGAGACAAACAAAGAGAGACAGAATGGACAGAGAGAGCAGAGTAAGTAATCAGATCTATGTAGGGAAGATTGGGAAAGAGGGCGATTCCACAATCGGCACTGGGATGGAGCGATGAGGGAATTAGAGGAATAATCAATAAGTAAAAGAGAAGCACTCATTGCAGGATGTACAGAACTCTGGATGAACCCAGTCCAACGTTATCGTGCCTCTTTCCTGCCTCCTCTGCTGTTCACTCCTCTCTCTAAGCAGAGATACACGGAAAGAAGATCAACTGAGAAGTTCTTTTTCACTCAGTCTTCACTTTTAAGATCAATACGCTCAAAAAATGAACCAACAGTGTTGTTAGACTTACAAACTGAAAATGTCAACATGAAATAAATTGAGTCGTATTTAAGTAACTTTTTTCACATTTTAGCGAATAAAAATGGTTTTGTGAACAAATTCAGTCAATAAAACTGAAATAAATTGCATTGAAACATTTCAAATTACCTCGTCCTCCAGACGTCCTTCTACTCGACACAAACGAAAGGACACAGTTGTGGAGGCTGAATTAAATGGTGCAGTAATTATTATTACAACATAATAATACAGCTGATTGTAACTGCAGCACTATTTAAGGTGGAACAGGAAAATTTGAATGAGAGGATGGAATTGCAGGGTCAGTTATTTAGATTCGTAACTTATAACGCAGATTTAGGTGGTTGTGGTGCTGCTTGTAGCTACTGTTTTAAGTCTATCAGCAGTGCTCACACAGAAGACCTGTGCAGAATACAGCACTCTGCTCCTCCCGACCGCAGACGAGGGTAAGCAAGCCAATTTAGTAGAACATCACTTTCTGCCCTCCATCTGCATTTTGGACCACAGCAACGCAGTGATGTCATATGCAAACCGGCTATAGACATCCAGTCTGTTCGTCTGTGTGCGGAAATTGAATGGCACTATCCAAACTCATCTCTAGCGCTCCCTGTGGTGAACAAAATACTCCCGAAGCTGATATGCTAATACTGCTAATACTAAACTTTAAATTTACTGTACAATAACACTGGCTGCTCAAACTGTACACATTACAGCCAAAGCAGCCTGAAGATTACCTTCATCAGTGTCGTTCTTGCTGGAGTTTTGGTGAAGTTGCCAGTTGAGTGATGTGAATTTAATATGCAGTGTTGGCTTCAATGTTGCATGTATGACAATTTTCCTATTTGGAATAATAGCCATAATTCCGGCCCTCAGTGTGAGATGTGCCTTAGTCTTATTGAGACACACATGACTAACCAAACTCAGCACCCAGACAAAAGCTCAACACTCCAGAGCTTTTCACACAGAAAGGAAGTGTTTTTTCTCGTCTTCCACAAAATCCCCCCCCCCAATCCCCCCATCTCTCCATGTGAGGGCAATTCATAAACAGCAGCCTCAGTGACACAGACATGAATAATAAACAAAGTCATCTCAGAGAGAGAGAGAGAGAGAGAGAGAGAGAGAGAGAGAGAGAGAGAGAGAGAGAGAGGAGAAACAAAGGAGGAGAAAAAGAGAAAGAAGAGAGTAAGGGGAGATAGATAACGAGAGAGAGAGAGAGAGAGAGAGAGAGAACAGAAAGAACAAAGGAAAAGAAAAAGAGTGAGAAAAGAGAAAGAAGAGAGAAGGAGTGAGAAAGAGAAAAGAAAAAAGATGAAGACACATGAAAAAAGGAAGAAGAGAGAGTAAAAGAAAGAAAGAAAAGAGTGAAAGACAAGACAGAAGAGAGAAAAGACGATGAGAAACAAAGGGAAAGGAGAATTGGGAAAATGAAGGAGGAGGAAGAGAAGAGAGAGTCAGAGAAGTAGTTAGAGAGACAGAGTAGGATATTAGAGAAAGAGAGAGAAGAGAGAGAAAAGAGTTGTGAGAGAAAAGAAAAGATGAAGAGAAAGGAGAATGGGGAAAAGAAAGGAAGAGAAAGAAGAGAGAGGGAGGTAGTTAGAGAGATAGAGAGAGTGGGATAATAGAGAGAGAAAATATTGAGGGAAAAAAAGATAGAAAAGAGATGAAAGAGAAAAGATGGAGAGAAAGGAGAATGGGGGAAAAGAAGGAAGAGAAATAAAAGAGAGAAGACAGAGAGAGTGGAATATTAGAATAAGAGAGCGGGAGAGTAAAAAAGGAGAGAGAGAGAGAGAGAGAGAGAGAGAGAGAGAGAGAGAGAGAGAGAGAGAGAGAGAGAGAGAGAGAGAGAGAGAGAGAGAGAGGGAGAGGGAGAGGTGACCAAAAAGCCACCATTTACAGTAGGAGGGAGCAAGAAAGAAGGAGGGAACAGAATAAAAGAAAAGAGAGACGGCCGTGAAGGAGAGGCTGATTCCTGGAAGTCACTTTGAAAGTGACATTTCGGAGCAGAGAGACGAGAGGAGGGTTTGGGAGAGATTTAATGAGAGTGACTTTCTGCCACCACTTCAGGGAATAACCTTTACAGCTTCTTCTGACAACCATCCCTCATCATACACTGCCTCCCCTCTCACACCGACAATAAATAAATAAATAAATAAATAAATAAATAAATAAATAGAGTCCTCCAGAAATCCACACCACAGCCTTTCATTTTGCCACACACGGCTGTAGCGACACATGAAAGTGGAGCTGCAAACTTCAAACGGGACCTGAGAGCTAGAGGACCATCATATTGATTTCTTTGTCTTTTATCTAAAGCGGTAGAAAACAAATTTCCGCCGGTGGCCGAGAGACGAAAAAAAAAAGCGAATAAACAGAATAAGACCTGATCGTTAGCCAGAGCAGGTCAGCAGCTGGGTGAATCCGCAGAAACCATCTGAGCACTGTAGGTGCTGGAAAAAGGCCATACAGATCAATTACAGCACATAATCAATACGCTAACAGCTTAGCGAACCGCTCCGCTAACCGCTAACACCATAACGTGGGGGGGGAGCTTATCACTAGAGCGGCTAGTTTGACAGACAGGTGTCAAATATTGCTTGCATAAGCTTTAAGTTCAACAAACTCCGTATTACTCTAGTAGCCACGGAGACTTGATTATCATCACTGTTGGAACAAAACCAAGAGCCGTATTACAGAAACATCTCAACTCTGAAATCTGATCTTTTTAGTCTCCATGACGACTTCAGTACGGACTGAATTCAGGACAGTAGCTATTACAGAATAACAGTTCCTAACTTCATGATCTCATCATTAACTCCAGATAAGAAAACAGCATCACACAAACATCCTAACTAGACTAAACCTCCTAAATCCTGTCCTAACTTTAGGATGAACCCCAACAGGGTCCTCACTTCTGTTTAAGGTCCGTTTCTATGGTTTTTAGGCAGCTGAGTCAGCAGCATAGTTCACTACCAGCATAATGAGCTCCATGTATCTCTACTGTAAAACGCTGCTTTCACTGTGAGATGATTTTCTTTTCTAACTCTGTGTTTTAAAGATCTCAGACGCTGCAGACTCGATCTCCACCGCCCCTCTGATCACCTTCGTGTGTTAATGTTGATGATGAAATATTACAGTGATGGTGGTGAATAATGAGAAGACAGAGCTGAACGTCTGTCTGTTTATTAGGAGGAGTAACGTTAGCGCGCTTGGCTAAAGCGTTTGGGAAACGGAGACTGAAACTGGGGAGCGGTGGCGCTCTGATAAACAGCAGGGGGCGCTCTCACAGTATTCACAACTTACAGTTTATCACACTTAAGTTTTGTTTGACCTTTTTGTAGATCAGTAATGGTAGGTAGCTGCCTGGCTAACTAACCTGATTATTTTGATCACATGTTTATGTTTCAGCTGTGCGCATATGGTCGGTTGCTAGGTAACAGACATGACAATTGATTGTCGACTTTGAACGAGTAAGTTATGATTACCTAACTCGAGATAAGAGTCCTTAATCAAGATCAGATTTGCTTCTGTAATACAAATTTGTGAAAATCTCATCTTGACTGGTCAAATTTTAAGTTAAGACAAAAAGATAGGAAGTTTCTGTAATACAGCTCCAAATCTCCAAAGTGGTATCTTTACAGGAGGAGCAAAAATTATTCATAACTTTACATGTAAGCAGTTTTATTCCAAGCAGTTTTGGGTTATTTCTGTTGGTGTTTTCATCATGAAATAATGAGCAGCTGGCGTCTTCAAATTACATCACTAAATGAAAAACAAACATCACAAAAACTGGAAATACCAGGTTTTGTTTAGAGTACAACAACATGTCTTGTGAAACTGATGCTTATGTAATCGGATGAGGAAGAAAACAGTTTATACAATAAATTCAATACAAAGCCATGAAAGGTGTCACAAACATGTACATATTCAATTTGTAAACTACATATAAAGGCCATTTGCAACAGTTGATAACAAGAACAGAAGGGAAGGGATGGTGTGAAATGAATGCAACACTAACTATGTTTGCATGCACACAATTGTCTAACCTTGGTGTACTGATGGGCTCTGATCTCAGTTTTATCAGTCGTGTCAGAGCAGTTACTAAATCAGCTTTTTATCACCTTAAGAACATCAACAAGATCAGAGATGTTCTGAGTAAAGCAGACCTGGAGAAACTGGTCCACACCTTTATTTCTAGCAGGATTGATCACTGTAATGGTCTCCCAACTGGACTCCCAAAAAAGACAATCAAACTGCTTCAGCTGATTCAGATGGCAGCTGCCAGAGTCTCACTAGGAGTAAAAGAAGGGAACACAGTTCACAGTTGAGTTCAAGTGCTAAAATTCATTTAAACTAGCTATGTACTCATGGGAAATGTTTGTTGCACACTATAATCTGTCTGATCTCTTGAGACTGACAGAAGCTTCTGTCTAGGGCTCATTTAAAACTTGCCTGTTACTCCAAACTGCTTCTTCAAAGAGAAGAATAATAAATTAAATCCTGAGATATATCGAAAGTCCTTTTTGAGCTGAATTTGTTTCACCAGAGAAGGTTGTGTAATGTAATTTGTGCAAATTTGATTAACTTATTCCATTAACATTACCTTGATTGCAGCATAGCCAATGACTGCAGATTCATACCGGATTAAAATCACTCCACAATTATTACTGTCAGACTGTAAAACTACACACACTGCAGATTCATACTGGATTAAAATCACTCCACAATTATTACAGTCAGACTGTAAAACTACACACACTGCAGATTCATACTGGATTAAAATCACTCCACAATTATTACAGTCAGACTGTAAAACTACACACTGCAGATTCATACTGGATTAAAATCACTCCACAATTATTACTGTCAGACTGTAAAACTACACACACTGCAGATTCATACTGGATTAAAATCGCTCCACAATTATTACAGTCTGACTGTAAAACTACACACACTGCAGATTCATACTGGATTAAAATCGCTCCACAATTATTACAGTCTGACTGTAAAACTACACACACTGAAGATTCATACTTTGAGTGTTGTTGGTTCTATATAGAGCCATTTTCTTTAGTAAAGAACCCTTAAAGAACCATCTTTTCTAAGTGTGTACACATTCCTTAACTTTGCTGGGTCAGATTTTCTTTTTTATATTTTGATATCCCATTTATTATGTTATCATGGTTAATAATAATAATTCCTTTAACTTCTTTGAATTGTCATGATTATTTTTATAGCCGTAGCCTTTACTACAGAGCCCTTAAAGAACCCCTGTTTTACGAGTTGTACTGTTTTATGAGTGTTTCTCAGTGGACAGTGCAGAACTGTCTGAGGCTGGTGGGATTATTATTACAAATACTGCTGGCATTCAAGATGCTGTTGACTGAAGTGTCACATTTGTTATTGATTATTTTGACAGCAAATTTGAACCCAGCGCCAAACAGGAAGCTTTGAAATGTCAGGCTGTCTGCTGTTCACTGTACGAGCTTCAGGTCTGGAGGTTTTCCAAGAACAGAGTTCAGGCAGGTAAACTGGACCAAATCAATGATGAGAGGAAAATGCCACATCAGCTATCGGAGATATTGGTGAGAGGACGTAGAACTTCATTTCAGCCAGCAGGACTGAGAAATGCAGTAACCCTTAGAAGTGTGGAGCCATTATTGTCAGTTTACATTGCACAATTACATAAATTTAACTGTACAATAATTATCTAATTACATTGGCATTTGATTTACATCCTGTATTGACAGGTTCCCGTCTGAATTTCGAACTCTTTCAGACCGTAAATCGGGCTTCTATCAATCAATTTCTTTTTCAGATATTCTATCATGTTTCACTTTAACAAATGACTCAAAGCAGGTTATCATCATTCAATTGATCTTTAGCAAAAAATTCTGTTATGGGGGGTTTTGCTCAATCTGGCAACAATGAACTGTTTGTTTCACTGCTTAGACATGATGAGCGTAGCAGGAGAACAACCTTTTAATTAATGCCTTAAAACAGCATCCTCTGTTAATGTGAGTGGACAGAATATCATGAGTCTTCTGTGAATGTTCAAATACAGATCAGTGTTTTCATGTGAAAATGTGTTAAGACAGCACAGCGAAGCGCTTGCTAATGGTAATTAGCTATTATTTAGCTTGATAAACAAAATCTGTGTCCTGTCAGGCTGGAAAAAAAACTGCACTGATTGTGTGGTTTCATAAAAGTATGGCTAATTCAAATTGCTTGACTTTTTTTTGTATTTTATTTAGTGAATTTTATTATATTTGGTGCTGTTTTCCCCCCATTTTTCTAGATATTTAATTTTTATTACATATATTCCATAAAATACATCTACCAATATTACACAGTTAGCTACATAATTACATTTATATCCAATTTACATTCTGTATGGAGATGTTTAAGTTAAAGATGGTTCTTCACGGGTTCTTTAGTATAGACAATGATTCTTTATAGAACCATATTTGCATGCTTGAATGGTTCTTTGCATGCTCAAATGGTTCTTCAGATTAATGGAGAATGTTGATTATTGTTCTATATAGAACCTTTTTGAAAAGGGCTCTATGGAGCACCTAAAGGGTTAGCTTGCTCAAGCTCAACAACAGTGTTCACAGATCCATATAGGACCATCTTTACGGCGGAACCCTTGAAGAACCATCTTTTTTTTAAGAAATGTACTTATGCCAAGTAAAAAATGATCAAATTTAGATCATAATAAAATCTCCTACTATTATCTTCTATTTATAAACACTAAAGTGGTCTGGATTTAAAGTGTAGAATCAGCACTTTCCACACAATTTCTCCACTCGTTTCAATGAGGTACGAGTCAGAAATGATTCAGAGATTTACAACATGCTTTTTGTCATGAGACGTTGGCGATAGCTGCAACTTCGGAGATTTAAAGGAAAACATTTCATGAAAATCTCCACCTGACTCCTGTTGCTGTTATGATCATGTATGCAGGCTGTGGGTCTGGACAGTGCAGGATCAGACTGTCTGGGGAGGAAGCTACAGTTCATATCGATCCGAACAGAGCAGCTCATCTGTATCCATAGGCCAGACCCCCAGGGCCATTACATTAGCTGCAGGAGGGGCTGATGGATGGCTCGCCCAGTCTGAACCTTCGGGACATAAAGCACAGGAAATGGTTCAGAACATCGCCGCTTTGTTCCGGGGGTCTGGCCCACTTGACATTGTGCTGAATGGCCCGTCTGGAAAACTGCGGGATTTTACGGCATATAAAAGCCAGTGTTGTGTGAACACAAAAGCCAGCAAACATTGTAAGCCGTAAGAGCGGAGAACACACACAAAGAACGGCCAGACATCACCGCTGCTCGACACAGGCTGTCAAATATCACTGATACAACATTGATAACCAACATATCACTCTAGATATCACAGCATTGAGTGTAATTTGAATGTCGACTCTCAAACAGTCCCTGTCAAAGGAGATCGTAAGTTCGATCCCCGGTGATGCTACAGCCGTCCATGGCTGGGAGTCCAAGAAAGCACATTTGGCCTTGCTCTCTCTGGGTAGGCAGGATGCCCCCTGCCCATCTCCCTCATCACTTAGCACAATGCTAGCCAGCACAGGCATTTGTTAGCTAACAGAACTGGAGGTCAGTGCTCTCCTCCGAGCATGTTTAGCCGTCCAATGACAATGCGTGAGCGGCAGTTTGAAAAGATGTCGCTTCACAGGTCTCGGAGGAAGCTTGTGCTAGCTTTTGGTATTGTGTGATTGGGGGAGTCCTAACTAGTGGGTGGAATTGGACTTAATTGGGGAGAAAATTGAGGAAAATAAATAAATAAACAAATAAATTATAAAGTGCAACTGTAAAACAGATGCCTTCCGCCCAATGACAGCGGGGATAGGCTCCAGCACCCCACTGCGACCCAGAAGGATAAGCGGTTTAGATGATGTATGTATGTATGTAAAACAGATAAATACTATGTTGCAATGAAATTCCCACACAAGAGCAAAGTTTCAGTACACTGTTCTATTAAGGCCCGAAACATACTTCACACATTTTATAATGCAACGCAATCTGCATTCTGAGCGTTACAACAGGGGGCGCTGTTATGACAGCCAAGCTTGTCCAGCGCGATTTTTTAACTGCCATAGCAGATGAGCAGTTGAGTCTCATGCAATCGCCATTCCATTCCAGCAGAAGAGGTGAAGCAGCTCACTCTCCTCTACTGTCCATGTTTATCTGTTCAGGCTGTTGGAATAACACTAGATCTCTGATTTGTCCTCTAGCGCCCCCTTCAGTACTGAGTGTTGTAACCGCCACAGCTACGTAAGAACGCATAGTGAGTTTGCACAGAAGGACAGGAGCTTTTGGAAAATGTTGGCCAAATGCTGTAATTTGCGTTCGGTACTTCAGTTGAGTATGTTTCTGGCCTAAGAATGAATTCATTCTATAAATGAATGTAGTTTCCATAACATAACATTATTTGAGCTTTATTGATGATACCTTTTATTATCAGTCGATTGAATCAATAAATGATATCGATTGGGCCATAGTATAACCTGGCTCACTATGGAAAATAAGGGCAAAGCTGGAGTTGAAGTGCTGGAGGAGGATTGCACACTCGTAAAATATGATTCTTCAAGGGTTCTTCAGTAAACGCAATGGTTCTATATAGAACCATGAAGACTCAGTACCATTTGCATGCTTAAAGAGTTCAGGCCTGGTGGAATGGTTCTTCAGATTGATGGAGAATGTGTTGTAGAGGGTTCTATATAGCACCAAAAAGGTTCTTGTGTGGTATACAAGGTTGACTTTGCAACAATAGCATAACCCTCTTTGGTGCTATATAGATCCATGTACAACACATTCTCCATTAATTTGAAGAGCCATTTCACCATGCAAAGAACCATTAAGCATGCAACTGGTTCTTTGATTGCTCATGGTTCTATATAGAACCATTATTGTTACTAAAGAACCCTTGAAGAACCTTCTTTTTAAAAGATCCGTCAGCCACAGGCATTAAAAAGTGTCAGACGTCCCTGAATTCCCACAGTGCGGCTTACAAATGCACTGCCAGGCCTTTCAGCAGGTGCGCCGCTCATCATCTTACGCAATTTGATGTAGACAGATACATTATAAGCCCACAAACACATGCGCGCATGCCCCCCAGCGCCTCTGCTCCACGAGTATCAGCATGCACCTCCGCGTGTCGGCCGAGTGAAAGCAGGGAGTGCGTTTTCGGCCCTGATGGACAGCTCAAATTGGGCAGGATGGCGAGGAGGTGACAGAGAGCGACTCATCACGCGTTCCGCCGCGACTCGGAGGGAAATAGGGAAATAACAGACCTGTCACGCTCGCCCGTTTCAGCCTTCATTAACAAAATCATCTCTCGCTCTTTCATTCTCTCCCCACTCTGTCTGGCCCTCATTCCAGCCCGCGCCGCCACTCGCATGCCTCCGCCTCAAATAACCTCTGTTTATTCGCCACAGACAGCAGAGGCCTTCAGAGACGGACAGAACAAAGAGCAGCGCAGGAAACACCAAAACAGAATCTAAAGCAGCGCTTCTGCAGTCTGAGTCGCAGTGAGAGAGGACACAGTTGGGTCGAGCGAGGCTAACCACCAAAATCAAAGAGCAAAGATCGCTAGCCTACATTAACCGTAGTTTCCAGGTGGCTTTATCAGCTAAACAGTCAGATATGCTGTCGAGCAAAGGTCTTCAAATCTGGACATCGAATCCAATTTTCAAATCTGGGGTCGTATTACAGAAACTTCCTGTCTTTTATCATAAGTTATTCATATTACAGAGGCAATTCTCGTCTTAAATTGAGGAACTTTCTCTTCTCTTACAGCATCTTCTCAAGTTAGGAAATCTTAAACTGCTTGGTCAAAGTCGACAATCAATGGTCATGTCTTATTTAATAACTGACCGTAAGTGCACAGCTGAATTGTAAACACGTAATCAAAATAGTGTTAAGAAGTCAGGCCAGACAGCTGCTGTTACTGATGGAAAAAAGGTCAAAACAAAACTAAAGTGTGATAAACTAAGTTGTAAATACTGTGAGAGCGCCCCCTGCTGTTTATCAGTGTCACCGATCTCCAGTTTCAGTCTCCATTTCCCAAACGCTTTAGCCGAGCGCGCTAACGTTACTCCTCCTCATAAACAGACACACGTTCAGCTCCGTCTCCTCATTATTCACCACCATCGGAGCTGAACGTGTGTCTGATTGATTATGTGTTTACATTTCAGCTGCGCGCTTACGGTCAGTTATTAGATAAGACACGACAATTGATTGATTGTAATATTTCATCATCAACATTAACACACGAAGGTAATCAGAGGGGCGGTGGAGATCGAGTTTGCAGTGTTTGAGATTTTTAAAATGCAGAGTTAGAAAATAAAAACATCTCACAGTGAAAAGCAGCGTTAATAATGCAATGGGTTCTTGGAGTGTTCGTGGTTCTAGATAAAACCATTTTATTTACTAAAGAACCCCTGTAGAACCACTTTTAAGTGTGTAGTTCGATTGCTTGTTACTACATGAAGTATTTTATTTTTTTATTTATTTATTTATTTTATTTTTTTACAGTGGATGGATGGAATAGTTCTTTGCACAATGATTTAGAAGAACCATAAAAAAAAAAAACAACTTTAAATCAATGGAATGAATTTTCGTATGAAATGTACTGGGAAGAATCTCTAAATTAGTGTAGAAACTACGTTATGCAAATTTTCTTTAAACTATTTATTAAAGTTCTTCACACTCACAAATCTCTTTCAGACCAGGGAACCAAAAATGGTTCTTCTACAGCATCACTCAAAGAACCCTTTGCACCACCTTTTCAGGAGTGTAGATATAAGGACAGACAAATAGAGCCAAGAATATTTCTGAAGAGAGCGAACTTCCTCTAAATATCAGTCACTAATTAAATATGACATACAGATATTCATAGTCTTCATGTGTAATTTACAGAACCAGTGAGACCTGCTGAACTCCAGCACCTCCACTGTGGGGCTCCTGATGATCTGGACTCAAAGCTAAAACATGAAAGATGGTTCTATAGTCTCTGCAGAAAGCTCTCTCTCTCACTCTCTATTTATCTCTCTCTCTCTCTCTCTCAGTTTATTTGTGAGAGTTCAGGGCAAGAAACACTGCGTCAGGAATAGTTTGGCTGGGTGCTGCAGAGAAGTTGTTCATTATCAATTATGCATGCAGGGACATCTCCTGGATCGAGCCTCGTAAGAGTGGCTTTGATTCGGGCTGTACGGAGACAGACGGGCTATTAACGTAGGTGGGAGAGGACCGCAGAAAACGCTCCGCCCCCATTCGGTAAACATGACCTATTTAAAAAGATCTATTGCTTATCTGCTCAAACACAAGCAGCTTCAAAGATTCGTTTACACTCACCTTCCTAAATGTTTCTTGACTCAAACACATGTTCTAGCAAAAGTCCTGATATAGAACTGCAGCCTCATGTAGAGCTTCCTAAAGCTTTCACATCTCATGTATAAAAAGGTTCCCAACCACTGGGCTGCGAACCAGCACAAGATACAGAACCGCAACAGTGCAGCAGTGGGCAAGAGCAGCTAGTAGCCTTTCTGGTGTTATAGAACATTTTTTTGTTAAAGGTTCTTTAAAGAATCATGTACAACAGGGTTTTGTCACAAGACCAGGGTTTGGTCATAGCAACATTTTGGTATTATATAGAATCATAGAGATCCATTTAACCATGCAAAGAACCATTTATGCATTCAAATGGTTCTTGGAGTTGTCACGGTACTGAAGAAACACTTTGTACAAAGCAGGGAAAACCTGTTATATATGGTTTTTATAGCGTCTTTTTAAATGGTTCTTTATAGTTACAAAGGATGATTCTATGTCTTGTAATAGAACCTTTTTGGTGCAATATAGAACCATTTTAAAAGATTCTTTGAAGAACCATATGCAGTGAACCTTTTTCGTACTCTTTTCTTATCATAGAGATCCATTTAGCCATGCAAAGAAACATTTAAGCCTTCAAGCGGTTCTTTATTTTACTAGAGTACTAAAGAGCCTTTAAAGCACCACTTTGTACATATCATATCTGGTTCTCTCAGGAAGTTTAAAAATGATTCTGTTTAGTACCAAAAAGACTCAAGGGAACCCGTTTTGTTGCAGTATAGAAACGCTTTTTAAAAGGCTCATAAGGATTATAGATCACAGGCTTTCCATCCAGACGAGAAACCAAAGAACCATTCTGCCTTCAAATGGAACAACAATGTTGGTTTGCATTCCAGTCATTCTTTTTGTTGTCACACTGCTTTTTTTTTTTTTTAATTGTTCCATATAGTACCCAAACTTCAGACTTATAAAAGGGACCCTTTTGGTACTCCTTACTCCTTTCCATCACAAGAACAACTGTACAAACAGCCATTTATGCATTCAAGTCATTATTTTTATTGTCACAGTACTAAAGAACCCTTAAAGAAACACTTTAAACAAGTCATCTATGGTTCTCTAAAGAATCTTTTGAAAATGGTTCCATATAGTTCGAAACTAGTTCCATGACTTGTAAGGGACCCCTTTGGTGTTCCTTAAATCTTTCCATCACAGAGAAGAACCTTTTAAACGTTCAAATGGTATACAAAAGGTTCTTTGGGATGTGACGGTACTAAAAAAACCCTTGAAGAACCAAAACAAAGCATGAAGTCTGTTTTGTCACTAGAGAAAAGTTTTCGTACAAAGTCACTGCCAAAATAAGCAGTGGTGGGTTTGATGCAGCTCTTCTGTTGTATTTTCAGGAAGGAGCAACAATAGCATTGCAGGAGAAGTGCTGTGTGTGGTTGCGTGTGGTAGCGTGTGGGTTTTTTCCTGTCAAATTCTCAGCAAACGGGACTCACATGTAGCGTAGTTGTGGGTTCTGCGCAAAGGCTCGAGGTAGGATCCCCCTCAGATTGCAGTTCATGATGGTTCTGAAACACAAAGAACACAAATATTGTTGCTTCCTCAACCAACCGCTGTGACATTTCTCAAAAATGTGTAGCAGCACACTCCAGCCTCGGGGCTCCAGCCTCGGAGCTCCAGCCTCGGAGCTCCAGCCTCAGCGCTCCAGCCAGCGGACAACGCTAGCTGAGCTCAGGGAAGAAAAGTAGGGGTTATGTAAATTGCTTAAAAAAAGGCTAAAGCTGTGACTGTATCTATGGAAACCGTGACAATTACTCAGGCTGTGACCACCGTCCTGCAGAGAGGGACGATTGGGTCATGCTAACGTCAGACGCATGGGAGAGTGCGCTGATTAGCAGCTGATTTAAAGGCTCATTTAAGGTAAATCACAGGTCTGGGCAGAAGTGAGAGGGCTGAGAGCAGGAGAGCAGCTCATGTTAGGTTTTTTAACTTCCTCTGACAGCAGCGCAGTCTGAGCGGCCCGATAATTGCCTAGACAGCTAAGGGCGACAGTTCTGGGGGGGGTGGGGGTTTTAGAAGTAAAAGAGGAAAGAAGAAGTCATCTACACTGTCAGTAATAAAGGTTCTGTTCAGGTATAATTCTCATTCATCAAGGTACAAACAGTGTGAATGTTCCCTCAAAGGTACAACAGTGGTTTTAAGGTCTGATTGTGAACCTTAAATCAGTTTTTCCAGGTGAAAAGTTCGTATTTGTACCTTTTCATAACCGAATGTTTTAAAACAGAACAGTAAAATAAAAGCCTGGAGACGAGACGGGGTGTGTGGAGTCAGTACAGCTTAGAACATATCATTTCAGTGGATTATGGTTCAGTTATGTTCCCTGACTGAAGGTTCTGAGATGGACCTTTGAGGGTTCCACACCAGTGACAAGAGGGGAACTGCCCCAGTGACAGTTTAGTACCTTTATTTCTGAGAGTGTAGCGCTCTCTTTGAGCCCATCATCTTTCTTCCTGCAGCATCATTACAGCCAGGATAGGCATGAGGAACCCAGAAGAACCCCCCCCCCCTGCTGGGGTTATTCTCTCTGGCATCTGGAATCAATTATGTATATTGAATACATTTTTATCATTGGCATCTGTGAGATGTTTATTTGCGCAGAGCACTCGCAGCTCTTTTCATTACTGTCATTCGGGGGAGTGATTAGATTGGCGTATTCGGCTTTGCGACAGGACGGGGACGAACAGACAACGGGAGTGATGCGCAACATCGGCTTAATTGTTCGTTTGTTTCTCTGACTCAAATGTCAAAAAACAGAGATGCTTCTGCACTCAAAACATCAACCGAACGCAGAACCGTTTGACTTATAAACCGGAAACGTCAACGTTAATTACAACTGCATTGCATTATATATTGAGGTAGCAAAGCATGGCTTTCTTTAAAGCCCATAAGTTCTAGGTATTAACTGAGTGTCAATTACTCTCTGGTTCTAGAAACTGTCAACCAATCTCTAGTTCTAGATAATTTCACAAGGTCTAATTTCAACTAACATGATGATAAGTTCTGGGACAGTTCAACTAAATTACTCAGAAATGGGTAAGTACTCAGAAAATGTTCTAGGTATTAACTGAGTGTCAGTCAATCTCTGGTTCTAGAAACTGTCAATCAATCTCAATCTCACAAGTTTGAGATAATTATTTTGACTAACGATGGTAAGTTCTGGAACAGTTTAACTAAATTACTTATTATAATAGGTTCTAGGTATTAACTGACTAATTGTGAGGTACAAACTCTAAAGTACTACATAATTATTTCGGAGAACATAATGAGTTCTGAGACAATTTAACTAAATTATAATGAAATGCCAAAAAGGTTCTAGGCGTCAGCTAAGTGTGAGGTACAAACTCCAAAGCACTAGATAATTTTTTGGGTAACAAAATGATGGTAACCTCTGAGTTTAAGTAAATAACTCAGAAACGCCAAACAGGTTCTAGGTAATAGCTGTGTACCCCATCATGGGTAACATGACGGTAAAATAGGTATCTAGTACTTTGGAGCTTCTACCCCTCATATATTCAGCTAGTAATTCAGCATTTCAGTGTAATTAGTAAAAAAGTCTCAACTCACTTATGTTCCCTGAAATAATTATGAAGTACTTTGGAATTTGTACCTCACTCTCACTCAGTTAATACCTAGAACATGTTTGGCATTTGAGTTTAATTTAGTTATGCAGTCTTAGAACTTACCATCAAGGGTAACATGAATTGAGAATAACTAAATTAAACTGAAAATGCCGAACAGGTTCTAGGTATTAGCTGAGTATAGGTGGGGTACAGTCTCCAAAATGCTGCATAATTATTTTGATCAAAATGATGGTGAGTACTAAGATGAAATAAGGTTCTAGATATTGAACTGATAAAGGACATAGTATAATTCCATAATTAATTGTAGTTACAACATGGTAAATATACACTCTCACTAAATTTCACTGTAACTTCATATATTTGAGCAGAAAAGTACATCAGAAACTCATCCAAGTAGCGGCTGAGTTATATGATGTAAAATGATGGCACAAAATTTTGTTGGGTAAATGGTAAGAACTCAGTAGAACCCCCAAACAGATACATACTGATATGAGAATCTGATTACTGAGCTAAAATCCAGCCTCTTTATCAGATTCCTTAATCAGATTTCTAGACCTTATGTAACGGAGTTGAAATTAAACAGTTGATAAAATATTGAATTTCACCAAAATGACTCCATTTCTGTAAAAAGGTTCAGAACAATTGTAAAAAGTTATTTATATTTTTCTAAAAAAGGTTATAATTATTTTTAGGGAGCTTTTCTTTTCTTGCTGTGACATGACTGCAGACTGTGTCCCTCTGCTGCTGCCGTACCTCCATCAGACGAGTGAAAGCTCTGAGATGGACGGTGTGTAGCTGCTGTGGTTTCTCATGAATATATAATTCAATTCAGTTCATATCGAGTTAAAAACTGTAAAACATTGTTCTAACACATTATATGAGCATGGGATAATTTTCTCACAGTGTGGTTTTGATTATAAATGCTATTATTGTCGAGTTATTGCTCAGACATGTGCTTCAGCTAACTGAGCCATGGTAGCGAAATAGCTAGCTAACACTCTCCCTTGGCAGCAAGGTTGCATTATAAGAACTTCTCGCTTCTTCTTATTTCATTTTTATATGCTCAGCATGTGAGGTCTGCAGCCGTCTAAGGCAAGAGAAGATTAATACACTATAAAATCTGTTCCAGGTATGTGCTCCCTAGTCTGTTCCCTCCTAAAATGTGCAGTGCATTTTGCTGCTGGTAGCCACGCAGCGTTAATTGTTTGTGTTTGTTCTGCAGTACGTTCATTTTGTCGTGCAATAAGAGAGAAAAAAAAAAAAAAAAAAAAACGCTTTTCTCTGTAATTTTGGAATTTTTATAATGAGAACAAACTATACGATCTCGTGCATGTTATAGTAATGTGAAAAGTGCTCTTTTAAATGAAATACTGTAAGCTCAGATGAGTGAGAGCTCTGAGATGGACGCATGTGAGGTCTGCAGCCGTCTAAGGCAAGAGAAGATTAATACTCTATAAAATCTGTTCCAGAATAAACAGAGTGGAGAGCGAGCCCTTGTGTCCGACTGTTTGATGACCGAATAGTGGTCGTTACACTTACTCCAATCTAAGAAATCAGAGTGTACTGTTTACATGCCCATTTGAATAATCAGATAACTGCAGAAATCTGATTATGATCGGATTATTGGATGAATGTAAATACACTCAGTGTCATATCGTAACTATGTTTACACCATTTGTAAACACCAACTGTGTGAACACTTCATGATGAATGGACCAATATGTTCTCCGAGAGGTTCCTTGGTGTTTGGTCGCAGCAAGAGGCTTGAATTTATAAACAGAGTGAAAACTGGTCTCGGATGAGATTCCATCAAGGGGCAAAAGAGACAGTGGCAATGATGAGTTGAGCGCTAGCAGTCAATAAAGAACGTGCTAACCAGCTGCTATAGCCGCGTCCAGCCTTCAGCGATCAGGTAAGGAAGATCATGAAGGACACTGCATGTTTGCGAATGGGTGCTAGTTATGTACTTGTGGATGAGCCTCCCGACAGGAGGCCACAGGCGTTTTAGGAGGAGAGACAGGATCGCCTCTCCACAGCAGGCAGAAGGAAGGAGCTGTAGCTTAGCGCTCGGCCAGACGGAGGGGTGATGGGGGACGTAATTAAATTTCCTGGCCGCTTCAGTGCCGTTATTTGATCAGTGCAAAGCAGGCCTTGGGGAGCCTCTTTTGTTTGCACTTGGCTTGAAAGGAATTAAGGCCGCGCTACAAAATCGGCCACTGGGAGTAGAGAATGCCCAACTGACCAGCAGGGCTGCTAGCGCGTCATCGCTAATGCTAACCCACAGATCTGCCACAATAAACGCAGTCACTGGGGTCCTAATCAGGCTTTGGGATGAGCAGCACCGCAGCCTTGAATAAACTCTGGGTGCTCGTCATGGTTTCTGGGCACAGGGTGAGCGAGAGATTAGCGATTAGCTGTTAGCGGTTGGCGACCAAGAAGCGCTTCCACTACTCACAGTCTTTGGAGTCCAGTGTACAGTGCCATGTCCACATCGCGTAGAGTCTGGAGGCCCGACCAGTTCTCAATGTGTCTGCAAAGCAAAAGCAAATTCATATTAGAGATTAATACAGAATTTTAAAACTCAGAGAATATTAGCAAATCTAAGAAACTCTGAATAAAGAGAACCTTGAATGCATCAACATCTACACTCTTAGCAAAAATGGTAGCATTCTGAGACTTTGTGGAACCCTTGTTGGAGCTGCATAGAACAATTTATTTAAAATGTTCTTTAAAGAACCATATACAACATGTTTTCCATCAGAAAGAACCATTTAACAATGCAAAGAACCATTTAACAATGCAAAGAACCATGACAATGCAAAGAACCATTTGACAATGCAAAGAACCATTTATACAATCTTATAGTTGTTTGAGATGTCACAGTTCTACATACCACTTTTTATTCCCTAAAGAACCATGTTTCACATAATGTAAAGGTTCTACACCAATTTAAGAGTTCTACCGAGAATACTTACATCATTAACACATTCTCTAAACCATGTATAGCTTTTGAAAGAACCTCCACATAATGTGAAAGTTCTAAAGGTTAAATGATGTGAAGGTTCTTTAAACTTTTCAAAAGGTTAACAAAAAGCTTTACATAATGAAAAAGCTTCAATACCAATTTAGAGTTCTTCGTAGAACCTTTACATTGTGTGGAGGTACATTAACTTTAAGGTTTGAAGAAACTTCAACTAATGTAAAAGTTGTAGGTGTTAAATGAAGTGAAGATTCTTTAAACCTTTCAAAGATTAAAAAAATCCTTCACTTGATGTAAAATGTTCTATACCAATTTAAGGGTTCTTCCTAGAACCTACAAGGTGCTTTAACTTTAAGGTTTTAAGAAACTTCAGCTAATGTAAAAGTTCTAAAGGTTGAATGAAGTGAAGGTTATTTAAACCTTTCAAAGGTTAAAAAACCTCCACATAATGTAAAGCTTCTTTAAAGTGTTCTTTAAACCTTAATTATCGTCACACCCAAACATTTTCATTTACATAAATGCTTCTCTGAACTGAACCACTGAAAGGTTCTCTAGGTAAATAAAAGAGGTTCTTCTATGGCATCACGTTTTTAAAGAATGTAGCCTAGCATTAATAACTGGACAGATGTGAATGGTTATTTGACTTCACCGTTTAACCTGCTGTTGGCTTCTAACAGACTGAAAACCGTGTTTCCTTAGAGGTTAGACATTTAAATAGGTACTGAAACTAAAATGTTGATTAATGTATTTTGTCCCTTAAAGTTGGACTAATTGAAAGAGCGATAAAACGCAGGCAATTACTGCACTTTCAGAAAGTCTGAAGCTGAAGAAAGCCATTAGCATTGGTGGATATGATTGAAGCAGTCAAGGCTAATCATCACATTGGTTCATGCAAATTAAAGGTCTCTTTACGGCGGATGTAAGGAGCACCAGCTGGTGTCAGCCTTTGAGAGCGTGTGAATTAGACCCCCATCATAACACACAGATGCTGATTAATAAATGTTTTCTTGAGTTGCACCAATCCTGTAGCAGTGTTTCGAGAAAGCTGCAAATAACCCCGTCCTCAAAACACTCTGGGCGAATGCTGCGGTGCTCTGATAGAGCCACGGCTCTGGAGAAAATTGCTGTAGAATCGCGCAGAATCAAAGAAAAGCTCTCCGCGCTCCGTATCGCGCGTTTACAGTGGAATTTAAAAGGCAGTACCATTTTCAAAGTGCTTCCCCTAAAACCGCGGAACATGCCGCAATCGTAAGAACCTCCTGCCTTAAAACCTCCAATGGTATGATTTGGAAACTAAGAGAGAAAAACAATTGAAACTTTTTTTGAGCTGTTTCACTTTGATTCAAGCAAGTTCTCGAATGTTCACCAGTCACGGCTGTGATGGTTTTAAACTATTTAATTGAACAGAAGTTCGGAATCAGAGTAACTAGAGAGCAAAAGCAAATAACAGCATGAGAATGACAGCGTAAAAGTAATGGACTCTGCTGGCAGCAGGCTCAGGAGAACACTGCAGTTATGATCGGCAATCATTTCTCACAGTTCTCCATTCTTGTTCACCTCAATGATGGAGCAACCACCTTCGTTATGCCACTGTAGTCATGGAGAACCCAGTCTAGTTCCAGATCTCAGCTAATAAAATGGATAATCCCAGTCCTAAAATCCGATTGGCTGGTTCGAAGCCGTTGTAAAATCCACTAATACACACACTGACCTCATCACAAACAACTAGACTCTGTATTACTGCGCCACCTCATGAAAATCTTTATGCTGTTAATTGAATAATCTTTGACTCTAATGCTGCTCGCATTGAGCACTGAGTGCACTGGTGAAGTAAGAACCCGGTTCTGTTTAAAATTAAGAGCTGACAACTTATTCTCTTAACTAGGTGGTCAGCTAGTTAACAGGCTAAAAGATAGCAAACATACTAAACAACTCCATCATTAATACCACAGGTTTGTACTTACAATACGATTTACTATAAAACGGCAATATTAAATTTTAAAAATATTAAAGACTAAGAAATGTCACTTGAATGTCTTACATGCTTCAAATGTCTGCGTTTCAGTCAGAAGTAGCATCGAACCTGAACTGAGTGGCTCTGTACTCCCTAAATAGTGTACTAGCTATGGATGTTTTGAAATTCTAGCTTCTGCAGCCAAACAGTGCATCATGTATCGAGTGTGGATGTGTCTGAGTCCCTAATGACTGTTTCTTAGCTGTACTTTGCTCTGTTGGGCTGCAGGATCCAGTATTTAAACTCCTACGTAGTGCACTATGTAGGGAGCAGGGAGACATTTGAGATTCAGCCCCAGTGTGAGAAGAGGGCGCCGCTGGATTGGTGCTAAATTAGACCTGTGGTGGTAATTTGGTGACTAAAACATACTTTTAAAGCAAAACGTTTTTGCATTAAGCAGTGCTGTGTTATCATATGTTAATTATTATTAGATTAAAAGTTAAAATGTTCATAAAATGACCACAGTGTACAGTGATGGGCGACTGAATGTTCTCATTCAGTAGTCCATGGATGCTTGGCTACAACACTATACTATAAAGGAACCACATTTTGTGGCGGAATACTTGTTTATATTGATTATTATCATGAATTATTCACTGAAAATTTGTGTATTTTATCATAATGTATGTTGTCCACTGTTTTATAAAAGCAATAAGCCGCCTGAGGCTGTGCGTTACAGTGATGTTATCAAGCGGAAGGGAGTTTTACTCTGCTTTGCGTCATGCCTGAGAACACCCTTCCCCATAATGAAACTGCAGTAATGCGCAGCCTCAATTGCAAATATGGCAACTATGATGTAATAGCTTATTGTCGTCACTTGCAAAGTGGGTAATACATAAGCAGCCAGCTTATCAATGAGACCAGGGTGAGGGTTAGGTTTAGGTTTTGGGTTGAGGTTTAGAGTTAGGGGTTCAGGGTAACTCGCTTTTGGGCCAAATCAAACATGCCAAAGGGCCAACTTTGGCCCAATATGTACTATTTTTATTAATAAAGTCACTAATATGAGCTAGAAACTGGACAGGCAGAGATTCCATGGTACTAAATTCATGATCACTGTATGATTAGACCCCATTTAGGAATCTGAGTCAAGTCAAGTCTAAGTTTATTTATATAACGCTTTTTACAACAGGTGTTGTCACAAAGTAGCTTACAGAAAAATCCATCTCCAAGCCCCCATGAACAAGCCAATGGCAGTGGTGGGAAGGGGAAAACTCCCTAAGAGCAAGAGGAAGAAACCCCGGACCGTATTACTTAATCTGACAGGTGAACATAAGATTTTTCCCAAATATGTATTACAGAGTGGATCCTATCATGATTTAGGAATCTTATCTTACAGCATCTTATCTCAAATTAAGAAATCTTGACTCACTCAAACAAAGTCGACAATCAATTGTCATGTCTGTTACCTAGCAGCTGACCATACACACACAGCTGAAACAAAACACGTAATCAAATCAAGCTAGCTAGCCAAACAGCTACCGCTACTGATATACAAAAAGGTCAAACAAAACTAAAGTGTGATAAACTTTAAGTAGTGAATACTGTGATAGCGCCCCCTGCTGTTTATCAGAGCGTCACCGCTCCACAGTTTCAGTCTCCATTTCCCCAAACGCTTTGGCCGAGCGCACTAACATTACTCCTCCTAATAAACAGACACACGTTCAGCTCCGTCCCCTCATTATTCATCACCATCACTGTAATATTTCATCAACATTAACACACAAAGGTGATCAGAGGGGCGGTGGAGATCGAGTCTGCAGCGTCTGAGATCTTTAAAACGCAGAGTTAGAAAAGAAAATCATCTCACAGTGAAAGCAGCGTTTTACAGTAGAAATAAATGGAGCTCATTATGCTGGTAGTGAACTATGCTGCTGACACAGCTGCCTAAAAACCATAGAAACGGACCTTAAACAGAAGTGAGGACCCTGTTGGGGTTCATCCTAAAGTTAGGACAGGATTTAGGAGGTTTAGTCTAGTTAGGATGTTTGTGTGATGCTGTTTTCTCATCTGGAGTTCATGATGAGATCATGAAGTTAGGAACTGTTATTCTGGAACAGCTACTGTCCTGAATTCAGTCTGTACTGAAGTCGTCATGGAGACTAAACAGATAAGATAAGATTTTAGACTTAAGAAGTTTCTGTAATACAGCCCCTGGAGAGGAACCAAGACTGAACAGGGGGACCCATCTTCTCTGGTCTAAACAATAACAAAAGACAGTAAGGTTTAACCATTAGAATAAGTATAAGATATGGAAAAGGGGAAAAGCTCCAATGTCTATGATTACAGAGAGTCTCTACATGCAGCAGTATCATCACTGAGCACAACTCTGACACCCTGGAATAATAGTACTTTACAACTTTGACATGATAAATGCATTGACATTCAAGCCACTCAATTCCTTGATGCCAGAACGCAGCTATTTATCATATCTGTAGCACCTACACAAGCTTCGGCACCCACACTCAGAACTGATTGCACTTGCATGATGTGAAAATCCATCGTGGAAGTATTGGCAGAATGGGCAGATGGTTTTGTGTGATGATTTATGAGTTTGTCTGGTGGTGCCTGAGCTCCAGCAGCTCTCTAGCTATCGAAAGCTAGGCTCGTTATGGCTGCGTTCGCAACTTCTCTGAGCATCAGAGCAGAGACTTTTTGGCCGTTTATGAATTCAGAGCATTGCTGGGATGCTAACTCAGAATTTCAGACTGAAAAAATCTCAGAGAGTCCAACATGCTACGGGGTAAAGTCAGAGAAATGAATGCTGTAGGACCTTGGGCGAAGTACACAGGCATGAAAATTACATTAACACAGAGGCAGCGGAGGGGAATGTCCTCGTGATAGTTTTCATATTTTCATATAATTTATTAGTGTAAATGTTTTGGTCATTCTGGTCGGCGCCCATGTGAAAAAGAACCCAGCGCTCAGTTATAAATGATTGTTCTTCAGAGGTGCAAAGAAAATGGTTTTATGAAAAACCATGAACACTCAAAGAACGCTTTGTATAATTAAAAAAGTTTCTTTACATGGTGAAAAGGTTCTTCAGATTCATGCTATATAGATGGCTCTATATAGAACCTTTTGGAAAAGGGTTCCACATAGCACCAAAAAAAAGGTTCTTCTATTGTTACGGTGTCAAGCATGATGAAGTAACTGCATGTGATTTTTCCATGTACAGAGATGTTATGAAATTGATAGGGATGCCAATGAGAGCTGTATAAACGCAAAGGCAGTTATTACTTGGAAGAGAAACAATAAAAGCACCAAGTCAGTCCTTGGACTGTCTTTTCACCCAGTTTCTTTCATTTCTTTAAAAAAAAAAAAAGCCCTTCTTACAAATCTGCTAGCATCAGTAATACTGAGTGGCATCCAATGGGAGCCAGTTAGCATTATGCAAAGAGATTGTGCTAACTGATCACCACTTTCACCCACAGTTGGCCATTTTTCAGGTGAAATATTGTTGAAAGTTAGCCTCATCAAGCTGAAGCAATCTGCCTCCAGGAAGCATTGGGAGCCAGAAGAGCAATTAAGTCTAGATCAGCCACTAGGACGGAATCTGTCATGTGCCAGGGAAAACAAAAACGAGGTCGGACAGTCGGGGCGAGCAGCAGCTTTATAGGGTTTGAGGAGCCAAAATAGTGAGAAAAATTGAGGGAGAACAAGCAGCAGCTTCTGGAGGGCACTACCCAAGGATATCATGACTCATTTATAAGGCATATTTCAACAGAAAAGTTTTTTTTTAATGATTACTGACGGACCAAACCAGACAAAATGAATGTGTTTTGAACTACCAATAAACAGCCAAGTCATGCTGGGGTAAAGCGCTGCCGTAATGATAGGCCTGTTTAACAGATTGTGTACAGTATGGTAGGTAATATGTGGTCAGATGGAGTTTCATTCATCAAAAGTATTATTTCTTGTGGAGTCCCACAAGGTTCAGTTTTAGGGCCTTTGCTTTTCTCTTTGTACATGTTACCTCTAGGTGATGTCATTACGAAATATGATATCAATTTTCATAGCAATGCCGATGGCAGACAATTATACATTTCCATTCTTTCTGATAAATCAAGAATCTGTAGACAGACTAACCAGCTGTGTCTCAGATTTTTCTCGGTGGATGTCACAAAATTTTCAAGAAAATACTGATCATTCATACTAAAATTCAGAGAAACCTGATTTATGAGAAGCTTGGCTCTTTAGCTTCATATACCAAACCTGAAGTAGGAAACCTGGGTGTGATCTTAGACTCTGAGCTCTGTTTTATCTGCATGTAAACACAGTCACTAAAGTAGCTTTTTATCATGTAAGAAAATCACTAAAGTTCAGCCTTTTCTATCTCGAAGCGACTCAGAGAAACGTGTTCATGCATTTATACAGGCAGGATTGATTACTGCAATGCTCTTTTTATTGGGATCCCTAAGAAAACAACATATACAGAATAGCATGGACAACAACAACAGCAACAACAGCAACAACAGCAACACAGAGATCATATCAACCCTGTGTTGAAAGAACTGCACTGACTGCCTGTATTTTTCAGGACAAATTTTAAAGTCCTGCTAGTTTGTAAGGCTCTAAATGACTGTAAAGCTCTTGTTCACCTCAGAGCCTGTCTCTCTGTTTATGCTCCAACACGTGATCTTAGATCTGCAGATACTGACCTGCAAACACCTTCTGTAAAATACAGAAAACGTGGAGAGACTTTGTTATTCAGCTTCTAAACTGTGGAGCTCAGTTCACCTTTTATTAGACAGTCAAGCTCAGCGCTCACTCAAACATTTGAAAATGTATCTCTGATTTAGCGTTTAATTAAAGTTCTATGTCGCTTTTGGTATTTAGGTTTTCAGTTTGATCTTTCTGCTTTATATGATGTTTTAATTAAATACTCATAATTTCTTCTATTAGTGTTAAGCTTTATCACTTGTATGTCAGGCACTTTGAGCTGCTACTGGTAGGAAAAGGGCTCTATAAATGATTATTACTATTATTATTATTATTATTATTAGTAGTAGTAGTAGTAGTAGTAGTAGTAAAGTTATTGTTGAATGCAATATTATTCGTGAATGTGGATTCTGATAAACACAATTCACATCACTTAGGAAATGCTTAAGGATTTTTTTTAAGAATGAAAGGCCACTGAAGTGTAAAGTACACTGCCATTACAATTTCTGTAATGTTTTCAATAATATAAAACCAATGTGGTTGCATATATGCAGATAAGTACAATTTGATGGGTTTCACATATTTAGTAGGATGCTATAAATAAAAATTAGACATGTAGTGTATGCAAAATAACAGAAACCAATAATATGAGAAATGATTCCAAACTTTAAAATTTTTCAAAATAAAAATCTATGAATTTTTGGCTTTGTTAGATTGCATATGAACACAAATGCAACACGAACATTAAGAAATCACATAATTAAAGGAGAAAAGTTTATTAAAAGTCAGAAATAGGTGTTTTTGTCCCCATCCAATTACACAGCAATCTGCGAGCTAATCAGGTACACTGTAAAAAAGTATTTTCACTGTCAAAGTAGAGTGAAATTTAAATGGTCACCACTTGCTTTTTGGAAAAAAGAGTAAATGCATGTAAATAAACCATGCATACAGTATATTAAAACACTGTCAATTTACAGAAATAGAATGCAAATTTGCAAAAAACACATTTATTTCACAGACTGAAGTGCCACAAGTCTGATTTTTCACCTTAATGAGAAAGATCTGATTTTTCAGAGCTGTGTGGATGCACAAATCTGACCTCTTAATTCTGATCTGAGCCACTTTTGTCTCATTTGTGGTCCTAGATCTGATATAATGTTCAATGATGACAGATCTGAATCACTTACCTACACAAATGTGAACGACCAAGTTAAAAGAAAGAGCAAAAAACCTGAAATTGATCAATGAGCCCTGTAATGTGAACATGGCCTAAGAGCAGGACTAGAAAACACAGCTGCAAACCAAATGTGGATGAACCATAAATGACTTGCGCTATTTTTTGGGGCTTGTTTGATATAAGTGTCCTCTCTGCTCTGGAGGACTGCTGAAGTGTCTCTGGGTTCGGAAACACTTCTGAAGGTGGACATTTCATCTGCTGGTCAGTTTTAGAGAATGACCTGGAACCACATGTGGACACTAGAGCTCATTATAGCAGCCAGTGCACATACTCACAGGAGGGAGAAAGCCTAAACTTGAAGACAGCAACAAGACACACCATTAGAAAAATGGTGCTGCAAGCTCTGAGAGAGTAAATAGGAGGAAAAACAACAACAACCACCACCACCACAACAAGTCCTGTACTCCTATGACAGAGTCCCTGCCTTGGCAGGAACAGTAGAAGTGTTCCCTATGGTCCAGAGAGCAAGAGTAGTGGCCTCGCTCAGAGCTCTGCTTCTCTTTGTGGGGCTCCCATGTGCTTCCCCTAGATTTATGACTTACTTAAACTACCCACAATGCAATTACACCCCGCCTAATGAGGGAGCGTTTAATGAAGGATAAGGCTGCTGAGGTCCCCTGAGTGCTTGTGCGACACTGATGTAAAATCCTGCCCTTGTCGTTTTGCCATTGTGTAGCACACCCTTGACATTCTCCGCCTGTCCTCCTACAGGGAATATTGAGCAGCAGCTGCGGGCAGGCGGCGTGTGACAGGCTAGTCAAGCCAAGGTGGCCATCTTGCGAAGCCTCCCCAAGGACGCTCCCGAAACCCGAGGAGTCTTTATCGCCTATTCATCTCCGGCACTTAGCGCCAAACGGCTCGAAACTTCTGGGATTTGCCACCGTGTCATCCTCGCGATCCCGCCAGCTCAATCATCCTCTCGCTTCCTTCTCTATCTGCCTCTCGATCACTCACTCTTTTACTCTCCCTCGCGCACAACATTCCAGCAAGCGAGCAAGCAGCTACACGTTTTTGCATCTTTGACGTTCGCCTGAGGAATTGTGACCACGCATCTGTTGCTGGCATGCAGTTTTTTGGGATATTATTTGGGATATGTTATTAACCATGGCAATTGACCAAGGCCCATCAGTGGGTTTCACCCTACTTGTCGCTTCATGTGAGCTCGAGTTGACTCTCAGGTCTTTAGTAGAGCATTTTAGTTTAGTCTTATTTAATATATGCCAGGGTTTGAATACTGTTATCAACACTCATGATAAGTAAGTAAGAAAAGTAAGTAATGTTAAACTTTCTTTTTATTATTTAAACCCCTTATTTCCCCTTACAATCATCTGCTGTGATCTTGTTTACTCAACAGTTCTTCTGTTGTATTGTTGAAAAAAATCTTTAGAAGTGATCTTTCCTACATAGACGATGGGACAGAGATGACCTGAGAGAGGTCTTGAGTTATAACTTAAATGAGCCACATATTCGGGAGAACATCAACAGGAGAGCCACATTTATAGGACAGGCAAATCACCAAAGATCACCAGCATACCCCACATCCCTACAACACAGCCAATACAAGGGATTTATGCAATTCATCCTGCGTTAGTTTTACTTTCACTTCGTTTTTTTGCTGCATGCATGCAAGAAGCATAGTGGGTATAGTGTGGTATATTACCGGGCACAAAATGACTCTGGCCTTGCTTCGAAGCCATCCTGTCAAGTGTCTTACAGCTACAGCGTTCGTACAGATAACAGAAAAAAATAACGGTAACACTTTCTATGAATGTCGCATTCGTAAGCATCTATAAACACATTTATAACATGTTATAATGTATTCATAAGGCATTATAAACGTGGTTATAAATATTTATAAAAAGAATTACACTGAATTACACTTTATAGCCATGTTTATTATACATAATGAAATGTTAATATAATGTTATTAACACTTTATAATGCATGTTATAATGTCAGTGCCAAAGAAGTCAGTCCCAGCTTGGAGAGCGTAAGGTAAAGACAAATACCAAGCTAACGGTGGTGAACATTACCTTTCCCACATTGGGTAAAACACTGATGCAGCTCTAGTTTAAACTCTGACATTTGAAGCCTGTAATGTGCTTTACTGTGAATGTTTTAGTGTTTCAGTAAATCCTTCAGTAAATACTTCAACTTGAAGCCTCACTCTGAACACTGGAGGAGGCTTTAGTACAGTACGCTTCACTTTACTTAGAGTGGACAAATACAATTTATGAGCTCTTATAATTTGTTATGATCACTACTTATAATGTATTACGTTAACAATTCATAATGCATAATAAACATGGCTATAACGTATAATGCATTTTTATAAATATTTATAGCTATGTTTATAATGTCTTATGAATGCATTATAACATGTTATGAATGTGTTTATAGATGCTTACAAAGGTGACATTCATAGAAAGTGTTACCAAAATAACATAGCCCACTGTTTTACACTTGATATGACCAGTCACACTTTGGCTTTATCACAAACAGTTTAGGCCAATCAGGGAACTCTGTGGTCTCTACAAATGTACGATATGCTTTTCTAATAAATAACAGTCATGCTTGACATGAGGGGTTTGCACTTGCATAATTTGTGTATAAGATGAACCATCACAGCAGAGAAATCATACAAACCAACAATTCAGTCAGGTTTGTTTTAACAGAACAGTAAATATTTTGCTGGTATTGGTGAATAAGTGTATCATAATACACTTCGCTACCATGAAACAGGAGCGTGAGCTCCTTGCCAAGGAAAAGTGGCTATGGACGTGACTGAGAAGGCAGAAAATGCATGGATTTAGCACAAACTAAGCTAAAAACTGATGTTTGCTGGGTCCAGAAACAAGTTTCTCTGCCAAACTAATGCTTTGGCACAACATACATCTGTGAGAAGACAGCAAGGTCTCATCAGCAGCTACCTGAAGCGGAAGCCTCTGTTGTTTATGCAGCATAAAGATGTATAGATTTCCCTTGGTTATTTTTGGTATGCACTGCATACTTGCTATCTTTTTCCTTTAAACACAACTTTTAATGCATGTAGAGCTTCGTTTTGTCCATCAGGCTGAAAGTTTTCTATAAAGGAAAGACGTATTTGAAGTTGGCAAGAATGTGGAATCAAACTCTCCTCCACCCTCAGAACAAAGACAAATTACTTCCTGTGGAGACTTTTGCTCACGTGATCAAGTCTTCAGATTGATTTCTGAGGTGACAGCAGCAATTCAGGTCACATGGTTTACTACAACATTCAGACTGTGCACGTGGTCAGACCTCAGGTGCCACCTTTAATCCGGCATTACTCTTCGAGTGAATGTTGTAGTGTGTCGACTATTTTATTGAGATTGCATTCACTTCCTGTGAATTATGTTCAGTATGCCCTCTTTATCACCTGTGCATGTGTCATTACTTTGAAAGGACAACAGATTAATAGAGATAATCTCAAAAGTGATGGTTGCATGATTGCACACGAGCAACGTCAACCTACTAGACGATGTTCAGGCGTTAAACTCCATCAGACAAATCATTTCCAGTGGAATTACTCTGATGTTCTGAGCTTGAGAGTGCTATGATTTTGTTGGAGTGGTTCTTTCACACCAAGATCACTCCAACACCACTTCATTCCATAACTGTAATAAAGCAAGAAGACATGAAAGGCCATCCTTTACTGTGATCACTATATCACAGGTAATGAGTGTTAAAAGCACTGATGGTATAATCAGGTGTCCTGCTGTATGCAAGTTTTGCTCACCAAAATTACCACCGCAAAAATTATGATCTTTTCTTCTAGCACTTCAGTGGGATTTCTAATACTGTGTTAGTCTCAAGCTAACAGTTCCATACATTCATTTTCCCGCACTGAGTTTGACACTAATACTGCTTACGCAGGTCTAACAAAATCATGGACATTTGAAGCGTGTAAGCGTGTATATTCAACATACTCTTTACTTATTAGGTTGGTTTAATAGTTAATCATTCAGTAAATACTTTTCAAAGCCTAACACTGAATATTAATGGAAGAGCAGTTCAGATACTTTTAGCAGTGTAGTATTTTACAACAACTTCAAACAAATCAAATTTTAGAGCCTGAACTCTTTTGTAAAGGCCTTTTCACAATGACCATTATTTATTAATGTTTATTTGAAAATCAATAAATGAATTTAAATGTATGTATAAATGATGCAGAACTAGCAGTCACTGTTGTCTCTGCTGTTGGCATAGTGACAACCAAGCTGATGTGTCCCAGCAACTAAACCCTTTTGACAAGTGTGATCCTTTCGCTTCCCCAAAATTAGCCCACTCAACTTCACTGTTTGCCCATTTGTGAGGGTATCTTGGTACACAGAAAAACATTGTTTTTTCTCCGTATAAACAACATGGCAAAATCACATGTCTAGTGTGTTTAGGGTTGATGCGGAAACAATTGTGTCTGGATATTTTGTATTCTCGTTCTTTATTTGTGTCACATTTGGTGTGTAATGGCCTCGACACCATGCTAACAGCCCCCATAATGAAACTGCATGGTGCAGCCATATGCAAAAGTTTGAGCGCCCCCGGTAAATGTACATGTTTTGTTTGCTTTCTGAGTGAAAACATGTTAACACATCATCTACAGCTGTGGTGTTCAAGCCAGTCCTCAGGGTCCCCATATGGTCCACAATTTTTGCTCCAATGTAGGTCACAATGCAAAAGGATGGACCAATCAGGACTGTCAGGGGGGGCCTGGTTGAAGACCACTGCTCTACAGGAAACACACTCAAATATGGCACTTTTCTGCAAAGTTTAAGGCCTTTTTTTGGTGTGTTTTACATAAAACACATAAATAAATAAATAAATAAATAAATAAATAAACATAAAAGGGCCATAACTCTTGCTAAGGCCACATTTTAAATTTTATATTTTCCACCAGTATGTTAAATTCAGCAGTTGTGCAATCAAAAAAACATGTAATTTGACTATATTTTAGTCAGGTAAAAGCAGTGTCTTTGTTAAGACACAGAGAAAAAATAAAATATAAATAAAAACAGAATTACTGATGTATTCTAAATGTAATGTAAGAATAAAGAATACAGACTGGACATTCCTCTCAGGTGAGAGCCTCACACATACTCTGGTCCTGTGTGACCAACAGAAGTTAATCAGAAAGTTACTAGTCATGACGAGTTAACCAATAACATGCTAAAGCAATTAGCATACTGCCCCCAGCCCTCTCTCGCTCTGGCCTCCTCCCAGCTGTATCGGCGGCTGGTGAATCGATAGCTAGAGAGACTGAGATGGATCAAAGTTGTGGAGTGAATGATGGACTGGACAGGTTTCAAAGCGCACACTGAGCCTTTTCCCCCGGTGACTAATTGACCAATGGACTAATTGATGGGATCATTGATTGGGGAGCTCAGTGGCTAAACGGCCAGTGATGAGTCAGACAGGGTCTTCGGAGCATCTCCAGAGCGTTCGGCATCAGCGGACAGATTCGTCCTACAGTCTAACAAATCCCATTACTAAAGTCATATCACTAAAACGACGGCCTTGTTGGGTAACTTGCAAAGGCAAAAGCATAAATGAACGCAGGATATTTGGAGTGAGCACAAAAAAATTCCTTGTTTAAATAGGTCAAAAATACATGTTTTTACCCAAACTTACCCAAAATTACCCCAAATCTAACCCTAGCTCTAATCTAAACACTAACCTTAACCTCAATGCAAACCCTAATCCTAACACCATGGCCCTAATCCTAATCATAATCTTAACCTTAACCTCAAACCAAAACCTAATCCTAACCCTCACGCTGGCCCAAATCCTAATCATAATCTTAACCTCAAACCAAAACCTAATCCTAACCCTGGCCCTAATCCAAATCCTAACCTTAACCTCAACCTCAACGCAAAACCTAATCCTAATACCCTGGCCCTAATCCTAATAATAATAATAATAATCTTAACCTCAAACCAAAACCTAATCCTAATACCCTGGCCAGAATCCTAATCATAATCTTAACCTCAAACCAAAACTTAATCCTAATACCCTGGCCCTAGTCCTAAACCTTACCTTCACCTCAACCCAAAACATAATCCTAACCCTCAACCTTACACCTAATCCTAACCCGGAGCCTTAACCTCAACCCAAAACCTAATCCTAACCTTCATTCTGGCCCTAATCCTAATCCCCACCCTGGCCCTAATCCTAACCCTGTATTTAACCCTAATCCAGTGCAGCTCCAGGTTCAGGATGGTGTCTTCCAGCTTGTTGAGGATGTTGATGGTCTGTATTAAACCCGTTTCATGTTCAGTTCCTCTCAGTTAAACATCTACACATCTGAACTTTTAAACACATTTTATTTACACAGTTTAATAAAAGTCTCTTGATAATCTACTGAATGTTTTCACTGCTGCTGCATCACTGATCTGTTGTTGATGTTACTGAGAGTCTGAATGTTTAATTCATCTTAAAAGGAAACACTCAAAATAAACTGTCACCAAACTATCGCATCTCATTGTCAGATGAAGTATATTTAAAGAGTAGCTTTATAGAAGAAGGTGTAGTATCCAAGCTCCAGGTGTAATCTGACGTTACAGGATTGGAATGTTTAAGTGAAGGGGCCCCTGGTCCAAAGGCCCAAGGCTCAAGGTCCCCTTCCTCTTTAGTTCCAGATGAATGAGACTATTCTAAGAAGGACTATATGTTCCGTCTCCTTTTTCCATGTTTTGGGATTATGTTTTGGGTTGAAGTTAAGGTTAGGGTTAGGATTAAGGCCAGGGTGAGGGTCAGGATTAAGTTTTGGGTTGAAGTTAAGGTTAGAGTTAGGGTTAGTGCCAGGGTGAGGGTCAGGATTAAGTTTTGGGTTGAGGTTAAGGTTAGAGTCAGGATTAAGGCCAGGGTGAGGGTTAGGATTAGTTTTTAAATTGAGGTTAAGGTTAGAGTCAGGATTAAGGCCAGGATGAGGGTTAGGATTAGGTTTTGGATTGAGGCTGAGGTTAGGGTTAGGATTAGGGCTAGGGTGAGGGGACACTTCAGAATTGGCATGGATCCCCTCTCAGGTACTTTATAGTGCTTGATATGATACTGTCTTACTTTGCAATAAACATCGTATACAAGCAAGACGGTGTCAGCGGCGACTTCAACATCTTCACAGCATCGCTATTTAATAAACAACACAGATAACTGTGAGGTGAACATTAGTCTTAGTCTCGGTGTTTGGTTCTGCAGTATGGATCCAGTAACAAAATCCACAATCTACAGAGGCCCACGTTCTCGCTGAGGAGCTCTCAGTTCCACTCATTGGTTTTCGCATTCCGAAGCCAAGAACCCGATCAACCGGAAAAAAAACTGCATTCATACCCGAGTCATTCATTCCAGTCGAGTAGTAGAGGGTGACATTCCGGTTCACCCAGCATACCCGAGATTCAGTTGGTTGAATTTCTCTTTAAGGTACGAGTTTGTCATTACTATAGACTGGAATACCACAAATAAATGCATATAATGCGACATACATATCATGCAAAACATGCCACTGTAGCATCTCGCCCCCCGTGTAGTGAGTTGCAGTCTGAGGTAAGGTTTGTTGCAGAAGCAGCTTCAGAATGTAATGAGTTTGAGTTGAAGGAAGGAAAGAGAACCATTAGCCCCTTTAAAGATTCTATACAGAACCAAAAAGGGTTTATTGGCTTGTAACAATACTGCAACACTTTCTGGTGCTATATAGATCCCTTTTCAATCTACTGCACATTCTCCATCAATCTGAAGAACGCTTTATAGATGTAAAGAACGCTTAAATCATGCAAAGGGTTCTTTGAGTGCTGTTGGTTCTATATAGACCCATTTTCTTGACTAAAGAACCCTTCATCATCATCACTTTTTATTTATATAGTGCCTTTCCCATGCTCAAGGACGCATTCCAGTTAGAAAGTAACAAAATACATAATCAACGATACGTAACACAGAACACACACACCTCAATGGTTCCCACAGCTAGCGGGGGAGATTACAATGATCACGGTATAGAGTCTAGCCCGGAAAGAGTCCTTTGCCGCAGAGAAAGCCTCATTCCATGACTACGGCAGCCAGCCCGGGAAGCCTCAAAGGCCGACCATGTCCTTATTCACGAAGGGGTAGCATTTTCCTACAGAACACCACCAGTCCAGGCAGCCTCATAGCTGCAACGCAGTGTCACCCAAGTGGCGGCCCAGGCAGCAACGTAGATGTGATGTAGCTCCTCTTAGGCAGCCGGCCTGAGAGGCCTCGTAGCTGCGGCGTAGCGCTGCTAATGCAGCCGAACACTACCAGTCCAGGCAGCTCCACAGCTACAGTGCAGCATCAACCAAGCAAGTAACAGGTTTTATACAGACCATCAACATCCTCAACAAGCTGTTATAGACACACTGACACCATCCTGAACCTGGAGCTTCACTGGATTAGGATTTGGTTATGGTTAGGATTAGGGCCAGGGTGAGGGTTAGGATTATGTTTTGGGTTGAAGTTAAGGTTAGAGTTAGGATTAAGGCCAGGGTGAGGGTCAGGATTAAGTTTTGGGTTGAGGTTAAGGTTAGAGTTAGGATTAAGGCCAGGGTGAGGGTTAGGATTAGTTTTTAAATTGAGGTTAAACTTAGAGTCAGGATTAAGGCCAGGATGAGGGTTAGGATTAGGTTTTGGATTGAGGTTAAGGTTAGAGTCAGGATTAAGGCCAGGATGAGGGTTAGGATTAGGTTTTGGATTGAGGTTAAGGTTAGAGTCAGGATTAAGGCCAGGATGAGGGTTAGGATTAGGTTTTGGATTGAGGCTGAGGTTAGGGTTAGGACTAGGGCCAGGGTGAGGGTTAGGTTTCAGGTAAAGTTGGCTAAGGTTAGATTTTGCTTAATGGAACTAACAAAGTCTACTTCATCTAACATAACACATCTATTTAATGTAAGTAATGTATCAACAGAACATCTACAAGATATTTACTTCAATGTATTCAGAAGCTGCACTACTGCTACTTCACTGAGATGCTACTGACACTTAAGAGTTTAATCATCTACCCAGGACCACTCAAAATTAAATATTACCAAAATGGCTTTGTTTGAAAAAAACAAACAGTATGCTGTGATATGTGCCAAAACCATTAGAAATCTTAATACCCTGGTATATTTTTTGGCCCACTACTCCAGTCAAGGATCACTCAAACTAAAGCTGTCACCAGTTCTGATATCTTTACAGCTAAATAATACATTAACCAATATTTTTAGGAAAGTACAGCAAACAATAATCTGCTCTTTACCCAAAGCTTCAACTTCCCAGGCTAAATAAATGTTGTTATACAGGTGAGCCAAAATAAAAATAAGTCGTCTATTTCCTGACTATGTGGTAGGAGTGAATATCATCCGATTCCATTTCTGACAGATTCCCATCGTGCATCCCTTGAGTATTGCAATGCTAACCAAAACTCTGGCCTCTATCCTTCCTCTCTCAGGAACCAGTCTGAGAGCCCACTCTACACTCCATCGGCGGAGATTCATTCCTCATTTTCAATCCCACCTCTGCTGTTATATAGCTTGCGAGAATGAGATGGCGCACTCGTGTTTGACCTCTCCGCTGACCTCCACAAACAGGGAGGACTTATTGCAGTGAGGTGCGGCACTGAGTCCAGACAGCTGGGTTAAGAAGGTCATGCCCATTATCGCGACCTCATTCATACATTTCCAAGGCATATATTAAAATTCATGAAAGCTTAAAGCCATTGTAGGAAGACGCAAGGCTGGGAATGTATTATTGTTCATTATTTTGTGGCAAAGTGCATCTTCTGTCATTCGGATGTCCATTCTATGAATATTTAAGCAGGACTTGAATTGGACGAGTTTCCTGAATGTAGGTTACTGTGCATTGTCCTTCAATTCAGATTATATTTTTTAAACCAAGTAGATATTCACTCGAGAACAGAGATTTGTTATCAAGGGGATAGAAAGAGCTAATTTCAGTGTAAGGTTACCTTGTCCTGTGCAGATGTATGATGGAGAGGAGACTAAACTGATGTGCGGTGGCAAATCGCTCTACGTTCTCTGCCAGTTAAGCCAGCTTGATTAACTAGGTCATTTGCAAGGACACCCATCTCCATCTTAAGCTGTACCACTGCCAGACACTGCTGTAGTGAGCCAACACAGGGGTCTCCCAGTCAAATCAGACCCTCTCACACAGCTCCAAAACATCCGACTACTCTTTCTCCTAACAGCCCTCTTCCTGCAGCAACCACACAGGAACTTTGGCTGGTATTGGTCCTGAGTTAGCATAGATACAGTAGGCCACGCCGCACGCGCACCATCCATACGTGGAACGGATCGGCGTGAGCTGTTACATTTTAATTTGCATCACATTATCTCAGCCCACACATACTCCACGCTTACCTTAAGTTGAAATCCCACTTGACACTTTTGATGGATGCCACGTTTGAGTGTCGCATTGAATATGCAATTCTCCTTTGGTGTATGTGCACTGCGCATTTCTGATTTCTCCTGAATGACAGTCGATCCTCTGGGGATTTACATACACCAGCTCTCTCTCATATTTATATCAATGCTAACCAGAATACATCAGGTACGCCTCTCATTCCTAGCAGGCTTAGATTCCACATGACAAGAGCGGCTGCGGTTTTGTCATGTTGACGCTAATAAAAATGACTTCGAGTACAATTCAGAAGGGATAAGTTTGAGATGTATGCCCATAAAGAAATATCTCTAATGGCTGTAATGCTCATGATAGATTTGCATGGGAAGAAAGATGTTACTGCAGGAAATGGCATCTTCACAAGTGAAATTACATTTAATACAGTTGTGATATCTAATATTTCTCACGTTGAGATTGATGTAAGCTTACTATACGATTATTTAACATAATTCTAGACATGTTCTACTTGTTTTAAGTCAGGCACGCCCCATCCTGGTCCTGGAGATCTACCAGACTGGGGTGTTTAGCTCCAATCTTAATCTAACACACCTGATCCAGGTAATGAAGGCCTTCCGAAGCATCTGAATATTGTGTTGACAGGTGTGTTGGATCTAAACTCTCCAGGGTGGTAGATCTCCAGGACAAGGATTGAGCAGCCCTGTTTTAAGTCATTTTGTCGAGGAAAATTCTCACTATTTTGGCAGATAATATTACTTGTTTTAAGAAATATGATTAAAATAAGCAAAATTAGCTGCCAGTATAGTGAGAATTTGACTTGATATTACTTGAAAGCAAGTAAAAATGTCTAGAAATCAGTTATATGATCTTTTATTCTTTCCACCATCTCAAAATTGGAAATTAGATAATTTACTGAAGTTCATTATACAAAATACAATTGTTGTGTTGCTCTGCATACATTATGAGCGCTTACTAAATATATGTATTGACATCACTTCAAAAAAAGTCACATGTATAGTAGCTTCCACTGCTCAAAAGCAACATTTTTGCTATTTATAATCCCAACCATCTACCAGGTAAGGCCTTTTTCACACATGCGTGGCATGAACGATGTGACAGCGTGAGAACTACAGCTCGAATGCGCTGGCCTTTCATATGTCCAGCGTTTGTGCTGTAGAGCAGAGCAACAAGAAATTTAGAGAGTCAAATCAGTCACTCTGCTTAATAAAAATATATTTTATAAAACTGCACGGTATATTTGTTTGTCCTGGACAGCATCGTACCTTGTGATAAGGAAAAAGTTTAAAGCCTGGTAGACCAACTGGGAAATCTGTTTGGAGCACAGAATGTTTAATTAGTATTTTGCCAAGAACTGAATTAAATTTAAATAAAATAACATTAAGTTTGTATATATTTTTCTGTTTAATTTTCATTGATTTTCATGGCTTTTTCAGTATATTTTGTTGTGTGACATGCACAGAAAAAAAAATCGGCGCCAGGTCTATTCTCTAAATATCGTGCTGCATCAGTGTGGCGTCTGGGACGCTCTGCCGCTTCGCACGTGCACCCTGTGTGAAAGTGCTGACCACATAACATGGGCGCCGAAACGAAAAGCAAGACTTTCCACGTCGCTCACACCACACAGACGTCTGTGTGAATCAGGCCTAACTGTCTTCATGTAGTCTCACCCTCAGATGATCTACCCACAGATGTATGGCTGCATCTTTTGCCACAACTTTCAAAATGTAGTTAGTTGCACGGCTATCTGATTGGCTATCTGCACATTAACTTTTTAAGAGCAGCTGTGCAGACTGCATTTGGTATTTTGGAGCAAGATACATTTGCTGGATTGAGAATTAGTTTGTCACTTTCACAGCATTACATGTTTAAAAGTTATTCACAAGTCTTCTTTGAAGAATTTAATAGCTGGTAAATGAGATATCCTTATTTTTTCCAAAGCACACAATTTTTTTTTTTTTCTTGTCACTACATGGCTCCCTAAAACCCTTTATCAGAATCACAAAGTCAGCATTATTTTTGCTCCTTTACATATAAGCGAACTGTATTACCAGCAAGAATTCTTGCCATCGCTCTGCAGAATTGGCACTGTGTGCTTGAATGTGCCCTCACTCTGAACTGAACATGAATAGTAGATCCTTGTGTTCCAGAAGAAAAGGTTTATGAAAGCTACCAAATATCTTTCTAATGCATTTCCTGTTGCTAACAATGGGGAGTGAACTGTGACTAATAGAGCTAGGCCTTCAGTTTGGGGAAAAATGTCAAAACTTAGTCAAAAGCAAGGAAAAAAACACCCCACTGGCACAATAATGCTATTTCTGCTAGCACCCATTTCAGATACTAACAGTATTGTAGTGCTAAGCTAATGATGATTCACATTAACCCTTTTTTGTCTGTTCTAGATGAAACATGGACAATTAAAGCTTGTACCAGATAACATATATGAGCTTGTACATTTCAGTTTTACAGTAAAAGAGTTATGGCATAGATCTAACACCACTTATTCATTTCTAAGATGTATCTAGGGCTTCCAGAATGTCTAGAGTGACATTTTAATTGGTCCCAATCATTGGGAAAACAAAATGTGATTGGTTGATTTACCTCCTAGCTATGTTGGTAGTTCATCTAATATGTGAAGCCTTTAGTCCAGCTCCTGAAGTCCTAACCAATGGGAGAGTTTGCTTGGTTGTATTTACCTAGATACCAAGGGGCATTACAAGATTTTAACTTGTTTCCAAGCAAAACTTAACAGTGAAATAGGAGTTTTACTACAATACGTAAGGTTTAAAAACAACAAGTACGATGATTATGTTAAATATAAATACACTAAAAATCACAGACTTGTCATTAGGCCTTTCCTGAAGGCTTAGAATGGGGGTTGGTAAACCAAATGTTAAGAGCCAGTTTGTCCTTTCTACAAAAATCAAACCACTTTGGGAGCCACATTTTATATGCAATTTACAGCCAAGATGGTAAAAATGTTTCAGTATGTGCTTTTGTCCTAGTATGGGCTACAAAATATAATATAAACAAAAATGCAGATGTACTTTGCTCTGCTTTAAGCTTTAGCTGAGCTATAGCCGCTTTTCTCGCATCTCCAGCAGGAAACTTTTCCACAAAAGCAGAATAGTTTTTTGTAAAATGTCTCAACGTTCGACTTTTATGAGGCTGAAGTCACTTCTCATTCGCCAGCTTCTTGTTTGAATTTTTCGCCAGTTCCACCTTAAAGGGTGTCTGAGGCACCAGAATGTAACTGCTGCACCTTTTAAGGTGTAATGGGAAAATTCAATCAAGAAGCTGGTGAACAAGAAACTGACTTCAGCCTTGCAACTTTGGTGTTTGACCGTTTCTCATTGCAGATTAAACGTATCAGGAAACCAGCTGGAGTGATTATAAACGCAAATAAGTCCATTCGTCTCCAAATTATCGATGTTCATCTTAAATCTTTCTCTTTGCCGTTTCATTATTTACCAGCTAGGTGAGACTGTTTGCATTGCTTTGGTGACCAGCAGTCTGCGCTGATCTTCAGGGTTAAAGGGTGAATTAGCAGTTCTACATTAACTCCAGAGTTTAAGACTATTTATTGTTAAACTGTGTTGAACGATCAGCAGAGCTTTATTTTACTGTAAAGGAGGATTATTTTATTTTTACCTACAAATCTAATTCAGCTGTGGAGCCTCAACAGGGACAGTAAAAGAGCCACATGTGGCTCTGGAGCTGTATGTTGCCGACCTCTGGTCTAGAAGACCCTGAGGCGGTTCTTCACCATGTTCAGCACCAGATTTTCTGACAATAGGCTGTGAATAGTGAATGCAGTGTGTCATTAGCATTGTCTTTAGCCCAATAGTTTGCAACCATCAAACATGCGATGTCATATTTCATTAACACATTTGATGCAGGCCTTTACTTATTAGCTTCATTTGTGCCAAAAGTAAATGCTTCTTCGAGTGCCCCCATGCTAAAGAAAAACTGTGAAAACAGCTTGTCCACGGGAGATGACAGAATATTGACCTACATGTCAAGACTTACAGGATTGATGGAGCCTGGCCGGGCCTCTAGAAACCGCTGCAAGGCAAGAGCACACAGTCCATAACAAAAGTTACTGACGTGACAGATTCAAACAGGACTAAAATCACAGAACCACTCCAGAGATACATCACTGCACCTCTCCAAGATAAACTAATAGGGCTTAAAAGAAATTTCGCTTCGCAGCTTTAGTATATTATAGCAAAAGCTAGCTTGCTTTCTGATGCTATTGAAAAGATCTTCCAAACAAAATCAGTGTCTATACGGCTGATGGAGTGGATTCAAAGCGAAAGCCACGCGGTTTTATGCGAAAGCCTGAAAGCATGGTTGCAGTTTGCAGTCTCCATTCAGAGGGGTGGTTTCTGAATGGCTAAGTGAAGATGGTAGAATATTCTACTGCAAAGAAACCAAGCCTTTTACCATCACCCTCTGAGACTGTGTCACAAAGGGAGAAATCTACCTGTTTCATAAATATGCAAGTGTTGCAGATCTGCATACAGAGAGTAAGTGTTATGCAGGAAGTCAGTGAAGCGGGCAGGCCAACTGTAAAACATCTCCACGCTTCAACCTCAGGGGATGAAAAAAAATATGAATACAGAACCACAGCGCACAACAGAAACACTGCTTTCACACAGCAACGCAGTCTCTTTATCTTTTGAAGTCACAACATTTACATAAACGGAGGGCTTCAACTGCAGTTTCCCCCCCTTTTGTAGAACCTTCTATCAGAATCACAAAGTCAGCATCATTTTGTGCCCCTTTCCATATAAGCGAACTGTATTCCCAGAGAGAATTCGTGCAATTGCTCTGCAGAATTGGCACTGTGTGCTTGAATGTGCCCCCACTCTGAACCGAACGTGAATAGCAGATCTTTGTGTTCCGGAAGAAAAAGTTTATGAAAGCTACCAAATATCTTTCTAATGCATTTCCTGTTGCTAACAATGGGGAGTGCATTAGGAAGAGATTGCGCCATCCGAGTGGCATGGCAACAGTGCAGCCTGTGTATGTACTCATTCATTTTTCTCACCTTCAGCCGAAAAACCGAAGGCTAATTCTGAGCTTTCCTGCCTGACAGAGACAGAAAGCTGAGAGCTGAATCAAAGTCCTCCAGGGAAAGTCTGTCCACAGGTGCTCATCACACCCGAAAAGCCAAGCTTGTGCTTCAGAAACAGATAAAAAATAGTAAAATCTGACAATAAAGACAAATAATTGGCAAAAAAGTGTATTTTTCAGGTTGTTTCCAGCTACTACACACACATACACTGCACATATACCGATCAGGCATAACATTATGAGCACCTCCTTGTTTCTTTGCTCATTGTCCATTTTATCAGCTCCACTTACTATATAGGTGCACTTTGTAGTTCTACAGTTACAGACTGTAGTCCATCTGTTTCTCTGATACTTTGTTAGCCCCCTTTTACCCTGTTCTTCAGTGGTCAGGACCCCCATGGACCCTCACAGAGCAGGTACTATTTGGGTGGTGGATCATTCTCAGCACTGCAGTAACACTGACGTGGTGGTGTGTTGGTGTGTGTTCTGCTTTACAGAACCACTGTCTTTTCTCAAGAACCCTTGAAAAACCACCTTTCTAAGAGTGTGGCTGAAGATAAGTGACAGCGGGACGTTCAGAATTAGCTCCGGCACTGACCACCTGGGATGCAGAGCAGATGAAGACGGGGAGCTGCCAGACTCTCCATGGCTAACCTGCTGGTTTAGTGTTGGACGAGGAGTCGGAGGTGTGAAGAGAGTAATTCTCCCCTCTTAGCTCGCTAACCTGCCCTGTGGAACCACCCAGCGTTCCTACTTGGAACTTCGGCTCTTTAAAACTTCAGGGACGCTGAACTTTTCCAAATGTTCTCTTTGGATTTGTGATAAGTAAAATGAAATAGGAGGCTGTTTAGATCTCGACTTTTTTCTGAAGGAACTGAAAGAACCACAGATAAAAGCCCTGCCTTGGGAACAACCTCAAAAGCCCACGGATTTCACCTCTTTGTTGTGATGTCAGTGCTCATCATCACTTTCAGGAGTTTCAACCTCCTTTGGACCAAAAGAGGTTCAACATGTGCTTTTAACAATAGTTTGGAAAAGAAAATTGTCAAATTATTTAGACAGAACCTGCTCTTCATACTGAGGAAGATACTGTGATAAAACATGAAGCTGAGTGTTGAAGATAAACATACACAACCCACGGTTGGGTTAAAGGAGGCAATCAAAACTACAGTTGTGTTGATGTGATGGCATAATACATAACATAAGATATGATATACTGCACTATTCAAAAGTTTGGAATCATTTCTTATTTTATTCACTAATAACGTACGGTGCTGACTGACATACTATAAGAGACACTAGAAGGTGTTTTAAGATATTTTGTTTAATATTTCAAGTTTTGTTTTCTCAGCAAGAAGTTATGGAAAAATAATATACTGTAATCATCTATTAATAGAAAAAGCATGATGTCGTCTGCCTTGAGATTTGATCACACTTTTCTCTGGATTTTTGAACTCAATTCTGGATATCAGTTTTATCAGAACTTTATTCTGAATGTCTTGTTTATGAGAACTTTATTCTGGATTTTTAATTGAATCAGAACTTTATTCTGGATTTTTAATTGAATCAGAACTTTATTCTGGATTTTTAAATTAAATTAGAACTTTATTCTGATTGTCAATTTTATCAAATTTATTCTGGTCGTCAGTTTTATCAGAACTTCATTCTAGATTTTAAATTTATCAGAATTCTATTCTGGATTTTTAATTTTATCAGAACTTTATTCTGGCTTTTTACTCCTATCACAACTTTATTCTGGATTTTTAATTGAATCAGAACTTTATTCTCATTGTCAATTTTATCAAATTTATTCTGGTCGTCAATTTTATCAGAACTTCATTCTAGATTCTTAATTTATCAGTATTCTATTCTGGATTTTTAATTTTATCAGAACTTTATTCTAGATATTATATAGTTTTCTCAGTCTTCTACAGCTCTGTTCATTTGGGACACATCTAATGTTTAACATAAGTAATTCCAAACTTTTTTAATGGTACTGTAATCATTGTATAACCAGTGTATTTAAGACTTACACACCAATTTACCTTGGATGTTTTATTTATTTATTTATTTATTTATTACAATTTGACCCAATATTCTGAACTGATTAGCACATAGCTGCTTTATGCTAACCAAATAATTGCAGTTTTTTTCCCCCGTATTTAATTGAAGGGTAACTGAACATCAAACATTTCAGAAGGCGGCTAGATTTTGGTGGGCAGACTAATATCCCTCCATATTTGCAAAACCAGATGATTTCCCTTCCAGCTATTACTGTCCACTTATTTCCTGGCTGCTTCGATTCTCAGTCCATATGAACCTCTCCCACGTGGGTAAGTGTAAACATCACAGGCACCAGAATCACTCCAAACCCTGCATGTACAGCACAAAGCTCCTACAGAGGATGTGCTATGAATATTACCATACTGCTTTCATCTCAGCGCTGTGGCTCCGTGTCAACAAGCCATTAGCTGCTGGAGGCACTGCAGGATTCTGCTGAGTCTGCAGAGCGATCCTAATCCTGCCAGGTCGTAAAAACAAGCCGAATATCTAGAGGCAAAGATGCAGACGTGTGTTCCCTTCATCGTAACATGCCACATTTTTCTCACTTTGAAGAAGGAAGAAAAACGTCATGCTAGTCCTGTTTACCAAAACCAACAGGCTGGAACAGGCAGAGTTTTGAGTGACACACTAATGTAAATGCCTGATAGAGTTTGGTAACTTCTGATCAGAGCTACAAGTTCAGAACTGAGAAGTCAAAACTGATATTCGCGAATGGAGCAATGAAACTCAGAGTGTTACCTGCTGTAGCGAACGAAGCGAGGATGAGTGTGCTTGAGTTTTATCGTAGAGAATCCAAGAATTGTTGTAAAAGTCCAGAGAAAGTGGTAGATATTGGATAAAAACTTGAAGAAATAAGGACCAAAGCAAAGCAAAGCAAAGCAAAGCAAAGCAAAGCAAAGCAAAGCAAAACCTCCACTAGCTAAAGCCAGAAAACAAACCACAACAAGCTGGAAAGCACTGGTATAAGTACTAAGGCTAGACGAGGCTGGAATGAGAAACAGGTGCTCCCAATGATGTGAATCAGGCGGTGGGTGGAGCTGGAAGGAGCATGGGCAACCGATATAACCAAAGCATATGGCTAGACAGCCACAGCACAGAACCAGTAGGGGGAGCTCATGGTACCTGTTAATTATCAATTGTTTTTTTAATGATTATTTGAAAACTACCAGATTTAGTCACACACAAGAAATACCTTTTTTTTTTAAGCATTAAGCTCCATCCACACAATCTGATTGGTTGAAAGCATTCTACTCATGTCATTAAATCTGATTAAACTTTTTTCACCACATCTGTATCATTTTGCTAAGCAACAACAGCGGTCCCTTCACTCAGGTGCTGGAACTACTTTTTTGCCAATATAAAAAATATCTATTTGAAACTATTTGTGTTGTATAAAAGCAATGAACTCTCAGAATGATATGTTATAGTAACATCACAGCTGTGATGATCTAGTTTGACCAAACAACAGTCATGATGTTATTTACAGCAACACACTCCCTCTCCTTGTCAAACCTTTAAAGCAGAATTTCACTGCCCTTTCACAGAAAGTTACTACATGAAATGGTTATGAATTCACTGCCTGATGTCTGAGACGCTGTTTTATGATAGATTTTTAAAAGTTTTGGCCTAGAATTATTCTCCATGGTGGAGAGGTACATACAGGGCGTTGTGAGGTAAAATAGACCCCAAAGAAAAGTTGGGAAGTTTCTCTACATTTTCTCTACATTTCACGTCAAGCCACCGTGGATAACCACTGAACTATGCTGATTTTTTTTATTTTTTTATTTATTTATTTATTTTATTAGTGGAATTCCCCTTTAAATAAATACTGGGAGTTTTTAATAAGGATTGTATACCTGATGAAAGAGCAGGATGGCAGAGTCTAAGTGATTTTTTCAGCACTTTCCTCTTCTCAGTGTGTTTTGAAATGATTTTTTGTCAAATGTTTTGCTTCTAAAGTAGAAACAGACACACAAAGTCACCTCTCTTGGCATCCATGGGGTCTAATATCCTGCAATGTAGTGATGCAAGACTCTCCAACAGTGCTATTATTTCCATCTTCATAAAAAAAAGCTGGTAAAGAACAGAACTCAGTCTTATAACCCACTAAGGGTTCTTTCAGCAATGCTATAGAAGAACTACTTTTTGTTCCCTAAAGAACCATGCTTGAAAAAGTAGTTCTAAGTGAGAACTTTAGAAAGGCTCTTCACACTCACATCTCTTAAGAACCATACATTAAAAGTTTTTTTAGGTAAACAAAAGTGGTTCCTTGATGGTATAGCTCCAAAGAACCCTTTTGGGGTTTATTTTTAAGAGTGCAGCTGAAGCTATAACCATATACACCTAAAAAAAAGATGGTTCTTCAAGGGCTCTTTAGTAAAGAGAATGGTTCCGAACATTAATAGAACAATCTGCATGCTTAAAGTGAAATGGTCTTTCCAATTGATGAGGAATGAGCTGTATATGGTTCTATAAAGAATCTTTATGAAAATGATTCTTTGAAGCACCAGAAAGGTTCTTCTGTTGTAAACAGGCTGACATTGTGACAATAGCAGAACTCTTTTTGGTGCTGTATAGAACCAAAAACAACACGTTCTCCATCAATCTGAAGAACAATTTATCCATACCAAGAACGATTTAAACATGCAAATGGTTCTTTGAGTGTTGATAGTTCTACATACAACCATTTTCTTTACTAAATAATGAAAAATGTGTTGTATGTGGTTCTATATAAAACCTTTTTGAAAATGGTTCTATGTGGCACCAAAAAGAGTTCTTCTATTGTATACAGGCTTGACGTTATGATAATAGCATATCCCTTTTTGGTGCTGTACAGAACCATAAACAACACATTCTCCATCAATCCGAAGAACCATTTCTCCATGCCAAGAACCATTCAAGCCTGCAAATGGTTCTTTGAGTTTTCATAGTGCTATAAATAACCATTTTCATTACTAAAGTACCCTTAAAGAACCATCTTTTTCATCATTTAAGACTGTAGAACGAGCTCTCAAGCAAATAGGTTAATAATGATGTTATGCTAAAAACGTTTTCATGCATGACTAAGTGTGTATTATGAATCTTTTTCCTATGGCCAGAGGATATGAATATGATGCTGAACTTGTTTTGTGCTCGTACCCTTTCGAACCCGAAGCTCAATGCGGTTTCGTTCCCAAAGGAGGCGTAAGGAAAGGAATTTGCATGCCGAAAATATTTTAGAAGAAACATTTCACCAAAAAAAAACCCAAAGAGCCTCAGAAAAATATCGGATTATTCCCTTAAACCTTAAACCCAGCGTGAGGCTCTGCGGGACGCTTCCCACACCTCAGTTCTTCACTATTTCCCTTATTTCATACTTCTTAATACATTTTAAACAGGTTCACGGTCGTCGTATAATCTCTTTTGGGCCTGTTATCATCTATTTTTTCTTTTTTTTCTTTCTAAGAACCGTGCTCTACATCACTACTACAACCTTTTTTAAAAAAAATACACTGACACAACTACAGGGGTGGCAAACTACAGCTCAGACAGCACAATTCATCAAACCCCACATCATCTTGTGCACGACTGGAAAACAGAGTTATTTACCATCCAGCGAGACCCAATTGTGCGGTTTACGCCACTCTGGACGGAGAGAGGGAGCCGAGAACCCGTCGTCATGGAAACCCAGCTTTTGTTTGAATATTAACGCAGTCTAATAGATCTTTTCAAAAATAAAAAAAAGCAGAAGCTACTGACAGTGACAGCTTTCTGAAGTGCTATGAAAAGCCTCTTTTCGGGCAGAATGGGAGCTTAGCTGGTAGAGGCAGTGAAAAAGTTTCCATGACACCCCTTGAAAAGAGCTCTACATTACACATATTTCCTCTTCTTACCCCCCAAAATCCTCTTTTTTCTGACTCCGCTCTAATTAATTCCTCCTTAACGTGGTTAGTGTGCACCGTCGTGTTTTCTACACAGCGTTTCTCGCTGGATTTGGCTGCAGGCAGAGCAGGCCAGATGCTGAGTCTCGCTTAAGCGCCGCATTTCATTAGCATAAAGCATAAAGCTCCTTCAGGAGGAAGGATGAAGGATGCTCTCGTCTTGAGGAACACTGTTTTTAGCGTGAGAACGGAGAGAACGAGAGCTGTAATGCTGCACACGCTCTCCGCAGAGGCTGATGATGTGGGGTTGATGGCTGGAAATGAGAGATTTAAAGAATACTCCAGCATTTTCAACCTGATCTGCATACAGTGCAGAAAATAGCATCTTGTCGAGTGAAATTATTAAATTTATCGAGTCGATATATCTAATATTTCTGGTCACACTTTATTTGGATGGTCCCCTATAGATGACCTACAGATACTTATGTTATTAGGGTCATTCTACAGAAACGTCCACTTGTCTACCTCTCCATAGGAGTCACTGGTGTTACTGATCCTCACTGGTGTTACACATAATAAAGGAAACACCAGAGACATTTTAATGAACAATGCATTTTACAAAACGGCTGCCACAGAGCATCAAACCACATGTTGTCAATCATGGAATATCCACTAAAATATGGAATTTAATCCATTTGTGTTCTATTTTTTCACAATTACCTCAGAATAAAGTCGGTCACACCAGTGACGTCAGCTAAAAGCTTCATATGAAATCATGAGCTAAATGAGAAAATCTCTGATAACTGAAAGACACAGTGGACTCAGCATGTGCTTTTCTTCATAGATCCTCAGAAAACAGGTAAAAGAAAGTCGAGTGATGTCATCAGTGTGACTTTTATTTCAAAATAAGAGATTTTTGTTATGCAGTAACACCAGTGACACGACTCCTGGGGACCACAACTTTCATTATATATTTTATAATGTTCATTGGGCGTTTCATAGTCATGTATAGATTATTGCAGTTAAAATAGCAGAAAATCATGTTTTTTTACCTCAAAATATGTCCTCAGCCTTCACACACGACTGTGGGAACTAGCACTTCTGTGGTGCTTGGAATTCTATATAATTGATTTAAAAACCAATATTGCTAAATTGAGGCTGAAGAAGGTGGAATTGTTAAAATAAGTTATTGCTTTATTTTAAAATATAAATAAATTGTAACCCTAACATGTTTTTTTTTTTTAAGTGTAATATATCTGTAAACGCTAGGGACACAAAAATGGACGTTTCTGTAGAATGACCCATTATCAGACTTTCTGGTGATGTTCAGTTGATTATTAACAGTATTATGGTTAGGGTTAGGTCTAGGAGTAGGTGTAGGTTTTGCCTTGAGGTTAGGGTTAGGAACAGGTTTCAGCTTAGGGTTAGATTTAATAGAATCTTTCACACACAACTTCAAATTCAGTTTCTTTTAATAGATATTTGGTTTAATATTAGTTAAAGATATACTGAGCATCTACAATGGACCATCTAAATAAAGTGTTAACGTATTTCATATTAGTTGTGCACTTCTAAGATTATCTTGCTTATTTCTAGACATTATTTATTTGTTTTAGGTAATTTTATTAAGTAAAGTTATCTCACTGTACTGGCAGATAATTTAGCTTGTTTCAAGCACATTTCTTAAAACCAGCAAAATTATCCACCACTATAGTTACTTACTTTTATTTTTACTTTTACTTAATAAATTACTTAAAATAAGTAAAGGGATGTCTAAAAATAAGCAAGATAATCTTATACTAAGTTCACAAACATCTCAAAATTAGAAAATATTAGATATATTAACTAGAATAAGTTAAATAATCTTAAAAATAAGCTTACAACAATCTCAACAGAGGAGATATTGGATATTTCGACAAGATTTATGATAATTTTACTTGACAATATACTAGTTTTTGCAGTGTATCTGCTGCATCTGTAGCACATGGTCAACACACAGCTGCTGAATTCCATCATCAAATGGAGTTATGAAATAACTGAAGTTCGGGAGGAGGACCATGCCTGAAGCTTCCATGTTGGCCTCACAAGCTTCCTCTTTTCCCATGACAAAGTCTTCTCTTAGTCCTACCTCTGTTCATCAAAGTGTGGTCCAGCCTACTACCTTGAGCAGAAGCAGCCCAGGACCCTGTATTACAGAAACATCTTAACTCTGAAACCTGATCTGTTTGGTCTCCATGACGACTTCAGTACAGACTGAATTTAGGACAGTAGCTTATAAAGAGTCTTATAAATGAACCTTGTTAGCCGGTTACATATTCACACTATTGACGTTGCCTAGCTGGATGTTTTCTTTTATTTATTTTTTAATCTCCTTTTTTTCTATTTCACCACAAAACTTTTAAAGGTGAATGTTGCGCAATATCGTATCAAACTCCCATTTCTGAAAAGTAAAGCCTTGTCTAAAAGTGATATTCTCAATGTCCATGTCTTTCCCTTCCACCCCTCATCACATACTCCATGTTACTCCCCCTTTACCCCTACAATCACAGGGGCACGTAACAGTAGAACTCATGGCTCTACATAGAACCATTTCCGTTATGAAAGAACCCTTAAATAACCAACTTTTTAAAGGGTGTACTGTAAACGAACTGTTTTGGCATGGTAATAGCAGATTTTCGTCAGATGTTGTGGACTCACGTGACACTCTTTTCATGGATTGTCTCCTCATTATATGATCCATGACACTTAAAACTTTTCTCCAACTCATCCACTCATTCTGTTAACACCCCACATGATCACAGGGTGAGTTGAGCACCAACAGAAGCTCAGCAGTGTGTGAAATTACAGTTTATCTGTTTCTCCAAAAGCCTCTGATTGTTCAGTACTGCAGCACTGCTGCTTTCAAGCCTTCACAGTGGTCAGTACGTGCTATCAGAACGTCAACAACAGCCTCTCTAACTACCTCCTGTTGGAAAAATGGTCAGTCAGGTGGCTGTTATTACCAGCCGGACAGGTGGGCTACATTTCAAGGGTCGTAGCCTGCAGGTCGTGGCTGGGTCAAGGTGAGTAAACCACTCACAGCTGATGGGTTGCGCTATTCTCGTGTTGGCGTCAGTGTTTTGTCAAGCAAGGGGTTGGCAGCCGTCCTTCAGAAAGCGGAGCCGGACGTATGAAGCCGGTTCCTGAAAGAAAACTGTGGAGTCCCAGCAGTGGGCAAATGGGGGGGCTGCCAAATAACAGCAGCCTCCAAACAAGACCCCGTCTGCACGAGCTGATAAACACTTCTGGAGGGAGAGATTTAAAAAAAAACACTCATGCTTTCCTTAATGTTGTTTATTAGGCACTTTGAATGTTGACAAGTTCACAGCATTAAGAGCAGGTTTTAATGAGCAGGGCGATATGTACGGTAGCTCTTTCCACTCTTTCATCTTTACAGAATCTTTTTCTTTTTAAAGGATTTGTAATGCAGCAGAAATTTCAGCGTGTGGTGCCACAGATTACTGAGTAAACCGTATACAGTGCAGTTATTTACAGATTTACAGCTGCATCTTAAAAGTAATAATATTGCAAAGGCAACGCAAAATCATAACAGTGCCTTTCCGCTGAGATATACGACAGAGGGAGATGTTAGTGTGTAGATCCCCCCAGCTGTATACATACAGAATAAAAGGGGAAATATCTTATGGAACCATTAATGTCATCCTGGTCTTTTGCAGATTAAAAACGATGGCTCGTTTTGTGCTGCTTTCCACTAAATTAGGTTTGTGATGCTCCGCGCTAACATGGTGTTATGCTTTGAGTGGTGGAGTGCCTTACAAATCTCAGATGATGGCAGGAAAAAAGCAGTGAAATGGACAAACATCATTTCAATATGTATAAGGTGTGAAAGCAGCTTTATATCTGCCACTGTCATCCATACGCTAGAATTAGCATTAACAAATACTAATGGCGATGGTCATTAGCATGCATTAGCGCTAGTATTAGCATACCGTCGCTGTCTGAGTGAAACCTCTCCAAAATGATCATTTTTCAGAATGAAGGAAAACATTTCCTCTACTTTTAATGGAAGTTTTTATTGCCATGATTGCCAACTTTTTTAATTGGCTCATTTGGCAAAAAATTTAAGATTCTGATTCCAAGTGATGGTTTTTGGGGGACGTTCCAGACGATGGGGAGTCGATTCCACACAGAAAACACTCTTAATTCCAAAAGTTAAGACATAAAGAAAGATCTGGCAACATAACAGCACAATATAAATTAAATGACCTATTAACTGTTCTACTGCCTCTGTTTTGCAGGAATACAAGATGCCAGTCTAATTATGTGACTTATTTGACCTCAGCAAGGCAGTTTGTAGAGCTATTCGGGTGGAATTAGTTTTATTAGAGGAGGTCCTGTAATATAATGTGTGATTTGACTGGCCGATTCGTACAGGATAAACATAATTTTTCTAAATTATCTCTAATAGCCTGGATTACATTTACACTGCATTTACATTTACGGCATTTGGCAGACGCTCTTATCCAAAGAGACTTACAATTTGATCATTTTTCACAGGTAGGCGAAGGTAGCGTTAGGAGTCTTGTCCTCTTCTCCTCCTCTTATTGGTATAGTGTAGGGTGCTTACTCAAGGGGGGACTGAACCCCAGTCTAGAGCATAGAAGGCGAAGGTAGCGTTAGGAGTCTTGCCCAAGGACTCTTATTGGTATAGTGTAGGGTGCTTACTCAAGGGGGGACTGAACCCCCAATGGGTAAGCACTCACCACTATACCAATAAAAGTCCTTGGGCAAGACTTCTAACACTACCTTCGCCTACCTGTGTAAAGTGAGTAAACTGTAAGTCACTCTGGATTGAAACATCATTGCACGGATGTTTACCTCAGCATTATGCTACAGACATCACACTTCTGAACACATTGAATGATATATAGACTGGCATTAGACTAATAAAGTGGGTTAACTTGACTTAACAAATGCCACCCAACAAGACAGAAAAGGCACAGCCTTGCGAGAGGTGCTTTCAAGATAAGTCATTTTTTGAGGAAAAGTTTCCTGCCGGAGATGCGAGAAAAGCGGCTATAGCTGAGCTAAAGCTGAAAGCAGAGCAAAGTGAGTCCGTGTTTTCGTTTATATTTTTAGTCTCTACTGGTTCATCAGCACATATTGAGACATATTTACAGCCAAGATAGTAAAATGGACATAAAATGTTGTGGATCTCAAGGTGGTTTGATTTTTGCTGAAAGGACTAAATGGCTCTTCTTAACATCTGGTCTAGCTAAGCTGTACCTGCTAAGCTGATTTTCCATCGTCAACTCCTTTACATAGGTGGATCGTTGAGCACTGGCAATGTTGTTTGATTGTAAACCAATTTATCATTACAGATTTTACGTTTTAATTAGTTTTTCGCTTGATCCAAAGTAACAGGCAATCTATTGAAATGTTACAGAAGGGTGTGTATTTTCAGACAAGCCGTCTAGACAGTCAAAACAGAATATCTCTCACTCTGTCTGTGGTCAGTTTGTGGCTAAATGAATGAAAACCAAAGACTCTTGATTCCCTGCTGCTAAAAACTGGATAATGGACTGTTTTCGCTTTTGATCCGAAGTCCAGTGACCTTATAATAAGCTTACAACCATCATTACAACATGAGAAATAACAGATATACATTGACTAGACCTGATATAGTTTAACTTGCAAAGATATCGTTTTGTGCAGTGCATGTTTGTACGGGCAGCTGGTGCTTTTCTCCCAGACTGGACACACTGAACGACTCCACCAATATTTCATGCTGAATATTTGCAAGTGCTATGCTGTCGCTTGCTAAATTGACCTGTTATCCCAGTGATGCTAGCCCTGTTTTTATCTGTATGACTTCAGAGACATGTTTGTCAGCACTAACAAAGCCCCTCCAGTGCATTCTGGGCTGGGGTCTATTAACATGTCAGCCAACACAGCGAGACTGGAAAATTGTCTGTGCTGAGCAGCCTGGACACCATTGAAGTCCCACTTCAAATGGCAGCTAGCCTGTAGCAGCGCTAATATATGCAGTGTCCAAAGTTATTTTGATCTCTTTAGTTGGGAAACAAGAGCTGGCATTATGTCCTCCTGGCCAGAGAGGAAACGATCTACTGTAGTTAATGTTTTAGATTGACACTAGAGCCAATTACTATTCCGGGTTTGGAGGAATCAAAGAGAAACTGTAAAAGTGCTCTCATTAGCTGGAGCATATGACATTGTTTAATCCTCATTAGGAACCGAGAGCCTGGTAGAGCTGTAAAAAGATAAATAAATAAATAAATAAATAAAAACACAAATTGTGGTGATATTGTAAAGCAAGGCACTTTCCCTGTGTACTGTAGTGGCATGTTTACCAAGAACCAAAGAGCAATTCCTCCACAGCTCTATGGGTTTAATTCACTGCTCAGAGACCAGCTGGTTAAACAAGCAGTGAATGTCACTGATGGCTGGATCAAATGTGGCCCAAAAAATGTGCTCAATTGCTTTTCCACAAGGTTCAGAGGGCTTATGAAATCAAAAACGACCGAATTAATTTCCCTATCTTTTTCATCGAGCGGTGGGTTTATTTTTTGCCATGGATCAGTGGCGAGTGGATCTCTGGCACTGTCGAGAGAGAGAAGGCCCGCATGAACCTCAGAGCGTTTAATCAGATCAGCATTAAAAACATGAGCTCATCTTATTGAGTTGGTCTTGTTTAATAACTGTGATGGAGCCAATGGGACAAACGCAGCTCTGGCCAGCCTGCAGCCTTCAAGCACTGGGCCAGGTGGCCAAGCCAGCCATGTCCGATACGCGCACACGCTGGAACGGTGCCGCTTTTGGTGGACGGCCATTCAGAGCGACAGCATCCAAATTCAGGAGGGACACCCTGGCAGAGGGAGGCGGGTTTACAGCAAATTATTGCATTTTCCAGATTGCAATTAGATGTGAATGCAAAATCTGTGAAGCAAGGAGTTTCGAATCACTCAGCCCAAACATGATGAAGACCATAATGTTAATCCAGTTTTATTCATTTATCATGGAAGGCTGGCAGATTTTTGTAGCTTTGAATGATTTATAGCAAAGGTTTCCACAATAGATGGGAAAAAAACTCTTATACTTCCATTTATGGGGAATTATTCAGAGCAGTGAGCAAACAAGCTGATGAGTGACCAGTATACTTACAGTCATATATAAAGATTAGGACACCCCTGGTCAATGTTTTATTTAGTGAAAATAAGTTGACACATCCTCTACAGAGAACACACTTCTGTATAGCATTTTTCTACCAATTTTAGTGCCAAATTTCTATTTATTTTCTGCGTTTAACACATTGACACACATTGTTGAAACATAAAATTTGCACAAGCCATATTTTCTGTTTTAATTTTTCCCAATATGTTAAATTCAGTAAAAACAACAGTAATTTTGCATTAAAATGTGTATGATTACATATATATGACATGAATGGTCCTGTTTTTTTCAGCTTTTTTTTACCTGTCATGTTACCAGCACTTGTTAAGGTGCTGAAAAATTCAGCCAAAGGGAAACAATATGGAAAATTACTAGAATAATTTTATTATCTAACAGCTAATATCCATTAGGTCCTTTTTATCAGCTAACAGCTAATATCCATTAACTAGTCTTCAAGCAGCTGATCTCTGCTAGATACATTTTTATTAGCTACTAGCTAACCTACACTATTTACTTACATCACGTGTCAGGCTCCAGTCCTTGAGGGCTAAAACACTGCTGACTTTAACACACTGCCTCATTAAACACACCTGATTCAAATAATTGGCTAATTAGCAAGGCTGACATGAACTGAATTTAGAGCATTAGATGAGGGTAAACATTAATATTTGCAGCACTTTGGCCCAGAAAGTCCCTAGTTTGACATGCCTGACTTACATTATCCAGCGGCTAATCGGCAAAAACTGCCAGAGCTGGATGTAAGGTGGTGGTGGTGGTGGTGGTGGTGGTGTGTGGGGGGTGGGGTGTACACAGGGATATCATTCTCTTACTAAAAAAATAATAATAAATAATAATAAAAAAGCCATCCTCACTGTAAAACTGCTCTTCCCTTTGGATTAATTTTGTGTGATAAGATTACTGACTTACGATGTCTAATAAACATATGTAATTATATCTATATTTGAGGTTCCGAGGTTTAAATGGCAAGTTGCCGTGGATGTTTTACGCCTACTTCCACTCAGTTTTTTATTTATTTATTTATTTATTTTTTAACGGTTTGACCATTGCTAGCTTCTAATCTCCACTATCTCCACCAACTACTCCTTTTAGCTAGTGGCTAATCTCAAGTAGCAGCTCATTTATTACCTACCAGCAAATTTCCACTTGTTACTTTTTTAACTCTCAGTTAAACTTCATTAGCTCCTCTTTCATTAGCTAGCAAAATCCCTCCTGCTCATTTCCTTTTGCAGCAGGCCTGAATCTCTGGGCCTAGCATGGTTCCGCGTGCAAAACCCTGCTAAGCTATATACCAGCATGACAGTAGACGAGTGAGTGTGGCTGTGGATGTGGATGTGTATGTGTTTTTGAGTGGTGGGTGGAAGCCAATGACTCATGACAGACCCGTTAGCGGCAAGAAATAAAGAGGGTCCCCATCTGGTGATACACACACACACACACACACACACACACACACACTTACACACACGGCTGCTGAAATATGCCGATCATGGCTGTGCGTGTGCGATTGAGAATCTCCGAGGGTGTGCCATAACTCAGCAGAGTGATTGAAGGCGTGGAGACGGAGCCAGGGCATCTTTGAATGATCGATTGTTCGCTTGGACTAACAAGGGAATCAGCAGTGGGAAGGCTTGTCTTTGATTGACAGCTCCCACCATACTGCCGTGAACCAGCGGCACCATTAGCTAACCCTGAGAGCAACCCGAACGCGCTCTTCTCCAGAAAGAGCAGAGATAAATACACAGGAAGTGTCAAGGTGGGAGGTGAGAGAAACAGAAGGTGTCTTGCTACTGCTTGCTGTTTGCTACTGACACGACACACGCACACAGAAAAATGTGCTAACAGAGCTGGACTGATCAGTTCACACCCGTTCTGTACAAACTCCCACATGGAGCTGGACTGAGTGAACCCTAGCTCAACTCTGATGCGCTGACATGCAAGGTAAACATACCTTAGAGCTGAGGTCGCTAACTCCATCTCATAGTAAGCCAGCAGATTGTTTTCTTTTTGTTGTTCCTGTATGTAGCACTTTTCATTTAATAAATATACAAAATTACCACTCTGATGGGCTCTTCTGTGCTGGGCTGCTTTGTGCCTCTATCACTGTCCGCTTTCTGAATTAGCTGAGTGGTTAGGCCAGCGGGGCAGTCGTGGGCTGGAGGTTAGGGAACCAGCCTTGTGACAGGAAGGTCGCCAGTTCGATCCCCTCAGCTGACAGTAGGTGACTGAAGTGCCCTTGAGCAAGGCACCTAACCCCCAACTGCTCCCAGGCGCTGTGGATAGGGCTGCCCACCGCTCAGGGCAAGTGTGCTCACTGCCCCCGTAGTGTGTCTGTGTTCACTAGTGTGTATGTGGTGTTTCACTGCACGGATGGGTTAAGTGTGGAGGTCTAATTCTGATGTGTTCAGACACAGTTGGCTAAAAGGTTCATTTCATTCGTTTGTCTAGCTTGCAAAGTGTTTTGAGCTGTGAGCAGTTACAAGTGGCAGTTGTTGCAATTTCTAATAATAGGCTAACCAATCATTGGCTAATCACTAATATGCTCAACTATCTTAAGCTAAACAATCAAAGAATAACCAATCATAGGCTAACTTATAGACAAATAAATCATAGACTAAGAAGTCACACACCACCCAATCATAGGGTAGACAAGCCAATTATAAGCTAACCAATCATAGACTGATAAATCACAGGTTAATCATTAATATACTGACCAATCATAGGCTAAGTACTCGTGGCCTCACCAATATAGGCTAATGAATTGTAGTCCAACCAATCACATACAAATTAATCATAGCCTAATCAATTGTAGGCTAACCAATCATAAGCAAACAATGATTAGCCTAACCAATCATAGGCTAAACAATCTTAGGCTAACCAATTATACCCAATCAATCATAGGCTAATAAATCATAGACAAACCAATCATAGGGTAGGTTAGCCAATTACAAGCTAACCAATCATATGGCAAACAATCATAGACAGTTAAATCACAGGTTAATGATTCATTTACTAACCAATCATAGGCTAACAGATCATAGCCTAACTAATCATTGGCTAACCAACTGTAGCCCAACCAATGGCAGATGAACAAATCACTGGCAAACCAATCATAGCCTAATCAATCATAGGCTAACCAATCATAAGCAAACAATGATTAGCCTAACCAATCATAGGCTAGACAATCTTAGGCTAACAAATCACAGACAAACCAATCATCGGCTAACTAATAGGCAAATACATTATAGACTAATAAATCAAACACTAACCAATCACAGGGAAGGTTAGCCAATTACAAGCTAACCAATCACATGCTAAACAAACATATACTGTTAAATCACAGGTTAATGATTAATTTACCAGTCATTGGCGAAATGATCATAGGCTAGCAGATCATAGCCTAACCAATTGTTGCCCAACCAATGGCAGAGGAACAAATCGCAGGCAATCCAATCATAGCCTAATCAATCATAGGCAAACAATGATTAGCCTAACTAATCATAGGCTAGACAATCTTAGGCTAACAAAGTATAGGCTAATCAATCATAGGCTAATACATCACAGACAAACCAATCATAGGCTAACTAATAGGCAAATAAATCATAGAGTAATCAATCAAACACTAACCAATCACAGGGTAGGCAAGCCAATTATAAGATAACCAATCACATGCTAAACAATCAAAACTGATAAATCACAGGTTAATCATTAATTTACTTACCAATCATAGGCTAACCAATTGTTGGCTAACCAATCAAAGGCTAAACAATAATAGGCTAACTACTCATAGGCTAACCAATCATAGGCTAACTAATTGTAGCCTAACCAATAGTAGGCTAACAAATCAGAGGCAAACCAATTATAGCCTAATCAATCATAGGCTAACCAACCAAAGGCAAACAATGATTAGCCTAACCAATCATAGGCTAGGCAACCTTGACTAATGACTAATCAGTCATAGCCTAATAAACCTATGCGTAAAGAAATATTAATCAACTGATATACAAAACTGATTGTATGTGGAATTTATTTATTTATTTACTACACTAAATAACTAAACTACAGCCTGCTTGTTACCCCGGCCCCACACACCCTCACATATATAACTGTGTAGATATAATCTCTTCATTACACACACACACACCACAGCAGTCTGTCATCAGTGTGTGTGTGTGTGTGTGTGTGTGCTTGTTAGGTGAAATCTCTGCGCAGCAGGGTGTGTGTTAGCAAAAAGACGCCCCGTTCTCTCACCCACAGACTCATAAAGCGCAGTGAGAGATGGCGTTTCATAAACTCAATCTGCCCTGTTATTGCTGCACGGCAAACCCGCACTCTAAATTCTCTGTTATGTGGACATTAAGGTGACGCATAAATTCCAGCTATTACTGCACGTTATTTCAGACTGGGCTGCAGACAGTATCGCTTAAAGCTACGACATTAGCGTCTTATTTTTAGCATATTTTATCTGCAACTGCAGATTGTCTTTGCATGTCAGACACACCCAACCTGCAAAATAGACCATATTCTGTTGAATATAATGTAGGATGATTTAAAACTTACCCTGATAAACTTTACCTGGAGATGAGTAGAGATTAGTTGCATTTGCTCAATTACATGTATGAAAGTTGGATGGATGTGTACTTTTTTGAGACTTTTGAATGGATAACACTTATTTCTATTCCATCTGTCTACTTTGGAGATTTAGCATTTTATTTTAGACCAAAACGAATCCGAAAAACAGAAGAATAGAGCCATAAAAACTTCAGTTTCACCGCAGTTCTATACGTCACTCAGTGCTTCAGTAGTAGAGCTGCTACTTTTGTACCCAGGTACAACTTTTACTTTTACTGCAGTTAATATTTAATTACATCCATTCATCCATCATCTAAACCGCTTATCCTTTTGGGTCGCGGTGGGGTGCTGGAGCCTATCCCAGTCATTGGGCGGAAGGCAGGATACACCCTGGACAGGTCGCCAGTCCATCGCAGGGCAATATTTAATTACAGTAACAATATATTTTTTTACTGGACTATGAGTTTAGAGTACAACAGCAGAGGTTCTCAGCCTTGTCCACCTCAAGCCCCACCTGTTTATCACTAGAAAGCATGAAGGACCACAAGAAAGTAATTTTTCAACACAGTGATTTGTGGGGGACCTACTTTTGCATATGTAATGTGTATCAGCAGAATATTGGTGTGAGTGGACAACTGCAAGGTCAGGCTTTTCTAAAGGCAAAAGAGCAAAAAAACTGATATTGTTGCCTTTGTTCACTGTTATTGTGGGGCTTGTATTAATGTTAACTATCTGAAATCATTCTATATATATTTTTACTGTTAAGTCAAATATTTCTTCACTGATTTCTATGACAAAATGCCATCACAGGCCCACTACAGTCCACTGGGACCCCTCAGTATAGGTCCAAGGACAAACAAGGGGTGCTTCACAGCCCACTTGTGGTCCTCAGCCCAGTGGTTGAGAAACCCCGCTCTACAGTCCTCTGACATCTCTTTCTCTCTTTCTCTTTGTTCTTTAACATGTGTTTCTACAGACATCGTCTTTGTTCATTCTCCTCACACTCATGCGTTTGTTGGCTTTGAGGGAGTTCAAAGGAGGGAGGGGAAAGGAAACAGGCTGTGTTTCACTTTTTTAAAGAGGAGTTGGCCCGGCTCAAAAGGTGCTCTTCAGGCCTCAAAAGTGCTGAAGGAATGGTCTTGAGGAATAAAAAACCGTGTTGCCAAGTCTCTTTGAGATGTGCGATGAAAGAATGCAGATAAACAAAAACAAACCGAGTGGAGTGAGGATTCAGGGTTAAAGGGGTGAGACTGAGCCAAGCAAGGGCTCTGTGATGAAAGCAGAAGGTCGTTGCAGGAAACACTGACTGAAGTACAGTACGAACCAAAACTGGATAATAATGTCTACTTATGCTGTGTTTGGCTGGACCTTGTAAACTTGAACACATGTTCCCAGTAAAACTGGAAGCAAGTGTGAGTTTTTATTTATATCAGATTTGCCAAAGTCTAAGAACTGAGCAGCTGAGGTGACTAATGTAGAAATGACCATGGTGAAACAAAACAAAGGGAAAACAAACAGGAGTAAAACAAAACTAAACACAAAGGAAGACAAACTAAAACGAAAAACTTGCAACAAGACGAATGAAGACTAGAAACAGGGCAGCAGTGTTTTGAAACAAGAAACACTGGGCACTAATCAGAGGGCGGGGCTACAGACTACACACAGGTGAAACAGACGACAAGTGGCAGGACAGAGGGAGGTGACAGAGACCAAAACAAGAAAACCACAAGGCTATAGGTAGGTGACATACTAGACTAGATAAGGAACAGAAAGAGACTGTAAAACTACACACACTGCAGATTCATACCGGATTAAAATCGCTCCACAATTATTACAGTCAGACTGTAAAACTACACACACTGCAGATTCATACTGGATTAAAATCGCTCCACAATTATTACTGTCAGACTGTAAAACTACACACACTGCAGATTCATACTGGATTAAAATCACTCCACAATTATTACTGTCAGACTGTAAAACTACACACTGCAGATTCATACTGGATTAAAATCACTCCACAATTATTACAGTCAGACTGTAAAACTACACACACTGCAGATTCATACTGGATTAAAATCGCTCCACAATTATTACTGTCAGACTGTAAAACTACACACTGCAGATTCATACTGGATTAAAATCGCTCCACAATTATTACTGTCAGACTGTAAAACTACACACTGCAGATTCATACTGGATTAAAATCACTCCACAATTATTACTGTCAGACTGTAAAACTACACACACTGCAGATTCATACTGGATCACATTTTGAGTAAATAATTCCATGTGTAATTAGTAAAACTAGTAACACTATGTAGAACTAGATTCCAATTAGAGTTCTAGTTTCTCAACATCAAGAAACATAACAATTCTATACATTTCTACCATTAGTATAATAGAATTTTACAGCAGCTCTGAAAATGGCTCAGAGAATTAAAGTTTAGCACCAGTTTTTTATGTATTTTTCTATAAATAAGTTTCACATCTTGTCCTTGGTGATCAATTCTATCTTCAGACTCGTGCAGCGATGGTGTGGAGTGTGTCTGTGAGGACTCAGTCATGTGTTTAGATCCTGTTTAGATCAAATTGCTGGCATGGTCAGTGGAGTATGGCTCTGAATGCAGGGCTCTGGACGCCACAGCCACTGAGCGAGCATGTTACTCTGCTTGATGCACAAACTGGACCATCTGTGCGGTTCCATGTTCTAACCTTTATCACAACACGTTCCATACAGGTCTTCTTTTAGCAGCGTAAACAATGAAGCCCCACATGACATACACAATTAGATTGTGGTATGCTAGTACTGATATAAAAAGATGGTTTTTTGAGGGCCCTTTCGTAAAGAAAATGGTTCTGTATAGAACCCTAAACACTCAAAGAACCCTTTGCATGATTAAATGATTCTTTGCATCATGAAAACAGTCTTCAGATGGATGGAGAATGTGCTGTAAATGGTTATATTTAGCATCTTTTTTTGAAAATGGTTCTACACAGCACCCAAAAAGGGTTCTCTATTGTTATGATGTCAAGCTTGTAATAGTAGAAGAACCCTTTTGGGTGTCATATAGAACTCTTTTCAAAAAAGTTCTATATACAACCATCTACAGCACTGAAGAACGCTTTCATGATGCAAAGAAACCTTTAATCATGCAAAGGGTTCTTGAGTGTTAATGGTTCTATATAGAATCATTTTCTTCACTAAAGAACCTTTGAAGAATCATCTTTTTTAAGAGTGTACACTCTGCAACATTTTAGAAATGTATAGATAAGTCAAGAATGTGATATCGTCTGCATTATTTTGAGCAAAATTATTTATAAATGTATTGAACTGTGATTGGTCAGGATGCCCACAGCACACAGTAAAACATGTGGTTAAAACATAAATCACTAATGATGTAGTTCAGTGTCCAGAATGAAGCACATCTCAATATGAAAAGAGCTCTATTTTGGATTTATGAGTGTTTTTCTACAAGGACATTTCTGCATATTTTCCACCTCACCTCCATCTTATTGCAGGCTGCTGTGGTTCCATTGTATAGGAATATTAGACATCATTGGAAGCAGTTTGGGGTCAAATTCAAGCCTCAACCCTGTGGCCACTGCTCACTGCTAATTAAATTTAAATTACAGGGCAAGTCTAGGACAAGAGACACCAGTCAATGCTCTAAAACGCAAAGAAAAATTACTTAATATTTATGACACTGTGTTGCTTATTCTACAGTCATGGTCATGTCTTTTTATAGCACTCATGATGGCCATAAGAGTTTCATATAAAACATTTAAAACAAGAATTTTATGTGGTGTGAACACAATGGAAGTTTCAGAATGTACTGTTCACTCCTCAGTCCATTCTGTCCATATAAGGAAACTAATCTGCAAAAAAAGCCTGTTTTGTAATTATTTGTGATGTCACTAAACCCAACACATGTATCCACCTATTCAACTTGGAGCAGTTTAGCCCCGCCCACTCACTCTGAACTCATAAAGACAGGACAGCCAATCAGAACAGAGCTCATTTAAATACACCATATAGACAACAGTGGTGGGACACCCCTCTTAATTACTGAGTTCAGGTATTTCACCCATTGCTAACAGGTGGATAAAATTAAGCACATAGCCTTGCAGTCTCCATAGACAAACACTGACAGTACAATGGGGGGATGAGGGGATTGGAGGTGTAAAACACCACTGGACTCTGGAGCAGTGGAAACGTATTCTGTGGAGTGACCAATCAGCTTCTCTATCTGTCAGTCTGATGGACGAGTCTGGGTTTGGCGAATGCCAGGAGAGCCTTACCTGCCTGACTGCACTGTGCCAGCTGTAAAGTTTGGTGGAGGAGGGATGATGCTATGGGGTTGTTTTTCAGGGGTTGGTCTAGAACCCTTAGTTCCAGTGAAGGGAAATCTTAATGCTTCAGCACCAAGACATTTTGGACAATTGTGTGCTTCCAACTTTGTGGAAACAGTTTAAGGAAGAACCTTTCCTGTTCCAGCATAACTGAGCCCCAGTGCACAAATCAGCTCCATAAAGGCCTGACTGGGTGAGTTTGGTGTGGAAGAACTTGACTGACCCATACAGAGCCTTGACCTCAACCCCATCAACTCTTGGATGAACTAGAACTGGAGATTGTGAGCCAGACCCTCTCGTCCAACATCAGCGTCTGACCTCACAAATGCTCTTCTGGATGAATTTGCAGAAATTCCCACAGACACTCTCCAAAATCTTGTAGAAAGCTTCCCAGAAGAGTGGAAGCTGTTAGAGCTGCAAAGGGGGACCAACTCCATATTAATGCCTATGGATTTAGAATGGGATTCATAAAAGCTGTAGGTGTAATATGTAGTCGTCCCAATACTGCTGTTTGCTAGTCATGTACTGGATAGTGTTTTTGAGTTCTTCGCAAAATGAGCTAAAATATTCACTACTCTGAATTTGATCCAGTTCAGTAGAATCATCCATATAGTACTTTGTACCTCCTCTAGTTAACCCTCTGGGCTTTGAGGTCATTTTCTGGTTTTGTGCATATCTTCTTAAACTCTCCTTTAAAGGCTCTTCATATAACATGATCCTCATATGTTTCATATCTAAATGCTCCGTTATCTTCATCACTACTTTCCAAAACCGCCGCAGCTTCCACAGCTGTAAACTCTCTGCACGCCATTTCACATGAGTCTCCGATGTGGACTGAATGAAGAATGAAGGGTTTCTAGCGTGATCAGTCCTTAGTGATTTCCTGAGTGTCCATTGGTCAGTTTCACCCAGAATGTAGACGGACACATGAATCCACCAGCTCCACGCGGTGAGAGGCAGATGACGTGTATCTCAGCCCCTCTTCATAGGCTCATAACTCCGGATGTGAGTCTCGGATGATCTCGTGATAAGATGGAATGGAAAGGGCGACTCTACAGATTCAGGAAGTGTTTGAACTGGATTTCTGTGCTGGATCATCACAAAGATACAGACACACATATAGAAACATTGAATCTGACCTGTGGGAGAGTTCGTGGACCCCAGAGGGTTAATATCTAAACTTAAGGGACTGCAAAAGAAAGCTTTACCTTAAAATATTACACTTTTGACACACTTGTCTGACTCAGTGCTACATCATGCAGTCATACCCCAAAAGGGTTCCCACTACAAACAGCAGCAGAATAAGAGCGTAAGGGGGTAAAAGGGCAAAAGAACTGCCCTGGGTTCAGCCCAGCGGCTAGACAGAGCCAGGCACTCTAACCTGGCCTGCACTTCGCCTTGATGTTGAGGATGAGTCGGAACGCGCCTCCGTCCCCCGTCAACAGCAGCATCCAGAAATAACTTGCACGGCGCATGAATAATGCAGCGGAGAAACCGGCCTCTACAGGTGCACCACGCTGAGCTCAGAGGAGGAACCAAGTCTCTGATCCACGCTCACACTGTCTGTCTTTCTGAGGGCTTTCCATTGACATCTGTAGTTAAAGGGGAACTCCACCGATTTTTGAAATTTCTGCATAATTAATCAGTAAAGATGTAAACAGAGTCGCTCAGAGTGGTTTGGTGTGAAACGCTCCGTTCTAGAGAAACTTACCGAGTCAGAATTGTTCACAGTGGTGGTGATAGGAACCAGATGTCCACCTCAAAGTTCCCTCACAGAAAGTTATTACATGAAATGGTTATGAATTCACTGCCTGATGTCTGAGATGCTGTTTTTCTGATAGTTTGGTGATAGCATGAATTTTAATCAATTTATTTTCAGATTTTCCTCTATTTTCCCATCATCAACATTCCATATAAAACTCAGAAGACACGTGTAGGTTCACTGATGGTTTTAGACAGTAAATAAAATGTATCTAGAACAGATACAGAGGAGATATAGAACATGGTGAAATGCTTCCAGGATGGCAGATACAGAGCATAGTGGAACACTTCTGGGATGTTAGATATAGAACACGTTCTAACACATACAGGGTGGTAGAACATGGTGGAACACCTAGATGATGGTAGATAATAAACAAGGTGGAACAAATGCAGGATGGTAGATACGGAACATGGTCCAAACAAGTCCATATAAACTCAGAAGACTCGTGTAGGTTCACTGGTGGTTCTGGATAGTAAATAAAATGTCTATATTTGTGTTGTAGTCATGGCGACCCCGCTTCCTATCACCACCACTGTAAAGACACCTCACACACTGAATTTTGAAAAATCGGTGGAGTTCCCCTTTTAACCCCTTAAATCCTAAGGCCATGTTCCTGAGAACATTTTGGCATCCGTTAAAAACACAACTCAATCTCAACAAGAACATTTTCAGCCAGTCATGGCGAGGCGTCCCGCTGCTCTGCTCTGATGGTGTGGATTTAATGTCCGTGTAAATCACATCATCGCTGGTGAAAGTTCTGAGGGCTCATCCGGACACGTGTGAAATTTCTCCTGAGCCCCTTTTTACCCGTTCGGAGCGGCTAGCTGCTGCTGCGCTAACTGTGTAAGGTGGGACGCAGCCCCCTGCATCCTTTCACTCTCAGCTATTCAATTAGTGTGGAGAGATGGAGTGATGTGAGGAGAGGAGAAGGCTCCATCCAGAACATTCCCTCTGAAGGGAGTCAGAGCTGGAGGGGCTTTTAGGATCTTAGAATGAGACCAAAAGGAACACTGACTCCATCAGTCCATTCACTCTCTCTCTCTCCCTCTCTCTCCTACCATTTCCTTTCCCTCTCTCTCTCTCTCTCTCTCTCTCTCTCTCTCTCTCTCTCACTCTTCCCTCTCTTTTCTTCTCTCTCTCTCTCTTTCTCTCTCTGCATCACTCTGTATTTCTCTCTCTTACTCTCTCTTTCTGTCTGCCTCACTCTCTCTTTCTCTCTCACTCTCTATTTCTTTTTCTCTCTCAACATCCACCTTTCTCTCTCTCTCCCACCTTCTTTCTGTTTTTTTTCTTTTTGCTCTCACCTCTTCTTTTTTTAATCTATTTCTTCTCTCTCCTCTCTCTTCCTCTTTTTATCTATTTCTCTCTCTCTTTCAGTCTCTGTCTCTCTGTATCATTCTGTCTTTCTCTCTCTCTCTCACTCACTGTCTCATTCTCTCTCTCTCTCCCTCTGTCAGTCGTCTGTCTGTCTGTCTATCTCATCACTGTCTGTATGTCTCTCTCCCTCTACTCTCTATCTTCTTTTTCTCTTTTTCTTTATTTCCCCCTTTTTCATCTCTCTGTCTTGCCATCTTTCTCTCCCTGTATTTCAATCTCTCTCTCTCTCTCTCTCTCTCTCTCTCTCTCTCTCTCTCTCCTATTACAGTTATGTTATAATACCTCTGCAGGGCCTTCTTCTCCATTTCTCATCCTTCATTCTCTCTTTAGCATAAAAGCCGGGAGAAAAGTGCCATCGACAGAAGGCATGAGGAGCTCTGGCATTCAGACTGGCACCCCTTGGCACTGCCCGTCTCTCTCTGGCATTCAAAAACCCATTTTCAGCACAGCTCATAATACTGAAACCGACGGGTCACACAGACCTGCCACATATCAGCCTCGCCCGCTCGCTTTTGATCCGCATGCTTTGAAGTGGTCTTACAGTGTCACAGCGGCGGCAGGCCGAGCCAAACGGAGCGAAAGGCAGCCTCGAACGCCCCTACCAGACTCCTGCGCCGCCGGCAGCCGCCAAAAAGATAAACCAAACCTATTTGCATAGTTATTAGCCCATTTTTATAAATCACTCCAATATTAGCAAATCAAATTTCAACGCTTCTCGTAATTTTCTCAGACCTGTCGGGGTAGTAAAGCGCTCTCCTCCCTAACGTTACAGCAGGGCTTTTTCTTATTCTTTAGGCTTACACATTTAAAAAAGTAATTTAAATCAAAATCCAATTACCAATCTAAAACATCCCGTCGGGTGACGGAGTTGTAATTATTTAGGAAACGGTTCCAGTGCCGAGCTCTCCAAGTTTCCAAAGCAATTATGAATTAATTAAAAGGAGATATCCCACTGCACTGATGTCGTGAGGACATGAACTAAATATCCATTGTTGATGCTCTTCGTTCATACCAATTGTTCAGCTTTAATTACAGCAAATTATGTGCTAATAATTGAACTATTTTGCTTGAAACATCACCAGCAATGATATTACGTGCAAATATAGAGAAAGAAATAATAAAAACCCTTTGGGACTTTACAGTGAATCTGTCCCACTGCAGAGCGGCTCAGTGGAGCAAATGAGTCTCTCTTTCATTTGGCCTATTTTACCTAAGAGTGTTCCTCTTTGTGCTATTTAAATGGGAATTCCACAGACTTTTAAAAAAACCTGCATAATTAAATGGTTAAGATGTAAACAGAGTCATTCAGAGTGGTTTGGTGTGAAACACTCTGTTATAGAGAAACTTACAGAGTCAGAACTGTTCACAGTGGTGGTGATAGGAACCAGACGTCCACCTCTAAAAGCTCCCTTACAGAAGGTTATTACAGGATATGGTTATGAATTCACTGCTTGATGTCTGAGACACTGTTTTATGATAGTTTTGAAAAGGTTTTGGTCTAAAACATATATTTCCAATCATGGTGGAGGTCTATATGCGTGGTGTTATGAGGTAAAATAGTATATAGTAATTTTCCCATCCTCAACATTTAATATAAACCCCAGAAGACTCGTGTAGGTTCACTGGTAGTTCTGGATAGTAAATAAAATGTCTATATGTGTGTTGTAGTCATGGCGACCCCTGGTTCCTATCACCACCACTGTAAAGAAATCTGAACCATTTCACACCAAACCACTGTGAATCACTCTAATTACATCTCACTCATTGAATATCGCACAAATGTTGTAAAAAATGGTAGAATTTCAAGAGTAGTCGGTCAGCATGCATGTCCACATTGGTCAGTAAAATGGATTAGCATGTTAAATTGGAGCTTTCTGTGAGCTACTGTGTTTCCTATCACTGTATAAAAGAAGCTCCATGCTGACATGCTCCATGATTGTTTTCAAATTGGATCCAATTCACATTTGGAGGTGATTTGAAATGCGATTCCAATGTGAATTTTACAGCTGTGTCTCAGTCTGGACGCTCAAATCGGATTTCAAAGTGTCTCGTGTCATTCACTACGTGACAAACACTGACAATGTCAATTTCAGAGTGATGGAGGTGCTGGGAATTAGGAAGACCACCAAAGATTCATGTTTATGCCAGAGAATTTTGAAGAGTTTGGAGGGCGAGATGATGCACCGTCATCTCTCCTGCATCCGTGTTTAAAACCTGCAAAATAGAATTAAGGGAACGTTCTGGGCAAGTGATTAGAAACTATTTTAATTCTCTGTCTTTAGCCATTTAGCTCCATTCACCCCCATTCATTCATTGAGGACTCGATCGCGGGCGCCCTCGGCTGTTTTGCATGTTTTTTTTAGATATAATGAGGGAAATAAGAAGTGGCCAGGCTCCCCCCAAACCGGCTCTGGCAAAAGATGTAGAGTCATGTGATCTCCCACTGACTCATGGGAGTTGGAGCGCTCTAGACAGTCCATGGACTCAAGTGATCCTGCAGGAGAAAGGGAACAGGCAGAGGAGGCGTCCTCGGCAGGAGATGTGACATTATTGAAGTCAACCTGAAAATCAAAGTTGAAGCTTTTTTGGCCGTCTCACTTCTCATCTGGTTTTTGATGGCATCATCGTGCACAAACAGGTAGGACACAATAATATTAAACAGTGATATCATATTTCACATCTCCTTCACCTATTATGAAGAGGAAACACTCAGCTCAGAGACCCTCCCTGATTCTGCCTTCCTCTCAGAAATATGTCACGATATGGAAGAAAAATGTGATATAATTTCTCCATTCATGCTGTCTTTAAAGAAGAAGAGTAGATTAAACGGCAGAAATAGGTGCTTTGTGCCTCGGCGGGGTGACGTTGGTGCTATATAAGTGCCTGCAGGTGGCCACCATGTGCTAAAGACACTAAGCAGCGATGTCAAGAACTTCAAAGAGTTGATGCTGCCGTAAAGTGCAGCCTTGAAAATCACTTCAGATAGCACTTCTGGTCTTGAACATAATACCTCAATTACAGTATCATTACCAACATCTACTGTCTTTAGTGTCAGAGGTTTAAGGGCTTAAAAGTGTCAAAAAATAAAGGTTGTTTGCAGAAAATGTAGCTGTATAGTGGAAAAAAGCTGAATCTTTATGATGGCTGTGCAATTACATGCCATTTAAGCTTGTGATGTACATTTAATGCTACTTTATTTAAAGACTTAAAGTGGCCCAAAATGAATGGACGTCTATAGAGCCCTTCTCTGGGGCTCTGAGTGATTTCTGCTGAAGGGGCTCATGCGGTGAAGTCCAGAAAAAAAGCCTGGTTGAAGGTCATTTCACCTTCACCTGACACGTAAAGCACATGACTAGGAAGAATGTAGCTCTGGGCTTACAGTCCACAGATGCACTGCATGTTAGATCTCCTGTTAATACTTAACAGGGCTAACTTTAGACAAAGCCGCTCTGATACAGTCATGTTGAGTTATGCTGTTTGTGTTCATGCTCTCTTAAAAATAAAGGTGCTAAAGAGGGTTCTTTGGAGTGATGCCACAGAAGAACCACTTTTGCTTCCCTAGAGACCCTTCCAATGGAGGGTTCTTTGAAATAAAAGGGATGTGAGAGAGTGAAGAACCATTTTAAGGTGTAAAAGAACATCCACATTATGTAATTATTTGACCAATTAAAGGCTCTGGACTAGGGGTTCTACATACTTAACAAATGATGATTCTTCAAGTGCTCTTTTGTACATTCTATATAGAACCATAAACATACAAAGAACCTTTTCCATGATTAAAGGGTTCTTTGCATCATGAAAGTGTTCTTCAGATTGATGGAAAATGTGCTCTAGATGGTTCTATATGAAACCTTTCTGAAAAAGACTCTATATAGCACCAAAATGGTTTGTTTATTGTTACGATGGCAGGTTTGTTACAATAGAAGGACTCATGTTGGTGTTATATAGAACCCAATATATATATATAACCACTTTCTTTACTAAAGAACCCTTGAAGAACCATCATTTTTAAGTGTGTAGGGTTAGGGTCACACTTTTTAAAATAACAAGGTGCCACCAAGGGTTCTTTGAGTGACCACATTTGGTCTCCTAAAGAACCTTGAAACCTTGAAAAAACTTGAGTGTAAAACTTTTAAAAGCTTCACATACTGAAAAAGTAATATACCAGTTTAAGGGTTCTTTATATCATGTGGACATTCCCAGAGGCTTAAAACGTTCTCCACCAGCCATTTTCAAAAGTAGTTTTCTGAAAGGTTCTTTTGGGTCAAAAGGTGGTTCTCTATGGTATCATACAAAGAAGCTTTTAGATATCTTCGCTTTTACCTTGAGGTTAGTGTTGCACTCGTAAAAAAAGATGGTTCTTTAGTAAAGACAATGGTTCTATATAGAACCATGAACACTCAGAGAACAATTTGCATGCTTAAATGGGTCGTTGCATCATGACATGGTTCTTCAGATTGATGGAGAATGTGTTTTAGTCACAGTTTAGGTTCTTTATTTCTGAGAGTGTAGGTTTAAAAGACTGTAGCTCATCAGCCGCCCTCTACCCCATGTGTCTATGGGAAGGGACCACCATAGAACCACTGCTGACCGGACATTATTTGGGTGGTGGATCATTCTCAGCACAGCAGTAATACCAGTAGTGGTAGCAGCATAGTACAAGTGTATCAGCCTCACTTTACACCTACAAAGTGCACCATGTTAAATGACTGGTGAGTGCAGGTAAAAGGTAAGTACAATATTACAGAATCCCAACAGCCGACAGACAATATTATGACACGTGTACGAGTTTCAGAAGGCAAACCAACGCAAGCTAAATCCTCGACCGCAACACCGTTTAGCTGCCTCTGTTTTTAGACGTGTTAATGTGATCGCAGTTTAAGATGTTCTAACACAACACCATGCACCTGGTGGCTGTGGAACTTGTTGTTCTGCTCCTGGCTGACGATTCTATTTCCCAGTGTTCATGAGACAGTAATGTGGTTATCACCTTGGCAGGCTGTGTGTGTGGAGGGGTGGGGTGGTGGTGGGGGAGGAGGAGTGTGAGCTATTTCTGAACGTAGAGGAGGCGCTGCAGCGCCGGACTGATTAAACCTCCCCTCACGCTCTGCCCACTCTCTCTCTCTGAGCCGTGTCCTCTGTGGAGGCCTGCAGGGGGTCAATATTCACTATACTAATCAGTGCTGTTCACCATTCACTATACCATAAACTATATCATTTATGATGTGATATACTCTATATTATTCACTGCACACTATGCTGTTTACCATGCTATACACTGTACCCTATACAATATAGCATTCACTATACTATTCACTATAACTTGTATTATACAATATACTCTATGCTATTGACTGTACACTGTATGGTATAATATACACTATACCTTATGTTATACCATATCATCTATACTGTTCACTAAACACTATACTATTCACTATTTACTCTACTATACTCTATATGTTATTTGATACAATATACTTGATATATATATACACTATTCACTATACCTCATGGTACAACATACACTTTACTGTTAACTATACAATATATATATATATATATATATATATATATATATATATATATATATATATATATATATATATATGCCCTATCTGATACTATGTATTCTATACTTTTCACTTTACAATATACTATTTACTATACATTATACCATATATGACGTTACATTCTCTATACTGTTCATTATTTACTATACTTTATCCTATATGATGCTATTCACTATACCAATTTTACCGTACTATAAGCCATATTACTCACTATTCTATGCATTATTCTACTTATTATACATCAAACTGATCAACATACCATTCAAAATACATTCCATTCACGGCACTATTCTCTATACTATTTGATGTACCATTGACTATACTATTCAATATCCTGTTCTTTACACCATTACCTTTACCATCACTTTACACTATATTATATGTGCTGCTATTCACTATTCACTATATAGCATTCACTGTTCTGTACACAATGTCATTCACTATTTTGTGTATACAATTCAACATACATTCCATTCACTGCACTATTCGCTATACTATTTGATGTACCATTGACTATACTGTTCAATTTACTGTTCTCTACACTATTATGTTTACCATTGCTTTACACTATATTATATCTTACATGATGCTATTCACTATCACTATACGTCATTCACTATTCTATGTATACAATTCAACACAGTCCATTTACTGCACTATTCGCTATACTATTTGCTGTACTGTTGACTACACTATACACCATATTATTCACTGTACTATTATACTAATATACTATACTATTCTCTACACTTTTACCTATATTATTCACTTTACACTACACTATTCACTATATGCTGTAAGAGTCACTAGTTTACTACTCAGTGTATCATTCACTGTACTATACAATGCAGGATTCTATACTATTTTCTGTACTGATTACTACACAATTTACAACTTCACTGTAATATTCAATGTACTATTCTCCATCTATATACAATTCACTATACTATTATAATATTTGCGATACTATTCAGCATACACTATAGCATTCTTTTCACTATACGTTATTCACTAAACTGTTCACTATACTCTTTGCTAAACTGTTCACTTATGCAAATTGCTATACTTTCTGCTATGCTATTCACTATAATATTTACTGATCTATCCAGTATACTACTCAGAATACTCCACATACTATAGTATTTTACTATACGTTATTCTATTTTCTATACTACTTACTATAATATTCCCTTATAATATTTGTTGTACTATTCACCACGCTATTCACACTACTTTATTTGCTCTATTCACACACGACAGTGAGATCATCTTGTCTATATTGAGCATAGCTAATGTTTGCAGCATACACACAAATTGAAATATACTCTGCCCATCAAAAGTTTGGGGACACTTTGTCTTCTTTAAAAGTTTGAATTAAGCATGAAAATCTGTAAATGTTTATCATGAAGCAGCGATATGCTAATCCTTTATATAATCCTGTAGTTTTCTTCTACATGGTTGATGGTTCATGTTCATCAAATTATCTCCCTTGGTATGAAGAGGATGATTTAAACAATGATTTGACAGTTTTATTTTCCAAATTATTGTTCAAAGCACATATTGAAACTCTTTCGGTCCAAAAGTGGTTTAAACACATGAAAGATTTGAGTACTGACAACACAAGAAAATAAGATAATGAGTGGCTTTTGGTCAGTTAGGGCTTTTATCAAATTTTCTTTCAGTTTTGCAGTTTTTTGCAAAGAAAACATTTTCAATATTCTTAAAAATGATGGTTGTTCAATGGTTCTTTATTAAAGGCAGTGGTTCTATACAGAATCATGGATACTCAAACAACCATTTGCCTGCTTGAAGGATTTGTTGCATGGTGAAATGGTTCTTCAGATTGATGGAGAATGTGTTGATATGGTCCTATACAGAACATTTTTGAAAGCGCACCAAAAATGTTCTTCTATTGCTATGAGGTCATGCAGGTAACAAGAAAAGAACCCTTTTTGGTGCTGTAGAGAAGCATATACAACACATTCTCCAACCTGAAGAACGATTCCATGATGCAAAAATACCCTTTAAGCATGAAAATGGTTCTTTGAGTGTTTATGGTTCTATACAGAACCATTGTCTTTACTAAAGAACCCTGGAAGAACCACCTTTTTTCAAGTATACCTAAGATGCTACATTACTTCAGATGGACAAAGTAAATATGCCCATTTGCATTAAAAACATTTTCAAAAGCAAAGAGTCCCTAGATTTGTTGGGCAGTGTGAGGGACAAAGAAAAGCAGGAGTGTTGGTGTGGGACGAAGTTCTAGACACGTCTGTTCTAAATCTGTGAGGCTGTGCTTGGAACAGCAGGGTGAAATCCTCAAATCAAGATGTGCTTTTCTTCTTTAGCTGATTGGACGTCATTCACCGGATTGACTGTCGCTTTGTGAACGCGGTTCAAAATAGAAAAGAAAGGATCTGGTAGGATGTGACTTTGTTGTCATGACTTCAAAGGAAAGATCAGAGATGTGGCATAAGAATCAGATTTGCCTGCCTGTCTAAAGCGAAGCGTCTGCATCTTCCAAAGGAGGAAAAACAAGAATAGGACTGCGCTGCACAGACACCTACAGAAAATGACTCAGCATGGAGGAAAGTTAGCATGATTTTTCTTCTTGGCACAGAAAAAAAACAAAAAAAAACGAGAGAAATCCAACAAGCAGCCAGATGACAGTGTTAAAAGCCCACACGGGAGGAGGAGATCAACTGATAGAACCAGCATGGAGCAGAATTGCTTCTTTCAATCTCAATTTGTCGGAAGAAATTTGAAAACGTTCTGCAGCAGCTGGGCAATTAGCCCTGCGTTTCTCCTGGAACTGGGCCACCTCCTGACCACTTGCCCAAACGGTTGCTCAGAAATGAGCTGGGCAGCCAGGTCAGGGCACCTGTAAGACATGTTGAAAGTTTTCATTATAAGGGAAAACAGCTTGGCAAAATCTTTAGCTCAGCAGGGGACTGAAATGCACCATGTCGACGCGATCCAGCTGAAGCCATGGAATCGGACTGAAGGCGAAGGCGCAATATGAATCACTCACAGTATGACCACGGAGATACTGCTTTCAGCCTAAATTTAGCAACAGTGCAATGACATGCAAAAAATAATCACTTGTTGTGAGCAAGAACAAGAACAAAATCATGAGTGGAGCATCTAAAAACCATGGAGGGGGCCGGGTTTATGCAGCAAAGGATAAATGTATGGTGGATCTAGAGCCACACATTCAGAAGAGAGTCCACAAGAGAGGTACAATTACAGAGAATCCCCAAAGATCTACTTATTTAGGAAACCTGTTTGCTGATTTATCTTGCCACAATGCACAGCACATTCCTACAACTAAGCCAACACAAATTCATGCATGCAAACCCTCCTGTGTTAATCAAGCAAGTTTATTAGGGTTCTAGCATCCAGTGCAAGAACCCTATTGAATATGCTCAGATTTTTCTTCTTCCTATTATTATTATTCTTTTTCTCTTGAAAAAGGTGATGTAGAGAAGAGATCATAAGGCATAGAGACATCAAATTTGGTGGGTAGGTGTAATTTGTGTGCATCTAGCCAATCAACAAAAATTACCCTGATTGGCCAACGGGGGGTGCTGTGGTGCAACAAAACTTGTTTTGTCTCATAACTCCTATACCAAAATTTTTAGAGATATTTTTTTTTCCCTGATTTCTTAGCTCAAGACAAATTAATTTGCTATATGCACCATTTAGCTCTGCTTACTGAGTTTTTTAACCTTGTTCTTGCTGCCTGCCACTACAGAAGCATGCATAAAAAGTAGGTGGGTTTAGTGGGGCATGATAATTGCTGCCTGATCTGGTTAGAAGAAAACTCAGTGGGCAGGTAAGCCTAAGACCCCATAAATCTCCAAAAACAAAACTAAATGGCAACAATTTGATTACAATTCTTTAAATTCCGTGTCTCATAAAATGTCAATCAGATTAGATTATCTTGGTATAAGGATTAATTTAGGATTATATTAAAAATTACACTCTTAAAAAAGATGGTTCTTCCCGGGTTCTTTAGTAAAGATAGTGGTTCTATATAGAACCATGTAAACTCAAAGGACCATTTGCATGTTTAAATTGTTCTTTGCATGGTGAGATTGATTGAGATTGTGTTGCAAATGATTCTATACGGCTTCTTTTATTGTTACAAGCTTCACATCATGACAACAGCAGAACATTTTTGGTGCTATATAGAACCATTTTTAAAAAGATTCTAAATAGTACCATCTATAACACATTCTTAATCAATGTGAAGAAAAATTCCGTCATGTAAAGAACCACTTAATCATGCAAATGGTTCTTTGAATGTTCAAGTTCCAGCATAGAACCACTGTCTTTACAAAAGAACCCCTAAAAAATATCTTTTTTAAAGAATATACACTGAATACACAAATATAACTGGATGAACTAGTGGAATACAAACAACACAGCTAACGTATGTATAGGTCATAATGTTATGTTTTGATGTGTAGAAGAAATGACCAGCTACAGCTGCTGTTTTACACTTATTCACTGCTAATATGGTTCAGTAAATCACTAGAAGTAATGCAACTAGTAGACAGTAGTTTACTGTAATTTTACAGTTAATGTTTTTTACAGTGATCCTGGTAATGTTAAGTGATGTTAGAGTTGCCTTTTGAACGTTTAATCAGGCCTGGCTCCACAACAAAATCATTGCAATGGGGTTACATATAAGGAAAGTGTGTGGTTATTCCAAAACACAATAAAATGCATGTCTGGAATTTATTAATGTTTATATTACCAAAAATTAAAAAATCTATGCTTTAATTGCTCATTTGTGGAGATTAACACAAAAGAAAAGCACCAGGGATGCTAAAGAAGAGTCATGCTTCACATGAAAAACAGAATATAATACTATATTTTCTATTTGGGATGTTCAAATACCATTTATCATTTAAAAAATCTCTGCATGTGCATGATGGTTACCCAACTTGCTAACTATGTTTAATTAACCCTTTGGGGTCCACAAAGTCACCCGTGCATCAAATTCTCTGTCTCTATATCTGTGTCTGTATCTTTGTGTTGATCCAGCACAGAAATCCAGTTCAAACACTTCCTGAATCTGTAGAGTCGCCCTTTCCATTCCATCTTATCATGAGATCATATGTGACTCACATCCGGAGTTATGAGCCTATGAAGAGGGGCTGAGATACACGTCATCTGCCTCTCACCGTGTGGAGCTGGTGGATTCGTGTGTCCGTCTACATTCTGTGTGAAACTGACCAATGGACTCTCAGGAAATCACTAAGGACTGACCATCACGCTAGAAACCCTTCATTCTTCATTCAGTCCACATCAGAGACTCATCTGAAATGGCGTGCAGAGAGTTTACAGCTGCTGAAGTTTCTGCAGCGGTTTTGGAAAGTAGTGATGAAGATGACGGAGCATTTAGATATGAAACATATGAGGATCATGTTATATGAAGAGCCTTTAAAGGAGAGTTTAACAAGATATGCACAAATCCAGAAATTAAGAAATGAGGGTTAATTTCCCAAACTTTAGTGACCGTCCAGTAAGCTAATGACAGAGGCTACACCATTTGCAGTTATAGGCATTATCACACAGTAAATGTATATATTCTGCAGTAGGAAATGTAGAGAACTGACACACTGACTTAACCAAAGTCTCTGGCATGGATAATACATTCAAACATCCTTCCTCCTGCGCTGCATCCTGGCTACTCTGAGCTCTGAGCTGATGCGTCATGAAGAACCTGACTGAGCCGCATCTTCCCGCAGCTGGAGCAAACATGGCAGAACAAACCACATCCGCTCATCCTGAGCCCCGATAGCAGCTCAATCCCCCCTCGCCTCATCAGTGTAAAGCCTCCTCCAAACCCCGAGCATCCAGGAAAATCCAGGAGCCCTCTCATCCAGCCCGGGAGCAGAGATACAGGGCTAAACTCGACCTGCCTGAGCTTATAGGTGCTTAGGCCTGCCTGAGATAGAGACTTTTACCACGACATTCATTCAGCCGAGAGTGGAAACGAGGCTCTGATAGTTCTGCGTACAGAGGGGCTTTATGTAGTGTAGGCCCAGTTAAGGGGCCTGTATCATGGAAAAATGAAAATAAAAAATAATAGAATTCCATATAAACATTGTTTCAAAACTGTTCCACATTTGGAATCTGAGCTAAAAAAAAGCCCATTTTGAATGAATCATTGTTGTAATAGCACAACAGAGTCAGCCTACAGCAGTTTAGCCCCAATCAGTCTACAGCAGTTTAGCCCCACCCATTCAGCCTATAGCAGTTTAGCCCCACCCATTCAGCCTATAGCAGTTTAGCCCCACCCATTCGGCCTATGGCAGTTTAGCCCCACCCATTTGGCCTACAGCAGTTTGGCCCCGCCCATTCAGCCTAAAGCAGTTCAGCTCCACTCATTCGGTCACAGGTGTTGTATTTTGCTTACCAAAACCTGTGTGTGCCAATGTGTAATAATAATAGGTTCCATAACTATACATATAATTAGCTATATATCACAATAATATTGTCTATAATATTGCCAACAACATATTTAGGAAATAATAAAAAAAAAAAAGTTGTTTTTTTCAGTTATAAATATCTATATATAAATATCCTGTTTTTCTCGAAAAGCCTATTTCTTTACAAAGTTGTTAGATTTTGTATCCTGAATATGTATGAAATCAACATTTTACACATGTACTTCTCTAAATAGGCCTTAAGGTAAGCAGGTCAGTGGTGGAGGTCACTCTAAAGGCTGGCTAAAATATGTATATGAGGGAAAGCTCACACAGGCGTGAAAACTGCCTCCTGCCAGCTAACCAAGAAATGAAGCTCTGCAGATCATCTACACGCTGCTACAGTCTATCAGGCGCTTCATTAGCCATGCAATGAATAAAATATCAGTGCCAAGTAAAGGAGGGGGTAATGTGTGAGATATAGAGAGGGTGAGGGAGATTGTGTGTGAGAAAGAGAGAGAGAGTGTGATAGAAAAATAGGAGAAAAAAGAATAGGCTTTATATATTAAAATGAAACAAAATGAAAACCAAGAAATCGTTTTTTTAAAAATAGGTTTGAATTGTGAGTTCAAAACCAAATCATTATCATTATTTTCTATTTCATTACATTTTATATTACTGTCTCTTATTTAAATTCCCAATAAAACTAAGAAAATATGCTATTTTTAAAAATATTTTCTCAAATTTGCCCTTAAATTGTTCAACCAGACATCTAAAGGCAGTTAAAAGAAGCGTCCGTTTAAGGTGGCATTTGGAAAAAGAGGCTGATTTTTTTATCCAGTCTAAAGGAAAGCTTTGAGAGTAAAGGCCATAGTATATTTTGAGAGGGGTTTGATTAATATTTTATTATGGACTAAGGGCAGCGTTAAAAGCACAGACATCTCTGAGGGGAGAGCAGTATGGTGGCATTACAGCAGAGCAGGACAGTCACGCCAAACCACACAACTGGCACAAAAAGCCTGTTTCTAATGCTGGTTTCAGAGTCTGTTTACAAAGCATTAGGATTGAGACTCAAAATCAGATCAACAATAATAAAAATAACAATAATAATAGTAATAACTGTAAAAGTAACAATAACAATAATAATAACTATATTTACAAAGTGTTTTTTGTACATGTAGCAGCTTAAAGTCCATGTAACGCAGTAATAAATGTGTGTTACGTCTTCAAAGCAGGGGTGTCAAAATATTGCGCAATATTATGTTAATAAAATACTGCATACGTTATTTTTTTTCTCTGTCTATTAAGTTCTAGATATTGACCAGGTAATTGTGAGGAATTCTATATATACAGAACCATATAGATCACATTCTCCATCAATCCATCAAACTTCACCACGCAAAGAACCATTTAAGCATACAGATTCTACATAGAACCATTGTTCTACTCAAGAACCTTTGAAGAACCATCTGTTTTGAGAGTGTAATTTAAACTGCACAATCAGAAAGAATGATGTATTGACATCTAGGCAGGAAAGTGGTTACAGTCCATTAAGTTCTAGATAATGATGAGGTAAATGTGAGGTAAAACTTGCAAAGTACTAGATAATTACTTTGGGTAACATGATGGTAAGTTCTAATAGAGTTTAACTTAATTAAACTGGAATGCCATAGGTTCTAGATATTAACTGGGTGAGTATGTAGTTCAAACTCTACAGTACTGTGTAATTATACTGGCTGGTTATGTGATGTAAAATGCTGTACATGATTAAATGAGTCTTATATACTCTTTAAAAAGAGTTCTTTAGTAAAGACAATCATTCTAGACAGAACCAGGAACACTCACAAACCATTTCATGCCTAAATGCTTATTTGCATGGTGAAATGGTTCTTCAGATTGATTGACAACGTGTTGTATGTGGTTCTATTTAGCACCAAAAAGGGTTCTTGTTCTGTAACATCTTAACAAAAGCAGAAGCCTTTTTGGAGCTGTATAGAATCATTTTAAACAAAGTTTTAAACAGAACCATACACTTTAAAAACTGATGGTTCTTTAAGGGTTCTTTAGTAGAGAAAAAGGTTTTATATAGAACCATGAACAAGCAAAGAACCTTTTTTATGACCAAAGAGTTCTTTGCATCATTAAATGGTTCTTCAGATTGAAGGAGAATGTGTTGTAGATGGTTCTATATGCACTCTCAAAAAAGATGGTTCTTCAAGGGTTCCTTAGTAAGGAAAATGGTTCTATATAAGACCATGAACACTCAAAGAACCCTTTGCATGATTAAAAGATTCTTTGCATCATGAAGGAGTTCTTCAGACTCATGAAGA
>NW_023494788.1:450000-492500 GCF_904425465.1 Colossoma macropomum
GAATGGAGATATGAGGTTTTGCTCCGACAGCAGTGATATGTAAACGTACACAAAGCATTAACGCAAAGCTGCTTTAAAACAAGACCTTTTGTTTTGGCTGCTGTTGAAAGTTAAGAGTGAGATGTACAGCCAATTTGCAAGGCAGTGTGTCCAAAGTTTTAATAAACAGCGTACATTATTTATTTCTTCTGCTGACCTTCGCTTAGTCACATTTTTCCTCATATTTTTCCACTACTTCATTTTTTTTTTCTTTTTACTATGTGGATGTGCTACATGCATTAAAGTATTGACTCAGTCACTCTCGGCCACTTGCTATGCTGGTCCATGGGCCAGCTCCTTCGCTTTGTAAACATCCTCCTCTGGACGCTTTCCATCAGCACACACACACTCATGCACACACACACACACACACACAATACAACCAGCAAAGATCAACACAGGGGGGCTAGTGGTGGGGGGACACAATGAGCGATCGATACGACACAGCACAAGTCAACCCATTTCAATGACAAGACCAGGATAATTCGCCACTGAGCTATGGACGACCAGAACATTGTGTGGAAGAAAGGGAAGGAAAGCATGCTCTGCCCCTGCACTAGGATATTTACCCAACCACGACAGCTTAAAGCGATAGTTCAGTTACATCACGTTTACCCAGCTTTCCCCCTACTTTAAATGTAATCAGGAAGCCAAGACATGTTCATGTGTCTGCGTGTGTGCATGCGCTCCATTCTAAGTAGGCTGGTGCAATATGGCTTCTACTTTACATTGTTTTTTTGTTTGTTTTGTTCTGTTTTGTATTGTTTGTGTGTATGTTTTAATGTTTCCCTGCTGGCTGAGGAGTTTGGCATCATATCCACCGAGACAGCGGCTGAGAGCGATTTTCCACCTGCGGCTCAGAAGCTTCTTGGTCTGGCCGTTTGGGAAACGCTACCTCACAGCTATGATGCAGCCTGGACTGGCCGCTTGAGTGATGCTGTATCGTGGCTCCGAGGCTCTTTGGCAGAACAAAACCTCGGGTCTCCAAAATGACAACTTTACAGCGGAAGGAAAAAACATACTTTACTTTTAATGTAGGTCAATGGAACCCGACAGTTTTCCAAGTAATTCTGGGCCATTTTTTGGTCTGTTCATCATTTACACACAATATAAAACAGCAACAGGCATTTTCAAATTATGTCAAAAACTGAAAAAGGCAAACATGGAGTTATGAGTTTTTGCGACTTGACATCGAAGGGTTGGCTGCTTGGTTGATGCTGCGCTGCAGCTGTGGGGCTGCCTGGGCTGGTAGTGTTCGGTTGCATTAGCAGAGCTATTCCACAGCTACAAGGCCTCTCGGGCCAGATGCCTAAGTGAAGCTATGTGGCAGCTACGAGGCTGCCTGGACCAGGGACCTGAGCGACCCTACGTCACAGCTACGTCGCTGCCTGGGCTTGGGTGACGCTGCACTGCAGCTATGAGGCTGTCTGGATTGGTGGTGTTTGACTGCTGGAAAATGCTCCCCCGTCTAACTAAGGACATTTTCAGCCTTTAAGGCTTACCCAGCCTCCTGTGTTGCACCGTGGTTGCAGAGATTTCCCCCGTGGCTAAGGACTCTTTCCAGGCTAGCTAAGTGACTCTATACCATGGTCAGTGAAATCCCCCCTCTAGCTGTGAGAACCTTGGAGTTCTGTGTGTGTGTGTGTGTGTGTGTGTGTGTGCGTGTGTGTGTGTGTGTGTTCTGTGTTGTTTTATTTATTGTTGATTATGTATTTTGTTACTTTTCTGATCTCTTTTTAAAGCATCCTTGGGTTAATTAAAGGGGCAACACAGCAACACAAACCAGTCTGGTCATTTCTTAATATATAATTAGCACAAATAGGTGAACATCATGTTGTATTATACTGTGAATTAGTTACACAGCAAAAGTGTATATAATCTACACTATAAATAAAGCTGCCAGAGCAGGTTCTCTGTTGAGATGCCACAGGAGAACCACATTTGTTTCCCATGGGATCTTTCAATGAGTGGTTCCTTAAAGAACCATCTTTTATCTTAAGCAAACTGGACTTTACATTAGACTACCTTTCAAGGGTTCTTTAGGAAAATCAGTGATTATATACAGAACCATGACAGCTCAAAGAAACAATGGTTCTTTGCATAGACAAATGGTTCTTTTCGATGATGGAACCTGTATGAAATTATTCAAAGAAACATTTTTAATAAATGATTCATCCTTTATTTGACATTGAACAGAACCCTTAGATCATATGATCATATCTAGCACATATCTACACTCAAATGAACTCGAGTGGTTCTTTAAAGAATCACTGTTTGTCATTATTATTATTATTATTATTATTATTATTATTATGTTTGTTGTCCATTTTGTAGTTTTGCAGTAGAGCTACGAGGCTAATGTAGCTAACCTCTTTTTGCGGGCCCCCTAGTGGCCATTCAGCTGGTGAATATTTTTAGTAAATATAATCAAATAAAATATTTATTCCTCGTAACTCTGTTAAAAGATGACCTAGAACTCTGTTCTGTCTCTGTGTGTGAAATTTAGTACCTCTGTGTCGAGCTGCTAGTGAGCAATGAGGGGTGATGGGGGAGGGGTGAGAACACCCTGCTGATGAAAGCTTTAAGTGCTGTTTATTCGATGGGGCAGTTTTGGTGTCTACCAGGTCTTCCAGGTGGTTGTTAGGGGCCCCATTTTCTGTGTAGCTTTTAATCAGGTTTTGAGCTCCAGTTCTGAAAACTCTTCATCTTCCTTCCTTTCTTATAAACGTGGACTATCTTATATCTAATCTCCTCAGAAATAACTTATAATAACTACCTCTGGTGCAAAGCTAAAGAAGCAAATGTCAGACACCAAACATGTCTTGGCTGACTGATTACACTGAGGATAAAAGGGAAAACTGTATGTTTGATTTTTCATTGAACTATTCCTTTAAAGGGCTTCTGCCCTTCATCATGTGTCCGCTGTTTGTTGGCTATTGTGTATTGATCTCTTTCCCTCATAATGGTTATCATAAATAGCCCCTCTGGCCACATTATTAGCAGTAAAAAGTCGTTCGAATGGACGCCTCCTGTTCCAGAAAGACAAAAACATGCGGGTCAGGAGGCCCGAATCCATATTTTTTACATTAGCAAGAGCTTCATATGATTTCATTTTTTTTTTTCATGCTCTCAATGCGCTTGAAAAGGGGTCGCGTCTATAATGTTATTGGAAATTATAATGCATCAAACACAAGCTCGTTCATGCGTGTGCACACGGGGGCCGTTGTGTGAGAGGGAGGAGGATAAACAATAAGCCTTTTAATCTTGCAAGGTCAACAAGGGGGTCATCTGGGGGCAAGGACACTGGTCTTCAGCTTCGGAGTACATTAAAGCAGCTGAACCGTGTTAAAACTAGAAACTAGGCTTCTAGAAAAAGAAAAAAAAGAGTAGCAATTTCCTTTTGATCCAACACTCGAGGCGTTCAGAGGCTCTGGATTGCTCTCAAGCTTTTGTAAATAAACAGACACACGGACTTTCTGATTTTATACGGTCCTTAGCTGGGAAAACAGAAAAAAAAAACTGGGAATTTTTTTTAGTCTTTGTTGGAGCCCTTAAGCCAATAAGCTCCTTTCCGAATATTTTTCAGCAGGATGCGGAGTTTTGTCATGCATGAGGTCAGCGTCTGATTTCCTCACAGAGAGAGTCGGAGCAACTAATTACTAATCTGAGAGCGTTCTCTACATACGGACAGAGAGAGAGAGAGAGAGAGAGAGAGAGAGAGAGAGAGAGAGAGAGAGAGTAAGAGAGAGAGAGAGAGAGAGAGAAGGAGAGAAAAGAGAGAGAGAAAGTGAGCTAGAGAGAGGAAAGAGACAGAAAGAGAGAGAACAAAAGGGAAAAACGAGAGAGAGAAAGTGAGCTAGAGAGAGGAAAGAGACAGAAAGAGAGAGAACAGAAGGGAAAAACGAGAGTGAGCGGGAAGAAATAAAAAACAGAAAAAAGAGAAAAGGGGAAGAGAACAAGAAAGAAACAGAATAAAAATGAGAGAAAGAAAATGAAAATAAAATGCTTGGGGGGTGAGAGAGAAGGTGGAGCTGGGAGAGGAAAGAAAGAGGGAGAGACAAATACTGTAAAAAAAAGGGAGATAAAGGGGAAGATAGAGAGAAGCAAAATAAAAAGAAAGAAAACAGAAGGCTTAGGGAGAGAGAGAGAGGGGGGCAGATAAAAGAGCATATGAGTGAGACAAAGAGAGAGAGAAGAGAAAGAGAGTGAGAGAAAACAGACAGAGAGAGCGAGAGAGAGAAAAGAAAGAGAGAGACAGAGAGAGAGAAAGAGAGAGAAAGGGAAAGACAGCATGCAGAAAATCAAAGAGATCAAGAGAAAGAAAATGATGGAAAGAGAAAGAGACATCATGAGAGACAGAGGGAGAGAAAAACTGGTTTAGAGGGGGGAAGAGAGAGAGAGAGAGAGAGAGAGAGAGAGAGAGAGAGAGAGCGAGCAAGAGAGAGAGAGAGAGTACAGAGCCCCGCTGGTGACATACCAAATAAATACAAATAATGTGTGACCATGATGTATCAACACGTAGGAATGAGATCCTGATGCACGGCCTGACGCAAGGATCTCATTCCCACTCCATACTAAGTTGTGGCCACGCATTATTTGTATTTATACATAATGTCACCAGCGGGGCTGCAGATGGAGACGTTCCTCAGAGTGGAGCTGAAGCTCTGAGCTCTTATGTTCTACTTGATGGCAGTTTAGCCTCCAGATCCAAACTTCAGACGCCACACACCCCCCCTCCACCCCCCGCCCTACCGAGGGAGGACCCACTTCGCCACAAAGTTCCACTCCATCTGCATCAATGAAGCTCTAAACACTCCTACATCCGCTCTCAGCTCCAGCCTCAGAGCTTTTACTGTGCTGGTCAAGTGCCCAGCTGGCAGGAGGAGACCATCATTTCGATCCCCGAAGAACCGTTACATCCCTGAGAAGAATGGAAGCTGCAATAAACATGAGTGGACACAGTAAAATATGCAAAAAAATTGATACTACACTTAGTTGTTAAATCTTCTGTGCAATTTTCTATTTAGTAAATATTTCTCTTTTCCTGCTGCTGATAATAACTTGTGTTTAATGGCAGCTTCGACTTGAACTTAAATAAATGAAGCATAGCATCCTTTACACAGCACTGAATGCAACAATAATAATCAGCCCTAAATGTATTTAACACTAGATGGCCAAAAGTATGTAGACACTCCTCCAAATCATTGTGTTTAAGTGTTTCAACCACATCGTTGTATAAAATCAAGCCTTGCAGTCTCCATAGATGAACACTGGCAGTAGAGGGTCATACTGAAGAGCTCAGTGACTAAACATGGTACTGTCATAGGATGCCACCTCTGCCACAAGTCAGTTTATGAAAACTTTTGTCCGGCTGGATCTGCCCCTGTCACCTGTAAGTGCAAATATTGTGGAATGGAAGCTTCCAGAAGTAGCAACAGCTCAGCCATGAAGCGGTAGACCTGACAGAGCACCTATCTTCTCTGCATCACTCACTACAGAGTTCCAAACTGCCTCTGGAAGCAACATCAGCACAACAACTGTTTGGTTCCTTGCTCCATGGCAGTTGTACACAAGCCTAAGATCACCATGCGCAATGCCAAGCGTTGGCGTGGTGCAAAGCAAGCCACCACTGGGCCCCCTAGTAATTCTGGACTAAAAATGTGTTCTCTGTAGGAATGAATCACGCTTCACTATCTGGCAGTCTGACGGATGAATCTGTGTTTTGATGGATTCCAGGAGAATGCTGCCTACTGGAGTGTGAGCAGTAAAGTTTGGTGGAGGAGGGATAATGGGCTGGGGCTGTTTTTCAGGCCTCTTAGTTCCAGTGAAGGATGATAGTAATGCTACAGCACACAAACACATTTTAGACAATTATGTGCTTCCAGCTTTGTGGCAGCAGTTTGGTGAAGAGCCTTTCCTGTTCCAGCATGACTGAACCACTGTGCACAAAGCGAGATCCATAAAGACATGATCCATAAAGGCTGTTCCAATTCAGGGGCTGCATCCTTCGGAGGCTGCATTTGAAGGCCGATTGCATCACAGCGGTGCGACTAGGCTGTCCCATTTTGAAGGCTCCTTCATAAACGGCTGCAAAATGTGTTTTTCTTTATGATGGCAATGAAGGATCCAACGGGTGGATCCTTAACCAGCCAACACATCCTGAGGTTCATTGCACGTCATTGAAGATTAGAGAACATGGTGGTCAGCAGAGGAGCGAACTGTGGCTGAGGAGATACTTTAAAGGTAAGTATTGGGTTTAAATTGAGTAGAATAGCTAATGACACAAATGTGGTCTGAAGCAAAACTTACGAAAATTAAAGTTTCGGCTTCAGTTCAGCCTTCCTGGGTCTATGCAGCCCTTGAAGGACATGCCTACGTAGACCGTATCTTTCGAAGGATGCAGCCCCTGAATTGGGACATTTGATGGGTTTGGTGTGGAGGAGCTGCAGTGGCCTGCACAGAGCCCTGACCTCAACCCCACTGAACACCTTTGGGATGAACTGGAAAGTCTGTTGTGAACTAGACCTTCTCATCCAACATCAGTGTCTGACCACAAATGATCTTTTGACTGAATGGACACAAATTCTCACAGACACTCTCCAAAATCTTGTAGAAAGCTTCCCAGAAGAGTGAAGTCAGCCACAAAGGGGCAGATCTATATTTATTGACCTTGGTTTTTGGAAAAAGATGCCCAAGCTCATGCAGGTGTGATGGTCTGGTGTCCACATACTTTTGTCCAATATAGTGTATTTTTTATGTGTCTATCTGAAATAAGAATATAACCAAATATCTCCAAAATGATTTTACAGGAGAAAAAATTACATACTTAACTTTTAATGCAAGTCAGTATAACCAGACATTTTTGTAGTAGTTTTGAAGCATTTCTGTTGGTTCATTCATCATAAAATTTTCACACAATTTAAAGAGCCACTGTGTTTAAACTGTGTTCAAAAACTGAAAAACAAGATAGATACAAATGTATCTATCTTGAAGATAGACTTTTGTGTTCTGACAGCAGCAATATGTTAAATCTAACACTAATGTTAACCCGAGGAGCCAAAAAGAAATGATTTTAAAAAATGAAGCAAGTTAAAAGCTCTTTGCGGAGTCAGGAGCATTCTGATGGTCCTGTAGGTCTTATTTTTCTCTGAGTTTAATACAAAGGAACACCCAAACAAACAAATAAACAGCAGCAGCAACCCAGAAGGAAGAGAGCACTGAAGAGTTTCTAATGGTCTGCAGGTCGGCGTGTCTATGTAAATGTTTTCTGTAAGAACGCATGCATTGATGTTTTGTTTGAAAGCGTCACAATCTCAACCCTCCACCACCTCTCCATTGCTACGGCAACCAATTAAACCTACTCCGCTTTTCAGAAGGGGAACGAGTCGGATCTTCCCATATTAAGGAGGGTAATTATGGATCCATTTGTGCCCTGAAGCTATTGTTTGATTACCTGAAAGCTGCAATCAAGCATGTGAGAAAAAAAACAAAAAAAAACAAAAAAAAACAGAACACAACCAAAAAAAAATCACAAGTATTGGTTTGGAAGCTGTTCGAATCTCCATTAAAATGAGGAGGGCTCACTCAGCTGCTATACGAAGACTGCACTTTCCTTTTTTTATATTCTTTCAAAACACGCTTCCACATCTATCGGTCAGGACACGGCAGCCCTGATTGCTTTTATAGCTGCTACTGATTCAAGAGACGTCTCACTTTGCTTTGCTTTGCTTTAACGTCTTATTCAGGATGAAATGATTCACTGTAATGGACTTTTTTGCAAATGGCCAGCCGTTTCCTACTTGGGCAGTAATTCCAAAGTTTTTCCTCCTCATTGCTAATCCACTCTTTTTAATTACTCCACTTTGTTCCCTGGAAATTATTCTCTCCAACGGCAGCCTTCAGATACCGCTCCTGTGGATTTTTCAGCTCAATCAAGAGCGAAGCCTCTTCTGCTAAATTCTGATAGGGGTTCTCACTGATAGAACATTACCTTTTAAGATTACAGAGGGTTAGGCATTTCAGCTTCGCTTAAAACTATGAAATAACAAGGTGGGACATATCAGGTAAGCTTTGTAATGTGAAGCGACGTCATGTATCTATTATGTCAAAAGAAGAAAAATTCTGGTTAACGATTAGAAATCTAGTATTAATTATATAATTCGTAGTATGGAATTACTTTATTATATAATTTGATTACAGTTATACAATGTAATTACACAATTATACACCATTAATTAGATAATGAATTGCATTCTTGAGCCTGTAAATGCGATTTCATTACGTAATTAGTGATGTATATTTGTGTAATTACATTATTGCATCATTTATTACACACTTATATAATGTAATTACACAATTATACATCATTAATTACATAATGAATTACATTTACAGGCTCAAGAATGCACTTTCACTCTTATTTTGAGGTTAAAAGATGGCAAATTCTGCAAAACGACTTTTCATCAATTCCAAATCATGATAGCATTTCTTCCCTTCTACTTATCAACACAAATGTGGCATTAATGTTTAGAATCTGCACTTTCCAGATAGTTTCTCATTTCGACAGACTATAAAATATTCTTAAAAAAAATTACAGCATGATTTTGTCCCAGTGATAACTGCGAATTCTACATGATAAAAGAATGAATTAATGGAAAATTCTAGCATTGCTAAAAACAAATGAAAGTCAGTAGGGGTCAGTTATCATTAAGCAAACCACGCTGGTGCTCGTTGACCGTGACGTTTTGGGTGATGTGTTGTTTAACTGAAAGAGAAAACGCTGTTTCTGGCTGTAAAGCAGGTGTGCGTGTGTTGTTATGTGCTGTTTAGTGGAAAGGGCGATTAAAGCTCTTTTTTAATGAAGTCAGCAGGATGACCTTATCGTCCTACACACTCTGCAGACATCAGCACCAACTACTGAGTTCAAACACACCAAACTAAACCCTGTTAACCCTTTCAAACCTAAAGGATCCTCAGTGATCCATTCAGAGCCTTTGTCTTTGGCCCATTTTGGGAATTACTGCACATTCAAAAACAAAAACTGACCCAAAGGGGAACGAATGAATTATACAGTTCAAGTTGTTGTTCATTTTTCACCTGCTTAAGACACAGCTGGAACCTCCATGATAAACACGATAAAGGTAGGACATATCAGTCAAGCTTTGCAATGTGAAGCCATGCTGTGTAACTATTATGCAAAAAAAGACAAAAAAAGCTGGTTAACCAATAGAAGTCAAATATTAGTAATTTTGCTATGTTATGAACATGTAATTGCATTATTACATAATTTATTGCATAGTTATATAGTGTAATTACACAATTATACATCATTAATTACATAATAAATTATATTTACAGACTCAGGAATGCACTTCATGTATTTTGATATCAAAAAATGACAAATTCTCCTCTTTTTAACAACTTTTTAACAAATTCAAATCATGAAAAAATGTCCCATCTTCTAGGAACACACTCAAATGTAGCATGATTGAAGGTTTAGAACTGTTCAAAAAGTTTCTCATTTCAACAAGCTATGAAATACTCTTATGAATATTACAGCATGATTTTTTCCCAGTGATTGATTTTATGATCTTTTTGGTCCTTTTGGCTATATCGTTACCTTGCTTGCTGTTTAGCTTGACTCAATGGCTGAAATGAAACAATACACTACATTGTTTTTCTGTGCCCACTCTGAGAATATGAGCAAAAATACTCATTCTGTGGAGGCTAGAATAAATGCAAGCATTAGCATCCTAACTAGCTTATTTCACCTTATCAAACTCTATACAAAGTAATAATTCTGAAAATATCAATCAAAACATCAGGATGCCATACAGTTTACATTCTGGTGCTGCTGTCAGGGATGTAATAGTGCTTGATGACTTTATCTTCATCTGGAAGAGTAAAGAATTCACAAAATTGTCTTTGGCTTCAGCTGCAAGTGTTAAAGACAGAGGAAAACCTCCTCAAGTACAATTAAATCCTGTTGGTACCCATCATGAGCAAGTGCCAAACACAAACTAAGAACCTTTGTCTCTGGACTGATGGTTTAGAAATGGAGGTCAATGGAAAAAGCAAAAGCTCCTGTTTCTAGCACCAAAGCTTGTGGAACCTTGCACAGTGGATAAAACACCCATAGCAAGAAATGTGTACAGAACCCTAAAGTAATGCTTCCTTTCGAAAAAGCAATTTGAGCAGAACTACAGGAGTACACTCTTACAGAAGATGGTTCTACAAACGTTCTTTAGTAAAGACAATGGTTCTGAAAAGTTCTGAAAATGGTTCTTAAGAGCACTAAAAAGGGTCCTGCTATTGTGACAATGTCAAGATTGTTTTAATGCTATATAGAACCAACACTCTCCATCAGCCTGAAGAACGATTTCACCATGCAAAGAACCATTTAAGTGTTCATGGCTCTACACAGAACCATTGCCTTTACTAAAGAACCCTTGAAGAACCATCTTTTTTAAGAGTGTAGCAGATCAAGAAACACCCAGTGTCTATTAGCACAGGAACTGGAGTTTGTCCAGCTCTATGCTTCTCTTTTCGGATCCTTTTGGTTTAAAATAAAGTGCCAAAGCTCCAAAGTGAAAGCTGTGAGTAACAGTAAAGCAGAACAGGAGCCAAACCAACAAAACAGAATGAACAAAGTCATTTTTCACAGTAATAAAATGTAATTTCCTTGTACGTTTTGGAGGTCAGTCAAACCTTGCAATATTTCTTTCTTTAATAATGTTGATAGAATATATTTCAAAAGAAATGTGTGATTTACAAAACTGGAAAATGGATTTTTGTCTTTGCAGGCGAGTAAGCACATCAAAATTTACGAAAGTGTTATGACTGTGTTTAGATGCTGTGTGTTTATTGTGTCTGTTCAGGATAGTTTGATATGAAGAAAGCAGCAGCTGTTCGTTTTAAAGGTGTGAATTGTTTTTTACAGCAAGGGGTCCCCCCCCCTTTCACCCTTCATTGCTCACTAGCAGCTCAACACAGTCATAACATGTCACATACAAAGAGACAACAGAGTCCTAGTTCATCTGATAACCTCCTCATTGCTAATCCACTCTTTTTAATTACTCCACTTTGTTCAGCTTCACTCAAAACTATAAAATAACAAGGTATGACATATCAGTTAAGCTTTGTAATGTGAAGCAATGCTGTGTAACTATTAGGTAAAAGAAGACAAAAAAATTGGGTTAAATATTAAAAATCTAGTATTAGTCGTTTTACTATACTATTATCATGTAATTGCATAACTTATTACACAGTTATATAATGTAATTACACAATTATACATCATTAATTACACAATAAAATACACTTACAGGTTTAGGAATGCACTTTGACTCTTATTTTGATGTGCAAAGATGACAAATTCTGCAAAACAATAACTTTATCAGGTTCAAATCATCATAAAGAGCTATGGGGATATGGCATTTAATTATAACAATAACTGTATACGTGAGTCCATTTCCAATCCAATTAGGGCTCTGAAGGAAGGCTAAACCCAAAAAAGTAATTAGGAATTACTTTTTCTAACTAAAACTGAACAGAGTAAAAAGATTACTTAACTCAGTAGAATACCTGAATAGAAATAAAAGTATTAGTTAAAAGTACTTACATTCAGAATACAATTCACATTCATATGGAGGCGGCCATAGTTGATAAGTATTCTTATTATTGAGTACCAGTGAAAGGCCACTGAAGCGTGAAGTACATTCATATTTATATGTTTGCTTGGTTAAAATGGTAGTTTGGGACACAAACAGCATAAAACTCTACCAATCTTTGGGTTTATTAGATCATATTGATCAATTTACATGTCAATGTGAAGCAACAGTGCTAGGAAATGATGCTATGAAACGCGAAGGACATATCAACTTTTTCGGCTTAGAATTGAGGACCTACATACTATTTCTCAGAAGTAAGTTCACATCCCGTGCAGAATGATTTGAACTCATTTCTCGGACAACAATGGCTCAAGACGTGCTGGAAAATTCCTAACCAACACATAAATCTTCTTTTTCTGTGGAACACAGTCTAACATGGATTGTGTAATGCTCCAAGAAACACCAACGAAAAAAAAAATCCTCTGAAAAATAGCCATGGAGGGGTAATCATTATGATAGATAATGCGTCCTCCATCGCCGCACGGCTCGAGAGGCCCGAAATGATGGATTATCCCGCTCACAGTCCACACATCTGCTGAATTTCGGAGAGTTTAGCAACCTTCCTTCACTAACGCCTGTCATTGCATAACTCATTCAGCCCTATTATTTACCAAGCAAATGGAGAAATGAAGAGGAGAGCGTTCCACCATCGGAAATATACTATTATACTTTAATATTTAATTAAAAAAAGGTCTAATGGGGATCTGCAGGATAAACAAATCAGTAATAGAAGATAATTAATCAGACAGAAGATGAACTGATAGAAGACAAGAAAATGGGTATATTTAAAGTTCTCTAAAGAAGTTTCCAATAGGTGGTATTGATATAATGGGGCGGCATGGTGGCGCAGTGGGTAGCGCTGTCGCCTCACAGCAAAAATGGCCTGGGTTCGGTTCCCGGCCGGGCGACCAGGGTCGTTTCTGTGTGGAGTTTGTCTGTTCTCCCCGTGTCTGTGTGGGTTTCCTCCAGGTACTCCGGTTTCCTCCCACAGTCCAAAAACATGCAGTCAGGCTGATTGGACATGCTGAATTGCCCCTAGGTGTGAATGTGTGTGTGACTGTGTATGTCTGTCTGTCTGTCTGCCCTGCAATGGACTGGCGACCTGTCCAGGGTGTATCCTGCCTTCCGCCCAATGACAGCTGGGATTCTCCAGCACCCCACCACGACCCAGAAGGATAAGCGATTTAGATGATGTATGTATGTAATATAATGAATTGTGCTGGTATCACTTTATATTAACAGGTTATAAGAGTAGCTACCCATACATTAGTAAATGCTCCCATTTGAATTAATGATTTACCTAGTGATGTACAAGTGATCAATTGTTATTTTGAAAAATAATCATTTACAGTCATACGAAAAAGTTTGATTTTCTAAGGGAACTATACAGGAAACAACTTTAAAACAGACATTTTCTGCACATTTTAGTGCAGAATTTCCATTTGTTTGCTGAGTTTAACATATAAATACTAATAATATTAATAATAACATAAAATACTAAATGTGCAACACATTCATGCCTCAATATGTTTAATTTAACAAATGAACAGTAACGTGTATGAAAATGTGCAGAAGTGAGTTGTCTGTAGAGGACGTGTTTACTTATTCACACTTCGAAAATCAGCAAACTTACTTTTAGTTGATACTCATAACTCAGATTATATAACTTGATATACTGGGTATTCATATACTTGCAAAAAAGCAATCCATAATAATTATGAATGAATCATCTTATCCTGTTTTAAAGAATTGAGTGCTTATTTACTATCTTGCTACTTTGTGATGCGTAAACTTTTCCTTAATGCTCAGTTAATCATTATTCATCATGAATTATTTATCATTGTTTATCATTAAAGTGGTAAAAATATACTTTATGAACATTAAAGCCAACCTGAAATCAACATTCATGTTTGTGGCCATATTAAGCCGAGTGGTAACACTTCATGATAACAAGCTGCTATAAATAGTGACTTAATCACATCTAATAGGTTGTTAATGATGTGTTTGCTTGTGCATTAATAACAGGCACCATTTCAATATTAACTGTTTGCTTAGTTGCCTTCAATAAAAAAATGTAAGTACTGTAAATGTTTTCGTGAATTATATTTAAATGTAGTTTGATATTTCTTTAAAACGCATTACATCATTGCAACTGAATAATAATGAATGTAAACAAAACAAAGAAGTAAACTTTTGCATGAAAAGATGGTATCCATTCTATCTCTCTCTCTCTCTCTCTTTGTATTTCATCTCTCTCTCCATTCTATCTCTGTCTCTCTCTCTCTTTGTATTTCATCTCTCTCTCCATTCTATCTCTGTCTCTCTCTCTTTGTATTTCATCTCTCTCTCCATTCTATCTCTGTCTCTCTCTCTTTGTATTTCCTTTCTCTCTCTTCATTCTATCTTTCTGTCTCTCTCTCTTTGTATTTCCTCTCTCTCTCTCTCTCCATTCTATCTCTGTCTCTCTCTCTTTCTATTTCCCTCTCTCTCTTTCTCTGTCTCTCCATTTTTCACTCTCTTTTACTCTCTGTCTATCTCTCTCTCCATTCTCTCTCTATCTCTGTCTTTATCTCTCTATCTATCTGACTATTTCTCTCTCTCTCTTTTTGTCTTTCTCCATTCTCTCTCTCTCTCTCTCTCTCTCTCTCTCTCTCTCTCTCTCTCTCTCTATCTATCTATCTATCTATCTATTTCTGTCTCTGCATTTTTTCATCTCTTTCTCTTTATTCTATCTTTGTCTTTCTCTCTCTCTATCTATCTGTCTCTCTCTCTATCTCTTGATCTCTCTGTCTCTCTATCTCTCTCTCAATTCTCTCTCTCTCTCTCTCTCTCTCTCTCTCTCTCTCTCTCTCTCTCTCTCTCTCTTTCTCTCTCTCTCTCTCTTCTATCGACAATACATTTTTTATCCTGTAGTGAATCAATCGCTCTTCTTCTTTACGGTAAATGGTAAAATGGTAAAAATGCTTATAAAGCAAACTGAAACGTTGAACGAGTGGACGCCGTAAAACTTTAAAGATGAGGAAACTTTACAGAAGCTTCTCCAAAATCAAATGCAAATCGTACAGCAGTTAAAGCATAAACATTCAGCTGAATATGGCAAAGTAAGCAGAATATGCAGCACAGCTTTATTATAAGGACATATTGTGTTAGAAAAAGCTTTTTTCTTTCATTGCAGTGAAAGGTTCAGGGTCTGCTCCCGGGCCAACACGAGACTGCATTCACCAGAAACACTGGGAATGAGCATGTGCAGAAACATGGCTCTAATCCATTAATAATCTATTTCTGCACAGGAACGTTGTTAGATTCTGCCTGTTCTATTTGGATTTTCATTGCGGTCGTATTCCCCAACAGCGCAGCGGCCCGAAGAGAGTGCACGTACAGCGCTAGTAATCTTCCCAAGGTCGTGTTAGACTACAATGAAAGTGGGTTGATGACTCGTAGGGGAATGCAAATGCATCTGAAATATAGGCCTCTTTTTTCACACACGCTCTGACCTACAAACTACAAACACGGCCCAAAGCAGCCTACAGTACGCAGCAGAGAAGGAGCTGTCCAGCAAAGAGGTGCTGACCTGAACACTGTCCATCGGACAACAGCAGAACTGTTAAACTCAGGACACTGGAACTATTGAACTGACCTGGAATTAAAACAAAGGAGCAGTAAAATACACTATACCTCAAAAAGTATCCAGACAGCCCCACTAAAGAGTGAATCCAGCTACTTTAATATGCACCCTCAAATCTCCAGGTAATAGAAAATCACTGCAAACAGAAAGGCCCAAAATCACCATGTCCAGCATTGGGCTGTGTAGCAGTGGAACTGTGTTCTCTGGAGTGATGGAGCTCCATCCAATACCTTTGGGATGTGTTGGAGATCCAGAACTGACCATCCAACATCAGTACCTGACCTCACTAATGCTCAATCAAATCCTCACAGCAATGTTCCAACAACTAGTGTAAAGCCTTCCCAGAGGAGTAGAGGCTGTTACTGCAGCACAAACTCACTATTAATACCCTTTGTTTAAGATCAAAGGTCTAAAGAAAATGTAAAGAGTAAAAAGTCTGTTGTATCTAATAAACTAATTGTACTTCAATACTGTACCTTATCATACCAACTGTATCACCTTTTCTTTCTCATCTGCCTCTCTTTTGCACTTTATTCTTTCACTCACTGTCTCTCTTTTGACTCCTCTTTATCACTCTCTCTTTTTCTCTTGCTGTCTGCCCTTTCACTTGTTCTTTCCATTTTCTTTGCTATGTCTCTTTTATTTTTTCTTTTCTCATAGGTCTCTCTTTCACAGACGTTACTCAATAATTAAAAGTAGTTACTTATTAAGAGATTAATAACTGAATAATAATAGATTAATAAATGTGGATTAGATTAAGAGATTAATAACTAGAATTAAACTTCTAAATTGTTAAACAGAAGTACCCAAATCATCCTAAATGTAATCCATCCATCCATACATCCATACATCTTTTCACCTATCTATCTATCTATCTATCTATCTATCTATCTATCTATCTATCTATCTATCTATCTATCACTCATATGACTACATAGCATCCATATTAGTTCACAGACATTACTCAACAATTAACAGTAGTTTTGTAAAAATAAAAGATTATAATTGTATAATAACAGAGTAATAACTGTATAATAACCTCAAGAGTACATGGATTAAGCCCAAAGTGAGCATTTTCTAATAGTAATGATCCAGTCTCTTCTCCTATTAGACACATTTGACTTTTAGCTTAAGTTATTTGACTTACTGAAAAAAACTGCTTTGTAAAATATCCCCAGGAGACTTTTACCATTCACCACTTGATGATTTCCGGTTGAATTGTGCAGAAACGCCACATTTTGCTGGGCTTTACGACTACAGGAGAAGAATAAATCTAGACTAGAAACCAAAAATAAACAAAGAAATGCTTTGTTTGACTCATCACTCAGTTATTAATCTTAAGGCTGACTATGTTATGAATTATTCAGTATCTAAAATGAAACTAAAGTCTAAGTTCTGTACACAATTATTTTGTATTTTGTATGTTTTATACTTTTTTATACTTTTGTACAAGTTTTTTTTTAATTATGTAACAATGAATTGTGCTGGTAAAACTTTCTATAAACAGGCTATAACTACACATACATTAACAAATGGTACCATTTGAATTATTAATGATTTACCTAGTGATGTACAAATGATCAATCATTATTTTGAATTGTAGAAACCTAATCATTTACAGTTGCAAGCGAAAGTCTGAACTGCCCTGTTCAAGTGTTTCACTGATTTTCTAAGGGAATATAACACAGGTAACCATGCAGGAAACAACTGAAAATACAGCATTTTCTGCAAATATCACATTTTGCTGGGCTTTCTTTTGTGGCAAAAAAGAAAAACTATAATAGAGACCAAAAACAAATTAAAAATGCATTGTTAAATTAGTTTTTCAGTTATTAATCTTAAGGCTGACTATATTATGAAATATTCCGTATCTATAATAGAACTAAAGTGTAAGTTCTGCACACTGCAAAAAAATAGCTCATCAGATTGACCTAAAAAAGCGATTAAACTAGTTTTATTCAACTCAAAAAGTGACACAGATTGAAAGAATCGTTCATTCAAAGTATTTCAATTTACTGAAATACATGATATGAAGTCATTTTTACTGGGTTGGCCTGATTTCTTTACAGTGTAGTTGATAAATATGTAATGAGTCAGAATTAGCCAGACTCGTACAGATAAACAAAGAAGAAAGACACTTTACTAGTTAAATCGTGATCCAGAGTTATCGTCAACAAACAGACATGGGTCAAATCCAAAACAGACAGGAGGCACAGAAAAACAAACATAACACTAGGCAAACAAGTCCAAAGGGGATCAGGCAAAAGGCAAAGTCAAAAACATGAAAGAAAGATAGATACCAAAATATAAACAGACCAGAATAAACGCTCAGTAGCTCTGTGAAAGAATCAGTACCTCGCAATGAGCTAGTCTAAAAGCCCGGGCCTCAAACTAACACTAACTAGTCATGGGATCAAAACAACAGGTGATACAGATCAGTATTCAGGTGAAGGAGAGTGGTGATTGGAGCATGTTGGAGGGTCGGGATTCTGGGGAATAGAGTCCTTGGAGGCTTCAGAGCCAGAGAGAACCATGACAGAATAACGGAAATGTGGACCCTCATATGGACCCTCAGCATTTAGAGGCTCAGCTTTCTAATCTATCTCTAGACAACACTGTCATGCTTTTAATATTAAATGAAAACCAGTAAATCGACTCCTATTATTATCACTGATATTATCATCTACATCGGCGAGAACAAATCAGCCGAGCAGCCTGTAGGAGGAATTTAGGCTTGTGGGGGAAAAGGAAAAGCTAACAATCCCCCTCTAGTGGCCTGGACTGGCGAGTGTCTGTTTATCTGTCACTGGAATAGCCTGCATGTCTGTGCGGTGTTCTCTGAGTACACCTGAAAGAACCATAAAGCTGTGGATCAGTTTCAAAGCTCCAGCGTCAATCAGAGACTCGGTAATGATGCATTTGGCTCGGGGAGAAACCCCGGGGAGCGCAGGAGCACGGCTCACGTTTCTCTCGCTTTGGCATTCCTTGTGTGGAGCACATCTTACACAGTCAATCTAAAAGCATCTGGTTGAATTAGATCCTGTCCCTTTCGAGTATTTGGCTCAGGAACGAAGCAAATTGTTAAGAAAACATATGAAAGGGGGGGAAAAAATGATTCTTCTGCTGCGGATGATGATGATGATAAAGATGAAGATAGCTCTCTTTTGGCCAAAGCAATAAGCCTCTCCATTAAAAATGCCATAACTGCTTATGCTGCTCAACTGAAGACAGCAATGGTGCAATAACACACATTCTACAGCATTTCTCTTCATTTGAACCTGGATAAGGAGGTCTTGCCTCAAAATTAAGTCCAATAAATGTTTTATTTTCATGACATGAACTTCTGAAGATCCTCTGCGCATTCTAGAGGCAACATTAAGAGGCAGCGTTTTCTGCATAAACACAAAAATATTAAAATACGCTGCAAATGTGAGCGTGAGAGAAGGTGCAGTGTGCAATCTGTAGAAAGAAAGAGACGAAAGAGATGATGCTCTTCTGTCTCCAACGCAGCCTGAACCACTGAAGGCATTAAAAAGAAAAATTAAATAAATAAATAAATAAATAAATAAAAAGAAAGAAAGAAGAAACCAAAAAATTCCTTCTGGAGCTCCTGCCTTGAATACAAAGCAGCTTCCATAAAGACACCTCTCTCTCTCTCCCTCTCTCTCTCTCTCTGTGGATGGGGGGAAAGGAAAGGAAAAGAAAAGAAACAGCACGTCTTTCTGGAGATCCAATTCATTCCCAAACTTATTTTCCATGCTAGGTGTTCCATCGATTCGCTCCGGAGAACAAAGAGCCCAACACTCATCCTCTCATCAGCTCTCCATTCACTTCCATTGTCATATAATTGAATTCTGCTTATTTACACATCAACAAGCAGAAGATCCGAAAGATCTCCTTGTGCGTGATCTCAGGAGAACGTCACGTATCTAAACTACATGATGCAACGTTCTCTACCGACAACAGCAACACATCAACCAGTCTGGTCATTTCTTAATATATAATAAGCACAAATTGGTGAACATCGTGTTGTATTATATTATGAATTAGTTATACAGCAAAAGTGCATATGAGTATATATGATCTACACTATAAATAAAGCTGCTAGAGCAGGATCTCTGGTGAGATGCCACAGGAGAACCACTTATGGTTCCCCATGGAACCTTTCAGTGAATGGTTCCTTAAATAACCATCTTTTATCTTAAGCAAACTGGACTTTACATTAGACTACCTTTCGATGGTTCTTTAGCAAAATCAGGATTATGTGCAGAACCATGACAGCTCAAAGAAACAACGGTTCTTTGCATGGATAAAAGGTTCTTCTACGATGGAACATGTGGGAAAATATTTTAAGAAACTTTAAAAAATGAGTTGGTACTAAATAGAACTTGTAGATCATATGATTATATCTAGCACATGTCTACATTCTAGGTGCCAAAGCAGGTACTTTGTAGTGATGCCACAGGAAAACCACTGTTGGTTCTCTAAAGAACCTTTCAGTAAATGTTCTTCAAAGAACCACCTTTTTGTCATAAGCACAGTTGATCATTCTTATTATGATACCACCTCAAAGGTTCTCCAAGGGTTCTTTAGTAAAGGCAGTGGTTATATAGAACCCGGACAGGTCAAAGAACCAAAGGGTCTTTGCATGGTGAAATGGTTCTTCTCTAAGATGGAACCTGTTGTATGCATTTTTTTCAAAGAATATTTTACATAAATGGTTCCAAACATTTGGTACTATACAAAACCCATATATCTAGCACACATGATCTACACACTAGGTCCCAAAGCAGGTTTCTTTGGAAGAAATGCCACAGGAGAACCTTTCAATGATCCATCTTCGGAAGTGAGAACCTTTTTTGAAGTTGAAAGACCCTCCACATAATGTACGTTCCATACCAATTAAAGGTTCTTCCTAGAACCATCTTTTTTTCAAGAGCGTATGAAGTGAAGTGCACGTGAGATTGACCATAAAAGCAAGTGACCCTGAACCTCGCAGGAGAAATAAAACGCATGCACATGTGACGGACAGGCACTTACATGGAGGTGATGTTCTCAAACAGGTCCGGTATGCTGTTGTGGGTTCCGTTCCCCTCGCCGCCAGTTTCATGCAATGCGAGAAGAGGGAAAAAGGTTCCCTGGTAGGACTTATTGCAGAAAATCTCCGTGCTGGAGCAGCTGCAGGTGGGCGGGCAGTCCAGGATAGAGCCGAGAGAGCGGCGCAGAACGGCCGAGAGCAGCAGAACCCTCCACCAGCACATCATGCATGAAGCCAGAAACCCATCCATGAGTGCCGGACACACGGTCTGAGAGATCCAACCGGCCGTGGAGATGTAAGAGCAGCAGACAGACAGAAGCCCTTATGCCTTTTTATCCACAGAGAAAAAAAAGGGTGCAGGTGCAGCGGAGTGAAAGCAGCGAGGTCCCGCGACTTCAGCTGGGAGAAAACAGAGAGAAAAAAGAGGAGAGGAGAGAAGAAAAGGATGGAGGGACGACTACTCCGTTAGTGCAGACGAGGCTGAGGCGGCAGCATCCCGAGCGCGCGGTGCGTCCTCCGCTGCAGACTGCATGGTACATCAACACACGGAGCTGCGGACGGCGGAGCGATCCGGAGAGTTCTAACGCTGCTCCCAGAGAGTTGGAGGGGGGAGATAGCGTAGGAGAGAGAGAGAGAGGGGGCGAGAGAGCACAAGCTAGAGAGAGAGTGAGTGAGAGACAGAGAGAAAGAGACGGGAGGGAGGGAGAGAGAGGGAGAGGAGGGGGGAGGGGGTGAGGGTGGCTGAGCAAGAGAGAGAGGGAGGAGGGACACAGAGTGAATGAGAGAGAGAGAGAGAGAGAGAGAGAGAGAGAGAGAGAGAGGAGGGAGGGAGGGAGTGTGATGGGGAGAGAGGAATGGCAAATACGTGTGTGTGTGTGTGTGAGAGAGAGAGAGATAAGGGGAATAGAGAGAGAGAGAGAGAGAGAGAGAGAGAGAGAGAGAGAGAGTAAGAATGTGTGTGGGGCGAGAGAGAGACAGAATGTGTGAAGAGAGAGAAAGACAGAGAGAAAGAGAGAGGGAGAGGGAAAGAAAGGAAAGAGTGAGAGAGAGAGAGAGAGAGAAACAGAGGGGAGGGAGGGAGAGAGAGAGCAAGAGAGAGAGAGGAAAGAGAGAGTGGAAAAAAGAGAGATGAGCGATAGAAAAAGTGAGATGAGCAATAGAAAGAGAGATGGGGAGGGAGAGAGAGAGAAAGAAGAGGGAGTGGAAAAAAGGAGAAAGAGAGAGAGAGAGAGAGAAAAGAGGGAGTGGAAAAAGGAGAGACAGCGAGAGAGCGAGAGAGAGAAAGAGATAAAGAGAGGAAAGAGAGAGTGGAAAAAAGAAGAGAGAGAAATAGAGAGAGAGAAAGAGAGGGAGAGAGATAGAGAGAAAGAGAGAGAGGGAGAGAGAGAGAGAGGGGAGAGAGAGAGAAAGAGAGAGAGGGAGAGAGAGAGGGAGAGAGAGAGAGAGGGGGAGAGAGAGAGAGAGAGAGAGGTTCATGCTCTGAACATCAAGTCCCACCTACTGGGCAGATTTAAAACTGACACACCTGCACAAGAATAGAGAGATCAAATCAGATCACTGCAGCCTTCACTCCACTGCAACAACCACGGAAATAAATAAAAGAAAACATAAATAAATAAATAAACAAATAAATAAATAAAGATAAAACGCTGCTCATTTCAGCTATTGCTGTTTTTCAAATATATATTTACTGCCCACTGATTTATTTATTTATTAAATCATCATCTAAACTGTCCTGAACAGCTCAACAGGAATGATTATAAAAAGCCATACTGAACGCTGAATTGCTGCTAATGCAAAACATGGTGCCATGCTGGGGAATCCACATTATATTAGAAGCACTGAAGGGGAATAAAAGGGGAGATTCAGAGTGGTTTGGTGTGAAATGGTTCAGATTTCTTCACAGAGGTGGTGCCAGGGGTCTCCATGACTACAACACAAGATATTTTATTTACTATCCAGAACCACCAGTGAACCTAAACGAGTCTTCTGAGCTTTAATATGGAATTTTGATGATGATTCAGTGATAAATCTGAGAAAGTAAGTTTTCTTTGGGGACTATTTTGCCTCACAACACCCTGCATATATCCCTCCACCATCAATGATTAAAATACATTTTAGGGTGAAAGCTTATCACAAAAAAAATCATAAAACAGTGTCTCAGACATCAGGCAGCGTATGTCTAACCATTTCATGTAAAAGCTGTCTGTGAGGGAGATTTCAGAAGCATTAAACTCTGGTCTGACGTCTGGTTCCTATCACCACCACTGACTCAAGACGTTTCTGTAGAGCAAAGCATTTCAGACCCAACCACTCTGACTTTGTTTACATCTCAACATTTGATAACACTTTATTTGGAGTAGTCCTTTAAAGATGATTAATAAACTCTTGATAGATTATCTGTAATACACCAACAACATATCAGTGAAGTAGCAGTAGTGAAGCATCTGAATACACTGAAGTAAATATCTTGTAGATGTTCTGTTGATACATTACTTACATTAACTAGATGTATTTTTAATATGTTACTTCCTTTACACAAAACCTAACCTTACCAACCTTACCTAACACCTAAACCTCACCCTGGCCCTAATCCTAATCCTCAGCCTGGCCCTAATCCTAACCCTAACCTTAACCTCAACCCAAAACCTAATCCTAATCCTAACCTTTATATGTTTTTGAAGGTTACTGAGAGCCTGTTGAGTTGTTATTTAATTTAAAAAAGGCCACTCAAAATAAAGTGTCACCCAACATTTTGGTAGAATTTTGAAAAATTGGTGGAGTTCCCCTTTAAACACGGCAGTACACAATGAGCAACATAAAACAGAGTCTCTATTCATACAGTGCACTACAGATCAAACACACAGATACAGTCAGAAACAGCTGTAGAATATACACAGATAGTGTAAGACGGGCTGAGAAAAACAGCGGAGAGGAGTTTATCTGCACAGTGGACTGTATTATAAAGTGAGCCTGACAGACCATTTAAAATACCATAAAATGTATTTATTCAGCATTTTAATTATTCTCTGATGTCTACAAAGAAGGCATGCAACAGTGCTCAGGGTGAAAAATGCCCAGATGAGGTTTTACACGCCCATTTACAGCCCTATGATTCGGCCCTAGAATGAAACGAGCGGTTCCCCTATTTTTGCGGGGCTCATTAATAAAACGAACCTCTGTGTAAAGAAGCTCAGTCTTCATACTGTTCAGTCGGCTATGCTAGTAACTAACGTTACCTACACTCTTAAAAATACTGGTTCCTCAGGGGTTCTTAAGTAAAGAAAGATGTTCTATATAGAACCATGAACAATCATACATGATTAAAGGGTTCTTTGCATCATTAAATGGTTCTTCAGAGTGATTATGTGCTATAGATGGTTCTATATAAAAAGGTTTTTTAAATGGGTTCTGTGTAGCACCAAAAGGGTTCTTCTACTGCTACGATGTCAAGCCTGTAACAGTTTTTAGATTGGAAAATTCTGTTAAATTAAAGTCATGTCTCTTACGCACAGAGAATAATCCCATCATGTAACATATAGAATATTTGCTATAAATGCATATGTAAACATTATCTGTAAACTCAATGTGAATTCATTCTTCTTATAGCTAATTCATTATTTTATTATTTAATCTTAGTTTATTTTTTAATTATAAATAAATGAACATCGTCCACAGTGGACTTAAATATGATACATTAATATATATATATATATATTTCATTTTGATTTCTGCAATTATTTATAACTATTTCTATGCATTTCAATTTATTTGCTGAGTTTACATATTGAAAAAATAAATAAATAAATAAATAAATAAATGCACATTTAATCTTTTATTTTTCACCAATGTGTTAAATTCAATAAGTAAATAAACAGTAATTTGTATTAAAATGTGCAGAAGTGTGTAAAACTGTATACAAATGCATATTACTGTACACACAGTACACGACGCAACAAACTCATTACAATTAAATGAGATTTTCTTTATTTTTTAAAAAAATAGAACAAAACTTGTGCTAACTCCTTCTTTTTAGCTAAAGTTAGCTAGCTGTCGGTCAAACTTGGATTCAATGCATGTCAAATTTTTCCAACACAACATTTTTTTCTCAGAGGAACGTATGAAGAAGAACCACGGGGAGGAACCAAGCCTGAAAAGGAGGACGCATCCTCTGCTGGGATGTTAGGTTACAAATAAGACAAGTGTACTAGAATAAATCTCCCAGGTCTCCTAAAGAATAAAACTTAAAGTCCTCTTTAATACTTTGTTGAGTTATTTCTGACCTGTAGCTCTTTGAAACAAGTGTGTGGAAAGTGCAGATTCTAAACGCTCAGTCCACACCACAGTTGTGACTGATTTATGTGAGGTTTTTTGTTATGATGATGGAAAGTTCTTGCTGTGCAACAACAAATCTGTCAATACTGGATGTAAACTAAATGTAAATGTATGTAATTCACTATATATAGTTACATTGGATAAACTGATATAGATGAGTTCTTTGAATAAGAAAATCTGACCATCACTGCCCAGTGTAAATATGTACATCTGTAACTGGACAGAGTAAGAAAGCTGGACATTCACTGCTAAGAAAATGATTTCTTGGCAATTGAATCATCTTAAATCTAGTCAACACTCACTGCAGATTGAACTGATGTAAAATATTACTTTTGTTCATATAAACTAAATTTTTTCTCTTAATTTTTTATTCAAAGAATGTGCTACAGATGAGTCCATGTAGAACCCTTTTGAAACAAGTTCTAAATAGCACCAAAAAGTTTTTTTTTGTTTTTTCTTACAATGTCAAGCCTGTAACAATAGAAAAACCTTTTTTGGTGCTCTATAGAACCATATAAAACACATTCTCCATCAATCTGAAGAACCATTTCATGTTGCAAACAACCCTTTAATCATGCAAAGGGTTCTTTGAGTGTTCAAACTTCTATAGAGAACCATTTTTTTTTTTGTTTTTTACAAAATAATTCTTGAGGATCTTTTTTAAAGTGTGTGTGTGTGTGTGTGTGTGTGTGGGTATATGTATATGAATATGTGTATGTATATGTATATGTATATGTATATGTATAATATGTACTCATTGCCAGGAGAGATTGTTCAGATTTGTAATGAGGATTTTGTATAAATAAAGTCTAAAGAAAAATCTGAAGAAAAATGTAAATAGTGAAGAGTATTTTTTAAGTGAAAATTGAAAAATAACTGAGTAAAAGTATTTAATTACAGTATTAAAGTACAATTACTCATGTAGACTCCACTGCTGGGAAAATGAGAAAAATCACTCTGGTCTTCTACAGTGTTGAACAGAAGCTCTCAGCTCATCCTAAAGGTCTTCATTAGAGTGAATCCATGCTCACTCTCACTCTGATCATGTGAACTCTGAGTTCTGTCATTTCCTGAACAAAAGAATTCTCCTGTCAGAGCGGTCATCACCGTCACAGGTCAGCTCCCTGAACCCTCCACTTCTGTCTGACCATCATCTTCTCATGTTGCTGAAAGCCGAGCTCACTGCGCTCGCTGCCCCCTGAACCCCAGACTGGATTAATGGCCCGGCGCGCTGCCCTATCAGGACCTTGTACAATTAAAACATAGAACTGTTAACTCCACCATCTGTGCCGCTCGGCTGCTGGATGAACTTTCAGACGGATAAAAGCAGCTGAAAGTTGAATATTCACTGGAATGATTTACACCTTGAAACAAATCTACAGCAATAAAAGGTCTGTTTCAAACCTGGTACACACTTTAAAAAGATGGTTCTTCAAGGGTTCTTTAGGCAATGGCTCTATTTAGAACAGTTCTCTACATGGTGAAATGATTGTTCACATTGAACATGTTGTATATGGTCCTATAGCACAGTTCTTCTATTGTCAATAGATAGAATTGTTTTTCTATTGAAAGTTGGACATCACTCTTAAAAAGATGGTTCAAGGGTTCCTTAGTAAAGAAAATGGTTCTACATAGAACCATGAACACTCATAAAACCCTTTGCATGATTAAAGGGTTCTTTGCATTGTGAAATAGTTCTTCAGATTGATGAAGAATGTGTTGTAGATGGATCTATATGGAACCTTTTTAAAAAAACGGTTCTATATAGCACCCAAAAATGGTTCGTCTACTGTTACGATGTCAAGCTTATAACAAGAGAAGAATCCTTTTGGTGTTATATGGAACCATCTACAGCACATTCATGTACATTTTCCATCAATCTGAAGAACGCTTTCATGATAAAAAAAAACAATGGTTCTTTTAGTGTTCATGGTTCTACACAGAACCATTTTTGCTCCTAACAAACTGTATCTTTTTAAAAGTGATTGTGATAGTAGAAGAAGCCTTTTTGGGTGCTATATAGAACCATATACAACAGACTCACCATCAAGAAGAACATGAAGAACCAATTCATCATGCAAAGAACCATTTAAGCATGCAAATGGTTCTATATAGAGCACCTTTACTAAAGAACCCTTTTAGAATTGTCTTTATTAAGTGTGTACCTTTTTCGTTTCAACCCATTCTAACAATCTGATATCACATTTTAAACACATCACTAATCGTAATTCCAATCTCAAAGAACATCTGACCATCATGGTATGATAAGAGTAATTATGTCAGTAGCTGGACAAAGTAAAAAAAAAAGCTGGACATTCACTGCTGAGAAAAAGATTTTTTTTTTTTTGATAATTGAAATCTTGAATCTAGTCAACATTCACAGCAGAAGCTGATTAAACTGATGTAAATTGTTGATTTTGTTCATATAAATTAAAACTTTGCTTAGAATTTTTAATTAAAAGTATTTTCAATTCACTTTTATTCTCTGGCATTTGTGAGTTGTGATCATCGGCAATGTCCTTAATTGTGTTCGTGTGTGTTAAATTTTGTTTTTATTATTTTAACTCGAATTCTTTATATATTGTGAAGAACTTTGTAGCTTTGTCTTGGAAAAGTGCTGTATTACTTACTTACTTTACCATGCAAAGAATATTTAAGCATGTAAATAGTGCCTTGATTGTTCATGGTTTTGTATAGAACCATTGTCTTTACTAAAGAACCCTTGAAGATCTTTTTTAAGAGCAAACAAGATAATTATTTTATAGATTATTTAATTACTCAGTTAATTACTTTCAACATCTACAGCTGTCAGGAATGAATGGACGTCATTCCCTCTGAAAGAAGTTGTTAACGTGGCCTCTAATCCTCTACTAGAACCCAGATTATCTGGGGAACGAGGGCTAAATGTCTCAAACCTGACCTCCCAATATAGAATTACATTATGGAATATGGATTTTACATGAAATGCTCTTTGTGTGCTCTCATGAAATAAAAATCCACTGAGATGCATGTGCGAAAGCTGCAGTAATAAATGTGTACATACATAATTTAAGTGCCAAAATGGGTGTTTAATCATTTGTGTAAAAGTCAGTCACTGAGTCTTCTATATTTTGTCCTGATGTGTTAAATTCTGCAAAAACAAAAAGACAATATAGAGAATTTAACTTATTTGTCTGACTGTTTTATGTCAGTATATTATATACTCTCATAATGCAGTGCACTGTAATGTATTATAAAAAGCTGACACAATGAATAATATCACAAAGCATTCTCAGGTTGGTTCACTCTTCTGAATTATCATAACAAAACAGCTTTGAAAGAGGAAGTTACACACATTCAAACGGTAAAACTCAGCTAAACAGGCTAAAACCCCCACCATGATTCCATATGTAACAGAAATAGACAAGAAGGTATAATCAAGATGAAAGAGGGAATGTAAATCAGCGTCTCGTTTGTGTGGGAGCTGCTTAACAAGCTGGCAGAGAGCATCAGACTATCAGGAGGAGCACACAGAAAAAAAAAGAAAGAAAAAACAAGAAAGGGATGGTGGAAATATAAACTCTATAAATTCAGTAATGCTGATTGCACACGTTTAATATCTGACCAACAACGACCTGCTGAAGTACTGAAGCAGAACTTAAATGGCTCGTATTCTAAACTTTTTGTATATATATATGTACATATATATTAGGGGTGAGGAAAAAATCGATTCTTAGATGCATCGCAATGCAGATGTGAACGATTCTGAATCGATTCATAAATGTCAAAAATAGATTTTCTAAATATTTAATTTATAACGTGATGCTGACGGAACGCAAAAGGCGGAACTTGGAAGTGCGGAAGTGCAGCACCCGGACAGTCTGTGGCGGCACATAACAAACACAACTGGATGAGTGAGAAATCCGATCGGCTCCCTCTGCATTAAAGTCAGGTTAGGTCAGGAGTCACAACACAAATGATAAGAAGAGCCATTTTGTCCTTTCAACAAAAGTCAAAGCACCTTGGGAGCCACAACATTTAATGTCCAGTATATCTCAGTATGTGATGATGCCCTAGTATAGACTAAACAATATAAACGAAAACACGGACTTACTCTACTCTGCTTTAAGCTTTAGCTCAGCTATAGCCGCTTTCCTCCTGTCTCCACCAGAAAACTTCTCCTCAGAAGTAGATCAGTTTCTTGTTAAAAGTGTCTCAATGCTGACTGTTTTACGAGGCTGAAGTCGCTTCTTATTCTCCAGCTTCTTGTTCGAATTTACCCGTTCCACCTTAAATTCTAATTACAACGAGACCAAAACCGTGGTTATAAAATCACTAAAGAAAACAGCTGTAACATGTGCTGTGTGGTCATCCATCACCACTGGATCTTATTTCACCGTAACTGTGCATTTTATCACAGATGAGTGGCAGCAGCTTCTCGTGCTCCAAACAAGAGCACTGAATGAGAGCCTTCTAGTTCACTTGCCACATCACTTCCATCTGTTTTATTAAAAAAGATATTGGAAGTAAATTCATTATGGATCATTACAAATACTTTGCTTTAAAAGTACCAAGTCACTTTAAATAACAATAACACCGAGTCACTTAGTCACTTTAAAATGTATATTGTCTCAATATTCTGTGTATATTCTGTGTATATTTTGTGTATATTTTGTGTATATTTCATATATTTCGGTTGGTTTTTCTTGTATTTTTATTTTTACTTATTTACTTTCTGTAGAGTGATTAGCTGAGCCGCACCACAATCATTTCAATGCATAAATGTCCTGACATGTTGTGCAAATGACAAATAAACTTGAACTTGAACTTGAAACTTGAGCTCACACAGTGAGAAAATATAAATGCTATATAGAAAAAAATGATGCATCGATAATCGTTTTATAATCGCATCGCAGCCCTCTGAATCGTAATCGAATCGTGAGGTACCTAGAGATTCCCACCCCTAACATACATACATACATACATACATACATCATCTAAACCGCTTATCCTTCTGGGTCGTGGTGGGGTGCCGGAGCCCATCCCAGCCGTCATTGGGCGGAAGGCAGGATACACCCTGGACAGGTCGCCAGTCTATCGCAGAGCAGACAGACAGACATACACATTCACACCTAGGGGCAATTTAGCAAGTCCAATTAGCTTAACTGCATGTTTTTGGACTGTGGGAGGAAACCGGAGTACCCGGAGGAAACCCACACAGACACGGGGAGAACAGGCAAACTCCACACAGAAACGACCCTGGTCGCCCGACTGGGAATCGAACCCAGGCCATTCTTGCTGTGAGGCAACAGCGCTACCCACTGCGCCACCGTGCTGCCCACCCCTAACATATGTGTGTGTGTGTGTGTGTGTGTGTGTGTGTGTGTGTGTGTGTGTGTGTGTGTGTGTAAAGCTGCTCTTTACATCATGTGAATATCTCATGATGAACTGAAAGTACATTGAATATTATATTAAGGGATGCATCGATACCGATACTGATATCAGTCATCAGGTCATTTACTCATGCTCGTACTCGTAAGTGTTTAACCATTTTTTGAGTAGTTGAATACTGCAACTACAAACAATTTTGGGCGATATAAAGCTGGCATTCCTCACATTTTCCCATGAATACTGCATTTTGTTACTTTGTTTTTGTTGAAGTATAACCTGTGAACAAGTTGGCACTTTTGCCAATAAACTCAATTGTGTAGCATTTTTGCTGACATGTGACTTTTTGTATTATATTTTGTTATAATTTCGCATCACATGCACATTATCCATTTGATATTTTTGCTCACAAAGTAGTTTGAACTACTTTAAGTAGATTTAGTTAACCAAACTAGATTTCTCACTAGGGCAGCTGTAGTTCAACTTCTTCCACTGTGAATCAATTAGTAGTTTGCAAAGCTATGCTTTCGAAGTGGCTTTCCCAACATCATGTAAATGAGCTCTGTTCTGACTGTGCCTCAAAAAGCAGGGCTGAAACACTCCTTATAACTTTAGCATAAGTGGGCAGAGCTGAGTCAAATGTTTGGGCAGCCCAGTCAAATTACATGCAATTGCTAATGGAACCACTTGGACATACATGGCTAACATTGTAAATAAGACAATGAGATCCTCATAAGCAGATAACGACACATGTCTTGGTCATGAAACAGTTAATCTACATGTCATGTCTGAAGTCTGTGAACTTTGTTTAGCAAATGCTAACGCTACTCCTCTGTGTCCACACTGCTCTGTGTCCAAGAGTTGAAGGACAGCAGTAAATGTCAGACTCATAATCCAGCCTTAATCCCAGCTCAGATAGAACTGAGTCTCTGCAGGCTGGAGTTTCAGTTTTTGGGTTCAGATAAATTCAAACACTGTCTTCTGCCCTTGCTATGTGTTTACATACACAGCTACACAGAGAGTCTTCCAAAACGTAGCCAAGATGTAGGTGCCTTTAAGCATGTTCAATGAAAGCAGTGGAAAACTGTGGAAACAGAAGAAATTAGCACATGGGTTTCAATGCAAGTCATTAGTAGTAATGTAAACAATGGACACCTAAAGAAGATACAAAACAAAGGTCAGTGTGAACGGCCTTGACTGTGAGTAAGCTATAATACAGCTCATGCTGCCAGTGTGAGGCCTACCCAACTTGCCAAAACCCATTTTACTACATCAGCATGTTTTCTTTACAGGAGATAGTGGAGATACACATGTACACTTTGTACAATTATTATACAAGTATTACTTAGAATAGTGTAGAATAGTGTAGCTAGAATGAAGCAACTAGCATGACTTTACAAAGATAAATAATGATCTAAAACAGGGGTTCTCAACCACGGCAAGGCCCACCTATATATAAAGCACAGTGGCCCACAGAAAAAACTGCAGTCAACTTTTTTTAATACTTTTCTTTTTTTTTTTTTTCTTAATGGAAAATTATATGTGCATCTTGAATTATAAAATGATTTGATATTGGGATTTGAAAAAATGTAAATAAAAAAATACCTGTATAATGTGATTTATTTTGTAAAAATGTAAATATTTATGGTATGTGATGCATGATAATGGCCTTGATCTGTGATGGTAAGGATACATGATGTGATTCTTGAAAATTTGATGAAGGTTTAAAGTTTTAAAAAATATAAAAAAGGAAGTTGTGATAATATTTTGTAATATTTCGTCACTCGACCTGAAACTTCATGTGGTAACAAAGAGTTTAACTGGTTGACTCCTTGATTAAAATGAAGCAAAACATATTCCAAAAAATTAGGATTTAACAAAAATTTCATAAACGTCTTGAAATAACCTCTGTTTAACTTTTCCACAGTGCCTCTTCGTACAATGCACTTGAAACAGTGCTGTCACTAATTTAGACTATTTCCAGGTTTAAGCTGTGTTTTTGTTTCCTTACATTCATTGCAAGAGTTTTTTTTTATATGTATGTACATGATGCGCTTTTCTGCTCCTTCAATTCACCACATATATTTAGGCACATCATTAAAGATAATCATAAATGTAATTGAAGTTTGAAGAAAAACAGTTTGTTCAACAAAAAACTTTTTTTTTCCACAATTTTTTGTTTCTTTAAACTGAAAAGATTAAAAAAACATGTATTTTTGAATCCTAAGTTAGGAATAGAGTCTAGATAGATAGATAGATAGATAGATAGATAGATAGATAATATTTAAATATAATCTCTACTAACTTTACAGTAAAGTGATATTTCTCCATGTTTAATGGAAGTCAGAGTAAAAAGATTCATCTAAAAAAATGGACACAATGGGCAGATGGTATTTTTTTTGGTATGTTAAAAATTAAGACACATGGTTTTGTTCTGATGCTACATGTGTCTGTTTTGAGAGAGACAGAAAGACAGACAGTCTAAGCGAGAACTCTGTGGAGACACCAGCAATACAATGTGTGAAACAATGCAAATCTCAGCTCTTGTGGAGTAAATGTCCGTGATTGACAGAGTGCAGGTGAGATGTGTTAAACCAGGTCTTTCTGCCCAAAAGCTCAAACCCAGGAGAGCTATAGATGCACGCTGATCAGTATCCCAAGCGGAAAAGAACAGAAATGAAGGTATTCACACTGTAAAAGGCTTGATTGGTTTTATTTCTGCGGGAGCTTTTCTCAGGAGACTCCGGCTCACGCCGAGACAATAAACGCAATGCGTGTGGATCGTGTTCTCTCAAATCTTTGTGTCTTCTGGGGACGTTTGAAGCATCTACAGAGCGAAAGGTAGTTTCAGAATGTGAATTAGAGGAAAAATCTGAATATCAGTTACGTCTAAGCTCATAGGTTTGATCTGCTCCGGCACGGTGAGAGGTTTTAAAGAAAAGGTGCAGACACGGTGCTAAATCAGCTCAGAGAGAAGCTTAAAAAGAGGAACATATCAGATTAACGCAGGGCTGTTTTTATGAAGGACCAACATAACATTATGCAGTCTCTCATGAATGCAGCTGATCAGCTAAGACTTGTTTTAGGGTCTGAAATTTGCTTCTTTACTTTAAGCGCTATGATAGTAATGTAGCTATGAAGTAATTAAGAACCTTATTAGCATCTAATTAGCATGATAGAAACTGCATTCATTTATCATGTGTTTCTGACACCATTTGACACATTCTTATATTTAAACATGGACTAAACACTTTAGGCTTCAAGACCACTAAAAGATGGTTCTTCAAGGGTTCTTTAGTAAAGGGAATATACATAATTGAAATTGAGAAGCTACAATTATGGAGGAGCTGGACCACTGACTGTATATCTAATATATGATAGATACACTCATTGGCTGTATGTATGATGTGCATTTCATACATTCATTGACTGTAGATATACAACCCCAATTCCAAAAAATTTGTGTAAAAAGTAAATAAATGTAAATAAAATCAGAATGCAATGATTTGCAAATCTCATAGACCCATATTTTATTCCCAAGAGAACATAGAACACATATCAGATGTTGAAAGTGAGACATTTTACCATTTCATGAAAAACATTAACTCAATTAGAATTTGATGGCAGCAACGCATCACAAAAAAGTTGGACAGGGGCAACAAAAGGCTGAAAAAGTAAGTGGTACTAATACAGCTGGAGGAGCGATTTGCAACTAACTCACATGACTGGGGATAAAAAGAGCATTTAAGAGAGGCAAAGTCTCTCAGAAGCAAAGATGGGCAGACGTTCAACAATTTGCAAAAAACTGCATCTAAAAATTGTGGAACAATTTCAGAAAAATGTTCCTCAACTTAAAATTGCTAAGACTTTGGATATCCCACCATCTACAGTACATAATAACGTCAAAAGATTCTGAGAATCTGGACAAATCCCTGTACGCAAGACACAAGGCAGTAGGTCAGTTTTGGATGCTCGTGATCTTCGGGCCCTCAGGCAGCACTGCATTAAAAACAGGCATGATTCTGTACTGGCAATCATTGCAGGGGTTCAGGAACACTTCCAGAAATCATTGTCTGTGAACACAGTTCGCCATGCAATCCACAAATGCAAGTCAAAGCCATATCATGCAAAGAAGAAGCCATATATAAACAGGATCCAGAAACGCCGCCGTCTTCTCTGGGCCCATGCTCATTTAATGGGAAAAATGGAAAACTGTTCAGTGGTCAGATGAATCAAAATTTGACATTCTTTTTGGAAACCACGGACGCCGTGTCCTGTGGACTCAAGGGGAAGACGGACCATCCAGCTTGTTATCAGCACACAGTTCAAAAGCCTGCATCTCTGATGGTTTGGGGATGCATTAGTGCCTATGGCATGGGCAGCTTACACATCTGGAAAGGCTCTTTTAATACTGAACAGTATATAGAGGTTTTAGAACAACATATGCTCCCATCCAGACAGCGTCTCTTTCAGGGAAGGTCTTGCTTATTTCAGCAAGACAATGCTAAACCACATAATATATCCACACAATGAAAATGATGTTATTGAATTACTGAAGGTAATAAACGCATTCTGGTTAAACTTATTTGGTCCAATCCTATAGCTATAACAAAATACACTGTCAAAAATAATCTAGTAAAAAAAAAAATAAAAGTTCTACAGATTGGTAAAAATGTTGGTACACATAGAGATTTTAAACCAAATCTTGTGACAAAGCTGCAGCATGTTGTTCAGAAATTCCAGCATTGTGTTTTAAATTAGAGCTAAAGACCTGCAGCCATTTTACAGAAAATCTGACCTCTAATCCTAATTTAAGATCTGACAAGATTTTACACTTCAATTTCAATTTAAATTTCTATTCTTATTATAGATTAAAATGTTCTCATTTTAGGAATTTGATCTTATTTTACAGAATCTTCTCAAATTAGGAAATCTTAACCTACTTGATCAAAGTCAACAATCTACTGTTATGTCTGTTACCTAGCAACCGACTATTTGCGCACAGCTGAAACATAAACACGTAATCAAAATAATGTTAAGAATGTAAGTTATAGCTGCCATTACTGATGTAAAAAGGTCAAACTAAACTGTAAACTGTAAAGTGTGATAAACTGTAAGTTGAGAATGCTGTGAGAGCGCCCCCTGCTGTTCATCAGAGTGCCGCAGCTCCCCAGTTTCAGTCTCGATTTCCCAAACGCTTTAGCCGAGCATGCTAACGTTACTCCTCTTAATAAACAGACACACGTTCAGCTCCGTCTCCTCATTATTCACCACCATCACTGTAATATTTCATCATCAACATTAACACACGAAGGTGATCAGAGGGGCGGTGGAGATCGAGTCTGCAGCGTCTGAGATCTTTAAAACGCAGAGTTAGAAAAGAAAATCATCTCACAGTGAAAGCAGCGTTTTACAGTAGGAATAAATGGAGCTCATTATGCTGGTAGTGAACTATGCTGCTGACACAGCTGCCTAAAAACCATAGAAACGGACCTTAAACAGAAGTGAGGACCCTGTTGGGGTTCATCCTAAAGTTAGGACAGGATTTAGGAGGTTTAGTCTAGTTAGGATGTTTGTGTGATGCTGTTTTCTTATCTGGAGTTAATGATGAGATCATGAAGTAAGAAACTATTATTCTGACTGTAAATTCAGTCCGTACTGAAGTTGATATGGTGAATAAAACACCAAGATTTCAGAGTTAGGATGTTCGTGTAACACAATTGCTGGTCCGCAGTGTTTTTTGAGCTAGTATGAGCCGCACATCATCCTGTTTACAGCATTCATAGCAAAATACACAACCACATAAATCACATTTTTGAGGAATTTGGCACGAGAGCTCAGCTGACCAGGATTTAAAAGCCTGTTCAGAAAGCAGACGATGAGGTGCTGTGTTGTTTGAGTAATGACACTCATTTAAAGAGCTGTAGTTGATTTATCTCCTTTAAGAGTAAATACAGAGCAACTGACATGCAGCGTCTACCATAACTACACAGAACGCAGAACCCTACTGAGACTGCAGAGCACATACAACAAAGAACAGCTCATTTATAATGAGAAAATTAACTAGAGAGAGAGACAGAGAGAGAGAGAGAGAGAGAGAGAGAGAGAGAGAGAGAGAGAGAGATAGAGAGAGAGAGGGAGAGAGAGAGAGAGAGAGAGAGAGAGAGAGATGAGTGAGAGAGAGAGAGAGAGATGAGTGAGATAGAAAGAGAATCAGAGTGAAGAGAGAGAAAGAGAAGAGTGAGTGATAAGAAAAAGGAAAAAAGTGAAAAAAATAAAAAGAGAAAAAGAAGAAAAAGAATGAGAAAGAGTGAGAGTTAAAGAGAGTACGAGAAAGAAGTGAATAAAAAAAGAGAAGTAAGAGATGAGAGAGAGAGAGAGAGAGACAGAGAGAGAGAGAGAGAGATGGCGATTTTCTTCTTGTTTGTTTTATTTGGGTTGGTTGTATGTAAGGCATGTTGTATGTGCTTCTTAATAGAATGAATGAAAGAAAGAAAAAGGGAAAAAAAAACTTCACAATCTCACTTCCACAGCTCTGAGGCACAAACTCCCTCTCTCTCTTTCTTTCTCTCTCTCTCTCTCTCTCTCTCTCTGTGTGACATTTATTTATCAGACATTTCTGGACCTCCATAAATACGATAACAGGAAAAAAAAATCTCATTAAAATTATCACACAATGTATAATAATAACTGGCACTGCTGGCTTTTGTTTTAAGCTTATTACAATAAAACGGCACTCAAACAGAAAACTGTGCGAGTGTGTTGGTTAAAGGACGTTTGTAATGTTCTGTATGCTGTTCATGACGGCTGTAGAGGCTTGAATAGAACCAGCACCACAGACAGCGCCAACGTCACCACTAACACAAAGGCAGCAACTTTGGTTCCACCGGGGGGCTCATGTCTCAGTAAGGGGTTAAAATAATAGTCATATACACTCATACAACTTCATATATGAACTGAAGTACTGTCAGCTACTACTCTAAATGTAATTCAAAATGAGTGGAGTTACTATTATTATTATTATTATTATTATTATTATTATTACTTGTGTTATAAGAATCTTACAAGAATGAGGAGTGGCCAACTGGATTGGTGGATCTGTGGAGTTTAAGGGGTTAATGCAACAAGGTATTAAAAACTGATTTGCTATTCATAGAATATTCATTTTTATGTTGCATGACAACCATAGCCTACTGTTTAATGCTTCAATATTAGGTATAATGCTGTGTTTACATGTTTGTGGTAGATGGACGACAGAAATCTATTCTATTTTTTTCAGTGGAGCCATGATGGCAAGTTCTGCCACTGTAAGTGGCATGATCCACAGGCCAAAACGCTGAATGGAACAGTCTGCCAAAAGATCAATTTTCCAATTTTGGCCACCGACTGCAGTGGTGGAACAAACCAGATGTTGATTTTTTAGGAACCATGGACACAACATACAAAAAAATTAATTTTCACAGCTTTGGCTGCCAACTGCAGCACTGGAATAAAACAAGTGTTGATTTTGATGTAAACATGTAAACACATCGCAAGAGTTGTTTAAATCATAAAAATAATAGTGTTGGTAAAGTGTACTGGGTAACCTAATTGCAGGTCTGCTGTAAACACGGTGGCAAGCGAGCACTTGACCCACCATTTTTCAAAGTACCAGGGTGATGCCCTACCGTTTTTTGAGCTCAGGACATGCACATAAAAAAACCTCCAATCAGAATCTCCATTTCAGCTGGGAGCTGCTTTCAGACCTGCCGTGATTGGTGCGGTCCTGTCCAACTTTTTCTTCAGTTCGGTTTCAACAAGCAAACAATCCACGCATATTCAGATCCAAACCAAACAACTGAACTGCGCTAATTCATGAAGGGACTTCAACACCAGAGCACATTTTTTTCAAATACACATTTTCACTTTACTCACTGCACAATATTCTACTTTAACATTTCACTTTTTACAAACATTAATTTCCTTACAGTATTGCAAGCTGTAAATAATGAGAGACAATAAAATAATGATATGTGTTTGATTTTGGCACATGGATCGTGGAGCATATTTTTGGCCAAAGCATCAGCAACCTGATTGGTTACATTTAAATTGGTAACACACAGATGATAAGCATCTCTATTTTCTGTTTTTCTGTTTTCATGGTGGTGAATGTGAGAGTAACAGAGCGCTTGCATCCCTGCAAAACCTCTGATCAATAAACAAACACACACGTGTAATTTAGTCCACTTCAGCCCGTGCAGTCCAAAATCGAATGAAAGACATATCATAAAAAGCAAACAAACAAACAAACAAACTGTGGTGGGACTTTAGAAAATGAACTGGGTATGAAAACAGCCTGATGTTCTTCAGAGATTGTTAGCTAACAAATACTGCTATTGAGGCTTGTTATACACACTGTGTTTGGCTGTGAGTCATACCTGTGTTCAATGGTGGTGGGAGAGAGGTGAGCAGGCAGGCAAGCAGGCAGGTATGTAGACAGGCAGGCAAGCAGGCAAACAAAGGGGCAGGCAGGCAAGCAAGCAGGCAGGTATGCAGTGGTTTTATCAAATTGCTTAAAAGTTCAAAATAACCAGAAAAGGTGGGTTTCTAAAGTGGAGATTCCAAATGTACAAAGTTTCCAAAATGACAGATGAAGAGGTTAAACATAAGCGTTAAGCAATAAGCTTTAAACAATAAGCATAAGCGGCAAAAAAACTGTTTGTTCCCAACGTCTTCCATGTCTAAGCTATGAGGCTGTACCTGTGCCTAAGGAAGACGCCATCTTAACTGGTGGTGTGTCATGTGGCAAGTGTCAAAATAAGAGTCTCAAGTGAAAAGCCATTAAATCTAAATCAAAATAAACATCTCTCAAGGAAAATAAATTTAAACTCAAATCCTACACCATCAATATTTCACTTGTGTAAATATAACTACCTACCTCTGAATAGGTTTTAGTCAGAGGTCTAATTGCATAATTGTTTTTTTTGGAAACAGTTTTGCTGCACCACTTTTGGAGGTGTGGCACCACCCCTGCTTCACATGGGAGACTGAGCAAGAACATAACACTATAGTAATAAGTGTCCTTGGTAGAGATGTTCACAAGTTGCTTCATGTGAGTCTGCATCCTAATCTGTACATATGATGCCCTCCAGGATTGTGGGTTCTAGTTGTGAAAAAATGCATCAGTTCACCAGTTTCAAGCCATTCAGCTGAATTGATAGTGTAGTGTGTTCAAGAAAATGTCATGTTAACTCCAGGTTAATGTGTTCTAGCGTTTATCCTCTGGGTTTATTCTGAAAAAGACTCTTATTGTGAAGGGTGGGGCTAGCCCGAAAGACTGAGCCAGTCGGAGCTGAGCACTAACAGAGTGCAGACGTAAGCTGAGTGTAGAGTTTAGGCTTAGAGAGAACTGCTGTGGCCAAATACAGTTGGTTAATAAAGCACAATGACTCATGTATAAGCTGTGTCTCCTTTAGTAGTGCTAAACCCTACAATGGCTGTGTTTACATGCAAAGATTTTTGCCAATCCGATTGAATACAATCGGATTACAGATTCAGACTGAGGTGTTTATATGCACACTCTGTTCAACGATTTGATGGAAAATCTTCATTTACATGAGCACTACAAGTAATCTGATGCAAAATGACGAGCATGCGTGGAGTAGTGCTTAGAGTAAACGTTACCATGACAGCGATCATCACGTGAGGTCCAGTCCGCGTGAGATGAGTTTCCAGTTGACGCGCTGGTGTTTTAATTGCTTTAAAATGAGGTCAGATTCAGGAAAATGTGCTTCACATGTACTTATAAAGGAAGCGGAGAGAGGAAGACGTCGTGTTCTGAGACACATAAGCTGGACGTCCGTCCCACCGCCGTCTTTTAAAGACTCAGAGCATAAACTTCGTCTCCTCTGCAGACCAGTTTCTGCTCCGCCATGTTGAACGGTATAAACGTTCGCCATGGCGCGACGCACATACGTAAAACATGCTTACACATTCCGATTGGGATGTAATCGGATTCAGGCGTTTACATGGCTATTATTCTTCTATTTAACGGATTATTTAGAGGTTTACCCACCTCGTTCAATCGGATAGAAATTGTATTCCGAATGGCTGGTGATCAATTTTGATCAATGATCAATTTTAACTGATTAAATTAATATTAAAAACAATATTCACTTGGGCTATTTTCAAGTAATAATTATTAAGTGGTCAATCTATACTTTTTAAAGCATTAAAAGTCATTAATTGCATGCCTGTTATAAAATTCTTAGTACATTTTGGATAAATACACTCTCTCACTATATACTCAGAAATAAAGGTAGTAAACTGTCACTGGTTCAGTGCCCTTCTTGTCACTGAGGTGGAACCCTCAAGGGTTCATCTCAGTACCTTCAGGGAACATAACTGTATATATATATATATATATATATATATATATATATATATATATATATATATTTATAACAAGTGCAAAAATAAAAAACAGGCAATTTATACAGAAGTGTGCTGGTGCTGAGACAGTATATAGAGAGGTAGTGTAAATGATACTTAAGTGTTCAGTAAACAATGTTGTAATCTTGTAAATACTGCATCAGCAGCTTGAATTGCTAGAACCATTTATTCGGTGGAAGGATCAGCAATATTCTGTCTTTACCATCAACCACAGCATCTGACATCATCATCATCACCAAAGTGAGTAACAGCTGCGTATCTGTTTGATGGGGTGAATCAGTGTCAGTTGACGTGAGCCCTGCTAACATTCGCTCAACTGCAGTCACTGTCTGGCCAGAAGAGATCAGGAGAGATCTAGACATAAACAGACAGCATACGTCAGTCATCAATCAATGTCAGTTGTCAGTAGTGAACCATTTTCAACACAAAAATAAAACTACAGAGCTAATCTTTTTCCTAACCGTCTACCTGTGACAGACTGATGAGAGCAGACTATGGGAACATTATGTGAGGATAGCTGAATGTTTTTTCCTGTTTATTTCTGCTATCCAAAGATTTCTCTTTGGCTGGTTCAGCTCTTCAGCCTTTTTCTTCTCAACGCTGGACAGCCAGGATGCTTAACCTGTTAAGCTTAAGCTGTAATGTGACAGAACCAGCCAGACGCTTGCGGTCAAAACAAGAAATGAGGCTATACTTGTACAGGGTTTGACAAGATTTGTAGTCAGTGACAAGGCGTGGGTGAAATCCAATCCAAAAGAGCAAAAAGACAAAAAAAAAAAAGACAAACATAACAAAGGCAACCGGATCCAAAAGGGCAAAGACAAAAAGGCAAAGTGAGAAAATCCAGCAACAGAGTCAAATACATGAAAACGGCAAACAGGAAATGCTCAGCAGCTCCGCAATGAAAAGCAACAGCTCACAACTAATCTAATCTAAAGCCCAGTCTTATAAACTAAACTGGACTAGTCATATGACACATAGAACAGGTGGAAAACATCAGTATTCTGGTGGTTGAAAGTTCAACACTCACGTGATCTCCCACGGGATGCTGGGAAGTGGAGTCCATGTGTAAGTCGGAGCCGGAGGGATGCGTGACAGAAGCTCGGTTTTTATTTTTTGTTGCTTCAGCCATGAACCACATAGGACACCATGACTATAATTCATCTGTCAGGACACTTTATGAACTAACGGTGTACAAACAGTGGCTCTACAAGCACCGCTGTCATCGCCACGCTGACCAGTGATATGTCAGCCATATGGTGGTGGTGACGTGTGGCGTCAAACGAATACTGTCTATATGAGAAGTCGGTCATCAGTAACTTGGAGAGAGTTCGGAATTCGATATAAAGTGAGGTGTGCATATGGGTAGTGTTTGTGCTCATGCTGCACTCTCGGACGGTTCTTCAAGGGTTCTTTAGTAAACAAAATGGTTCTACATAGAACCATGAACACTCAAAGAACCAGAGTTCTTCTACTGGTATGATGTTAAGCTTGTAACATTAGAAGAATCAGTTTTGGTGCTATATAGAACCATTTTCAAAAAGAAACATTTATTATACATTTTCCATCAGCCTGACAGGCGATTTCACCATGCAAAGAACCATTTAAGCACGCAAATGGTTCTTGAGTGTTAATGGTTCTATGCAAAACCATTCCTTTTACTGAAGAAACCTTAAAGACCCATCTATTTAAGAGTGTGGTGGGTGCTCTGGCTCAGCCTGGTTTAACAGTTCAAGGATAGAGCCTGTTCTTCAACCTGCTGGTTGTAGCTTGAATGTTCTGATGCCTTTTCCTAGATGACAGTGAGTTCCTCAGACATATTTAACTGTAAATGTCCTGTATAGATGGGGGGTAGGCAGCGGCAGTGATGGATTGGGTGTTTTTCACTATTACTAAGTAATAACTAAGTAATAACATAATAACTAATGCTTAACTAAGCATTAACTGCTAACTACTTAATCACTCAAAGCAGGATGTAAATAATTACTAATGCAAA
>NW_023494788.1:497500-612500 GCF_904425465.1 Colossoma macropomum
TTTGGTGCCATATAGAACCATATACAACACATTGTCCAACAATCTGAAGAATGCTTGATGCATGATTCTTTGAGTGTTAATAGTTCTATATAGAACCACTGTTTTTGCTAAGGAACTCTTGAAGAACCATCTTTTTTAAGAGTGTAGAAAAGAAATCATTTGTATTAAGGATTAAACATTCTGTCAAATGATGTAAAACATGTTATATTGATCTGTGCACACTTAAAAAAGATGGTTCTTCAAGGTTTCTTTAATAAAGGCAGTGATTCTATTTAGGACCATGAGTTCTCATGCTTAAATGGTTCTTTGCATGGCGAAATGGTTCTTTGGATTAATGGAAAATGGATCTATCTATGTAAATAGCACCAAAAGGGGTTCTTCTATTGTTACATGTTTGACATTATGACAGTATGGTGCTAGATAGAGCCATATACACACTTTAAAAAGATGGTTCTTAAAATGTTCTTCAGTAAAGAAAATGATTCTATGTAGAACCAATAACACTCAAAGAACCCTTAGCAAGATTAAACGGTTCTTTGCATCATGAAATCAGATCGATGGAGAATGTGTTTTAAATGGTTCTAAATAGAATGTTTCTGAAAAGGGTTCTATATGATGCAAAGAGCCCTGTAATCATGCAAAGGGTCCTTTTAGTGTTCATGGTTCTATATAGAACCATTTTAATTACCCTTGAAGAGCCACCATTTTTAAGAGTGTACAACATTCTTTATCAGCCTGAAGTATCATTTCACCATGCAACCAACCATTTAAGCATGAAATTGTTCTATATAGAAATTGTGGTTCTAAGTAGAATCATTGCCCTTACTAAAGAACCCTTGAAGAACCGTCTTTTTAAGTGTGGAAGTCTGATGTGTCTTTATATTCAGCTGAAAGAACCGCAGCTGCTCTGGGATCATCTGAGTTCACCAGCAGAAAGCTTTACAGAACTTCACGCTTCAGCAGGAAAATCAGATGCAGACAGTCTGTGCAGAGCAGAGCTCCTCGAAATCACAACGAGAACACAGTGAAGGGCTCCGATTCACAGGCACCGAGAAAAGAAGCTCAAAAAGTCAAGAATTTCCACATCAGTAATATAGCCAAATAATAAAATATCCAAAACAAAACCACATATCTCTGAAATCCTAACTTTACAGGAGAAGGAAAAAAGCTACTCTACTTTTAATGTAAGTCAGTGAAACCAGACTTTTTTCCAAGTCATTTGTGTGTAAAGGACAATATTTTTCAAATTATGTCAAAATCTGATTAATTCCCCGTACATCAGATCTACTTAAATAATTACTTCATGTGGTAACAAGCAACTGAAATACTTTTATTTGACTTAAAAAACTACATTGATTGAATGAAATGTTCATTCAAAGTATTTATTCAGATTGAATAAAACTAGTTAAATTGCTTGTTACCACATGAAGTCATTTTTTAAGTAGATCTGATGAGCCACTTTATACAGTGTGGAGATATGAGCGAAAGAGCATGACCAGCTGGAAATGCTGGGAAGCTCCGCCCCCAGCTACTACACTGTGAAAAATGGTTCCTCAGTTAAAAAATTACTTAATGTGGTAACAACTAAATTACATAGTAAAAAGTGACTCATCAAAACAATGACTTCATGTGGTGACCAGTAAATTAACTAGTTTTATTCAACCTAAATAAACACGTTTCAGTTACAATACTTTGAACGAGTGATTCTTTCAATCTATGTAGTTCTTTACACTGAATAAAACTAGTTCAGTTGTTTGTTAACACAAAGTAATTGTTTTAAGTAGATCTGACGAGCCACTTTTTACAGTGTAGCTACTTTTATTTAACCTAAATCAACACACTGAATGAACAGTCCATTCAAGCCAATGTAAATTTGAGTTGACTAAAACTAGTTAATTTACTTGTTCCCACATGAAGTACAATTATTAGAACTGACAAGTGATTTTTTTTACAGTGATAGAAGAAACTCAAAAAGAGAAGCAATAACAGATAATGAGGCAGAGTTACCCTGAATTCCAAGCAAGTTAGTTCATTTCTAATATAATATCATTTCAAATATCCTAAAAAAATTACGTATTTAAAAGTAAATTAACTAGTTTTATTCAACCTACATCAATAAACTTAATGGAACCTTTGAAGTGTTTATTGCAGGAATTCAGTTCTTCCCAGGTATGAAAAGAATCACTGTAAAAAATGGCCTTGAAAAAATTACTTGTAAATTTGTAGTAAAAAGCAATTGAACTAGTTTTCTCCAACTCAAAAATGACTTTGAAAGAATCGTTCATTCAAACAATTTATTTAGGTTGAATAAAACTATAAATTTCCTTATTTTTAGGTAATTTTTAGGTTCAATTGTCAAGCCATTTTGTTTTACAGTGTATAAGCAATCACCGAAATATATCACTGAAAGCCTTGATGTTATTTATACTCAAATAATCAAGTTATAATTACTTTTTTCTTGCAATTAGTTGCTTTGACTCAATCCAGTTATTTGTATACTGTTAAAATGGCTCATCAGATCAACCTAAAAAAATACTTTTAAAAAATTGCTTATTAGCGAAATATTTCACACCAAACCACTCTGAATGACTCTGCTTAACCATTTAATTGTTCAGAATTACAAAAGTAACATAAAACCATCAGGTTACATGGAAATGAACCTCTTAACAATCCAGGTTTAATTCATACAAATCCTTATTATTCAGTAACTACAGGGACTGCAATGCAAACTAATGGAACTATCCTTAGCATATAGAAGTGTGTAATAAAACTTCAGGCCCACTTGTTAAAGGGTTAAGTTGCATGCAACTCATGCAACTAATGTGCAGCTAGTCTAAGGTTTACACTGCCACCACTCTTTTGAACTGACAAAGCCTCTTTAGTTGAGTTTTCAAATGTTTTCAAGATTAAACTGCAAGTCCAGCCGCTTTGACTTTACAATCCGGTGACCTCGATAAGTGGAAGCCTTTACAGAGTTATCTTCAGCGGGCCAGTCATGCGCACCTGCCTCACTCAGGGGGAATTTTTCCGCCACTCTCCTTTTTCTGATTTTGGATTGTTCCCTCTTTAATTGCCTGTTCACTTTGCAGCAGCTCCACTCCGTCTGTCATGTATTTTTGAAGTCGTCTGCGTGACTCGTCAGCTCCGGCTGCTGCAGTTAACATCGCTTTTTAGGCTTTTTCCTCTCCTCTGCATGACCGGAGGACAGCAGTTTTGGCATGACATTCCCCGTCCCATCAGATAACAGACCGAAAAAAGAGACGCTTGGTCGGTTTCCATCAAAGAAATCTGTTTAGAAGCCAGATCTCACAGTGGATGTCCCTTTCATGCTCTCTCGCTGAGGGCGATGGCACTTTCTGTCAGGAAGATGGCTCTTACGGCCAATTAGAACAAGACACACTCACAGATCTACACAAAGGGTGAGTGCAGGGAAGTCAAAATACAGCATTCAGCCGGGTCAAAAGGACGTCATCCTGCTATAATGATTTAGCACAAAACACAGCAGCTGCTGCTGCTCACGGCTTTTGAAGCGTGGTGTAAAAATGCATCAGTATTGGAACTTTAGAACCAGTTAAAATCAAGCATAACAATATTTAAAAAAATGTAGTAACAAGCAGCTGAACTAGTTTTGTTCAACTTACAAAATTACTTCGATTGAAAGAATCATTCACTTAAAGTATTTAGGTTCAGTTAAACTAGTTCATTTACTTGTTACCACATTAAGTATTTTTTTAGGTTTATCTGATGAGCCATTTTGGGCACGGTGGCACAGTGGGTAGCGCTGTCACCTCACAGCAAGAATGGCCTGGGTTCGATTCTCGGCTGGGTGACCAGGGTCATATCTGTGTGGAGTTTGCCTGTTCTCCCCGTGTCTGTGTGGGTTTCCTCCAGGTACTCCGGTTTCCTCCCAGAGTCCAAAAACATGCAGTCAGGCTGATTGGACATGCTAAATTGCCCCTAGGTGTGAATGAGTGTGTGAATGTGTCTGTCTGCCCTGTGATGGACTGGCGACCTGTCCAGGGTGTATCCTGCCTTCTGCCCAATGACAGCTGGGATAGGCTCCAGCACCCCACCGTGACCCAGAAGGATAAGCGGTTTAGATGATGTATGTATGATGAGCCATTTTTCACAGTGTATTTCGGGTCAAAATAAAATTTCAAGGCTATTTTCAAAACCCAAAAAGCTTGGTGTCCAGTTTTTGGTGTCTGTAATGATGCAGGCAAAGAGGCAGAACATAGTTGCGAGTAAGTTGAGCAAAAGTCCAAGTTAGAATCAATGAAAAGGCAGGTAGGAACAAGAAAAGTGGTGATAGTCATTAAAAAGTAAAGAAAAACTAGGAATGCACAAAGCAACCAAAAGATCAGTTCAAACTAAGGCTGCTAAATAAGTAAAATGAATCACTTTATCTTTAGCATAGTCAGCCATGCTGTGATCACTTCTGGGTTATTTGATGAAATTATATCTATTTACATATCAATGCATTAGTTATAGCTATATGAAGGGACAAAATAAGTTTCGTCAGAATGTATTTAAGTTATTAAGTGTTTTAGAATGCAGAACATGAACAATCACGACTTCCATCACAGAGTGAACACAGTTTTCACTTTTCATCACTAACATCCAGTGAGAGCAACAGCGTCTGCACGTTCCAGCCAATGACTGTGCATATAGTGGTGTCGTCTACAGGCTCAGCGTTTCTGTGAGGAGTGTAGGGGATGTGGCCATGCAAAGCAGCTCTCGCATGCTTAAATCCTGGTTAAAAAGGGACATTTTGTCGTTGTTAATGTTATTGTTTATTAGTTTAAATGTGAGATTTGTGACATTTTTTTATTATCTCAGTTGAAATTTCTCTTTTTTTGCCATAGGGGAGCGTGATGAACAACCCAACATGGGGCACAAATTAACACAGACTTTTATGTTGTTATAAATGGTCAAGCAGCATGAGGTTCTGGCCACATTACCACACTATCCAGCCGTGGTCTCCCACCAAAATTCAGAGCCATTCCTCAGCATTTTTAAAAAAAGAGTGTTTTCAGGGCATGTAAGTCATTTTTTTTCAATACAAGTCTTTTTCCGGTTACTGAGCTGTTTGTGTAAATCACAAAATCCAACCTTATATTACTGTAATCATCATCTTGTTTCCTACAGCACAGCACCATTTTGAAGTAACTGACAAGCTCACAGCAAGTGCAGCCAGGCTTAAGTACAGCCTCCACACTGCAGTTCTTGCACAGCCTTACAGCTCAGATACCTTCAGTACACAAAGACTAATAAAGTACATTCAGTCTTTTTGCTCCAGTTTACACAGATTTTAAAATGAAGAAGAGAAACATCTGAAAACAGAGGTTTTCTTCTACTTTGCTAATATCTGTCAGATGTCAGTATTGCAGTTTTAAATTAGTATATAAATGAAATTGACAGTATCAGCTGCCGTTATTCAGAAACAATGTTCCATATTTTACTGTTGTGTGATGATTTTAATTCGCCGTCCTTCACTGGACAAAAATAAATCTGTCATTGTTTGACGCGCAGAATCATGTCAGTGTTCATATCTAATTTGATGTGTGTGTCTATCAGTTGAGCTGCCTGTCTTATAGATGATACTATACAGTGCAGTATGGATTAAAAATATTTTTTCTTACAACATAGAATTATATTGAATTAACTTTCTTTGCACTGATTGATCAGACTTTTCTAGCAGGTGTTAAACTGACCCTCTGTCTGTTAAGGTGAACCCACCCATGGGCTAAACTGTAACACTGCACTTCTGCTCATTTTGGGTGGAATTGTACATGAAGGTGAAGTTCAAGCATTCATTTGTAGCAGAGAATATATGTTGCTTGTATAAAAATATGATTAATCCCAAATTAAAATAGTTAAAAAAGTTATTCAACAAAAACCAAAATGTGTTAGGTTGTGCCTCACTCTCCCCTAATTCCCAGACCAATCAGGGTATTGTCAAGTTCAGATGGTGATGGCGAAGAGCAAACACTTCCAGTCTTCCTCTGATTCATATTGATGCTGCGTCCACTTTCACAAATGTTTCACATTCACAGATGGCTATTCTGCCGGGAGAATGCCAGGCTGAAAGCTGTGGAGTGGAAACAGGTGAAGGTCTAGCTCTAATATTCATGGTTCCACCACTGCATTCAGCAGCACTGCTTGTGTAAAGTGGCCGGTATACAGACGATACTGCCCATACAATAGCCAAACATCCCTGCGCGTTGGAGGGACACATCGGCGGCTGCTGAATAAGAAGTAAATAATAATGAGGACGCGGTGTGTGTTTCCTTGCAGCGCTGCCAGTTTCCAGGGTTTCTGTGGCGGAGAATTCACACGGTGAAGCTGCATGTGGGAGTTACAGTGCAGCTATTACAAACAACACAACACGTACACACACAGGAAGCGATCGATATCTAGCCGTCCACAGATCCACAGACCACCGCAGGACTTACATAACTGGAGCATCTTGATTGAAAGAACAGGCAGGAAAAGGCAGAGGAGCGCTGACGTACGTGGGTGTGTTTCTGGTCAACACCAGAGAGACTGAAGGTGTAACATCAATATCTGATACAAAATCAGTTCATTTTTACTCTCAGCGGTCAGCTGGAGAACCTTCCGTAGGGATATACACCACACTGACGAATAATATTAGTGAACTCAGTGTTAGAAGTAAACCTCTTTAAAAAGATGGTCCTTCAAGGGTTCTTTGGTAAAGTGAATGGTTCTATATAGAACCATGTGTTCTATATAGAACCATTTGCATGCTTAGGTGTTTTTTGAACGATGAAAAGCTTCTTCAGATTGATGCACAACGTGTTGTGTACAGTAAAAATCTTAAAGATTTAATGGGTTCTTTAATAAAGGGAATGGTTCTATTTAGAGCCATGAGTTATTTATACACTCTAAAAACTGGTGCTTCAAGGGTTTTAGTAAAGAAATTTGATCTATATAGAACCATGTGTTCTATATAGAACCATTTGCATGCTTAAACAGTTTTTTTAATTGATGAGAAGGTTCTTTCGATTGATGGAGAACATGTTGTATATGGTAAAATCTTTAAAAAGATTCAAGGGTTCTTTAGTAAAAAGGGAATGGTTATATTTAGAGCCATGAGTTAGTTACGCACTCTTAAAAAAAGATGGTGAATCAAGCATTCTTTCGTAAAGAAAAAGGTTCTTTATGGAACCATGAACACTCAAAGAAGCCCCTGCATGATTAAAGCGTTCTTCAGATTGATGGAGGATGCGCTGTACATGGTTCTATATAGAACCTGTTTGAAAATAGTACGGTATGGCATCAAAATGTTTTCTTCTAAGAAGAACCCTTTTTTGTGTGATACAGAGCCATTTCCAATTTACAACAGATTCTCTATCAATCTGAAGAACATTTTCACTATGCAAAAAATGTTAAGCATATAGATATAGACATAGAACTCACACTTCTAAGCAAAGCCATTCCCTTTTAATAAAGAACCCCTGAAGAACCATCTTTAAGAGTGTCCCCTTAAGCAGGGAATTGCACTACATTTCATTGCAATTATATGTTATAAGTTGTACTGACTCCACACCCCGACTTATCTCAGCTTTTTTATTTTATTGTTCTGTTTGAATAATTAGGTCATAAAGAAGTACAAATATGTCATTTTCTGATGGGAAAGACTTACATGAGGTACAACATTAGACCTTAAAATAAATGTTGTACCTTTGAGGGTACATTTGCATTTAACAATCAAAAATGGCCATTAAGTCCAAGTTAGACATTTTTCAGGAGGCATTTATGAGGATTTTAGATATGACATGATGCATAAGGAAGGAGGAAGTCAAAGGAAAATAAGTGGAAAAATCAGGACTTTCCAAAACTCATTAAAAGCAACAGAGAAAATGGGGCTCCTAACAACCACCTGGAAGACCTGGTAGACACCAAAACTGCCCCCATCAGATTAACAGCACTTAAAGCTTTCATCTCTGAGAGAGAGGAGAAAATCAAGCTGCTTCAGATCTGAAAACATCCACAGGTGTTTCTGTCCATCCTTCCACTGTGAGAAGACGACTCAGCGCTGTGGGTCTGAAAGGATGTGTAGCTGATCAAGAAGAACCTCACTGAGAAAAGGAGACGGACACATCAAACAAAGAAGCTGAACGATGGACTGACCACCCCAGAGTCCAGACCTCAACACCACTGAATGTGTTTGATTACTTCAGAAAATGATCAACCAGCTTCTAAGACTGAACTTTGGAGGTGTGTCTGGGAGGGAGTCTTACAGAGAAAAGGAAGAGTGCGAAATAAGAGAATGATAGTGAGGGAGAGAGAGAGAGAGAGAGAGAGAGAGAGAGAGAGGAGAGAGAGAGAGAGAGAAAAGGAGATACACATAAGAAAACAAAAGACCAGGAGAGAGCGAAAATAAGAGGGAAATGTGAGAGAGTGACAGAGAAAGAAAAAAAGAAAGAAAGAAAGAAAGAAAGAAAGAAAGAAAGAAAGAAAGAAAGAAAAAAGAGAGAAAGAAAGAAAAGAGAGAGAGAAAGAAAAGAGAGAGAGACAAATGGAAGCACGAGGCAAAGAGAAAAAGGGAGACAGACAAGGGAGAGAAAGAGCAGAAAAGAAAGAAAGATAGAGAGAGAGAGAGAGAGAGAGAGAGAGAGAGAGAGAGAGAGAGAGCGAGAGCGAGTTTGTTTCTGTGGTTACTGTCTCGTTGGCGTCCACTTTTTCTCTGGAAATAAAACAACACAAACACAGATATCAGTAATGTCAATAACGCTTCTTCTCTCTAAACATAAACAAATAAAACAGCCTGAACTCTGACAGTGATGTCACTCACAGAGGCTTTATTAATTATTTATTACACTGTTTTTACACAGAAGCCCAGATGAAGATCAGTCCATGTGTCTTTGATGCTCAGTGACTGTGACAGCAGTGCGGAGCGGCAGGTGGATCTCAGAGTCACAAACAAAGGATGTTATCAGCTGAGCCGAGAGGTGGAGCGAGTGAAGGTCAGCTCACGCTAAACACCCACCGTCAGCAGCTCATCAGGCATTCTGGAGAGGTGTGTGCAGTACGCAGTGCATTGTGGGAGAAAAAAACAACAGAGGGCCTCAGCAGGCACCTACCCCCCCCCCTGCTCTCTGTCTCTACACCTCCTCACTCTCTCCCTCAATCTCTCACTCACCCTCTCCCTCACTCTCTTCCTCACCCTTCTCCTCACTCTATACCTCACTCTCTCCTTCATTCTACACCTCACTGTATACCTCACTCTATACTTCACTCTATACATCACTGTATACCTCACTGTATACCTCACTCTATACGTCACTCTATACATCACTGTATACCTCACTGTATACCTCACTCTATACATCACTCTCTCCTTCATTCTACACCTCACTCTATACCTCACTCTATACGTCACTCTATCCCAACAATATATCACGTTTTCATATCACATTTTCATACGGAAGGTCATTCACACCTCAAAATACTGACTTAACACTTCAAAGTAATTACAGATTTTCTCATAATATTGACTTAAAATCTCAAGGTAACGACTTATTTTCTTCAAATATTGATTTACTATCTTAAAATGACATTTTTTTCAAAATGTTAACTTACTTTCTTAAAATGTTGTCTTAGTCTTTAAAAATAAATGCCTATACTTTTAATATCTTGTAAATAAATGTAATATTTTTATCCTCTATAATATAATTTGATATCTTTAAATAATAAAAAAAAATTCAAAATATTGACTTAAAATCTCAAAATAATTACTTATTATCTTGAAATATTGACTTGACAATGACTCAAGATTGATGTCAGAATAATGAGTTGTTAAATTTCCAGAAAGCTAGTAAATAAAAAGCCATTATTTTGACATATTAGGTCAATATTTTGAGAGAATAAGCAATCATTTAAAAAAAATTGTGAACGGTGTGTGTTGGGGGGTGGTCCCTTTTGGCTAAAAATGTATACTCTCCTCTTTAATGAGCCCCAAATACTTAATATGCTGCTGTACAACATCTGTATAAAACTTAAAACTGTCCCTGGAGGCCAAACCGATAAGCTAAATCTGATTATCATTGGTTGAGTAAGTCTGAGTCATATTACACTGTCACTGTGATTATTTAAAATGATTAGGATTAGATCTGTTCTTGGTTTTTGCAACAGGGAAAAAATGTTTTGAACACACACTGTTTGTATTATTGAAATTAGATCTGCATACAGAATTCCACAGTATAAAAACCAATTTATAATAATAATAATAATAATAATATTAATAATATTACTAAATACATACATCATCTAAACCGCTTATCCTTCTGGGTCGTGGTGGGGTGCTGGAGCCTATCCCAGCAGTCATTGGGCGGAAGGCAGGATACACCCTGGACAGGTCGCCAGTCCATCGCAGGGCAGACAGACAGACAGACATACACATTCATACACTCACTCACACCTAGGGGCAATTTAGCATGTCCAATTGGCCTGGCATGTTTTTGGGCTGTAATGGATTAATCTGGAGCTGATTAAAGGAGTGAGAGAGGAGACATCGTTCGATTCATCACCTCCAACTTCATCGGAGTTTAATTAAGTTCCAGAACTTTTATTCACTTTCAGTTCAAAACCCAGAGAGAACAGAAGGCGTCTGTCATTTCAGATCATTTCTGCTTTAACGTTTCCCATCATCGCTGTCAAAACCTTGTATAATAATAATAATAATAATAATAATAATAATAATAATCTATAATGGTATTCCCGAATGCTGGAAAAATACTGAAACTGAATCTTTCAGCACCCCCACAAAATGCCCCTTAAAAACACCTCACCTCTCCAAACTCATCACTCTTTAACCAACTAGTTTTAAATTTAGCTAGACTTTAAATCAGTGGTGTATTTAGTGTAGTACTGTGAAAAAAATCAAGATGACAGCAAGACGTTTATGGCCACAACAACGTCTGCCATTTCTGACCATCTCCCCAAACAAAGAATGAATCATTTATGTGACCACTGTTGTATAAAAGCAACAGAACACTCGAGGAGTGTGTTATCGCCAATAATTGGACAAAACCCTAGAACTGGACAAAACCCTAGAACTGGTCTCATGTTCCGCCCAGTAAAGTACGAGTTGGAAGAGCCGCGCCCAGCCACCGCTGAAATCATACATCACGAGCATCAGGATTGATTAGAAACAGATTAATCTGGAGCTGATTAAAGGAGTGAGAGAGGAGACATCGTTCGATTCATCACCTCCAACTTCATCGGAGTTTAATTAAGTTCCAGAACTTTTATTCACTTTCAGTTCAAAACCCAGAGAGAACAGAAGGCGTCTGTCATTTCAGATCATTTCTGCTTTAACTTTTCCCATCATTGCTGTCAAATCAAAACCTTGTATCTCGGCAACTGTCACTTTTAGAGGAAAGAAAAGACAAACATCCTTCACCTATTTAATTGACAGTTAAAAATAACTTGAAATGGTGTTTGTTTTTTATTATTATTTGTACTGGTACATTTTTCATGATGTGTTTCACAATATAGGGAAAAGCCGGCATCTTCAATCAACGGAAAAGCAATTTTTCTTATGATGACAACATATATATATATATATATTTTTTTTTCACAACATTGTTAAATCTGCCTATAGTGAGAAAGCAATTGTCCTATTATGACAAGATTTTTGGAGCTGCATAGAACCTTTTCAAAAAGGTTTTATATTTAAGCGATAGACCACGAGAGGGAGTGTGTTATCATGAAATAGATCATCATGAGTGCCATAGATCATCACAGCTGTGATGTTATTGGCGATAACACACTCCTCGAGTGTTCTGTTGCTTTTATACAACAGTTAAATAAATAAAGTAATAAATTAATAAACTGGGCCGTGAACGCGGCGTTTAATATGTTTTAATGTTCGCAGTTCCTTCACCAAATTATAGTTCCTTAACAAGCAGCTTGTTGCTACATCAAAGTAACAAGCTCCGCCCACTTGCTGCACAGCCAGCAGTTCGTTCACCAGCTCCTCACACTAAATTCCCAAACTGTCATCACCACTGAGCAGCTTTTCAGTCGGCAGCTGTGACAGAAGAACAGCTAAACAACCTGGAATCAGCCAGAAATGAACCCAATACCATTCGCCAAGCGTGTAATCTGATCTTCAGAGTCTGACCAAATCATAAAACTGCCACAATATCAGGTTTAGCTCAGTTTTGTCAGTTTTTGCCAGATCAACATTAATGTTGTTTTGTTCCAGCCAGTCTGTAAAGCATCTTACAGCCCATTTAGTTTGGCGAATGGTGTTGGGTTCATTTCTGGCTGATTTCAGGTTGTTTAGCTGTTCTTCTGTCTCAGCTGCCGACGTAAAAGCTGCTCAGTGGTGATGACAGTTTGGGAATTTAGCGCAGTCTCATCTTCAGAGTCTGACCAAATTGGCTGTCGGTCAAATGTGATCTTAAAAGTGCCCTTTTTATCCAGTGGCAAAGTAAGAAGTAAAAACTTTCAAATAGCTTAAGGGGCTCCTAAAGCTGTCAAAGTCGTTGCTTAGCAACGGCATCTCAGCGGAGTGATACAGTGTTACAGTGTTTTTCGCCATAACAACGCGGTTAGAGCGCTTCTCAACCAATCAGCTTGCGTGGCTGGAACTAACTGTTGTAAAAAGAACCATATACAACACAATCTCCATCAATCCGAAGAACCATTTCACCATACAAAGAACCATTTGAGCATGAAAAAGGGTTCTTTGAGTGTTAATGGTTCTATATAGAGCCATTGTCTTTACTAAAGACCTCTTGAAGAACCCTCTTTTTTAAGAGTGTACCCATCATTTCAGAAACGACAACCTTCTGACCATGTGTAGTTTTCTTGAAGCAGTATTCACAACAGTGCTCTGATACAGCCTTATGAATGTCCATAAGTGATTCCTCACAAGAGAAGCAAGTTGTGCTTAATATCTACCTAAATTCCAAACGACTAATCCAGGTTTAAGAGAGATCTTCGGTTCTCTCAGCATGGCACCCTGATGTCACATCTGTGGCATGTGAGCTCAGATTAGCACTTAAAAGAGCGACATTCAACAAAGAGCAGTTTTATACTTCAGACAAAGCAGATCTGTAGGACAGGATCGACGAATTCATTAAAGATATATTTGAAAGAATTATTTGCATAGGAATTATGAATAATGTGTTTTGACACTCCTGCATGTCTCCTCTGCACCGAGGCTTTGTGTCATCTTTATTCCTTCAACATGAAACCAGGAAATTTTCCCCAAAGCAGAAACTTCAGTCACAGATAATGACATTTATCAAACACGCAAGCAGAATCAAAGATGAGCTCCAGCTCATGTACTGCTGTTAAAATGGTTCAATGTTTTCAATATGAAAGCAATTTAGCCACATATATATGTATCAAATGATTCTGATATTATTCTGATATATAGCTTTTAAATAATTATGCACACAGTCATCTCTTGGCAAATTATCTGCCTCCAGATTTGGAGGAGGGATGGATGGATTGATGTGAGAGGGAGGGAGGGAGGGAGGGAGGGATGGATGAATTGATGTGAGAGGGAGGGAGGGAGGGAGGGATGGCAGGATGAATGTGGAAGGGATGGAGGGATGAGTGGGTGGGTGGATGGGTCGGTGGGTTTAGGGAGAGAAAGAAGAAGGGATCTATGGAAGGAGGGATGGGTGGACAGACAGACGGATGGACAGAGGGAGGGATGGATGGACGGATGGATGCAAGGATGGATGGATAGAAGCAGGGAAGGAGGGAGGGGGGAGAAATGGATGGATGGATGCTGAGAGAGTGGAAGGGATAAATGGATGGAGGGATGGTGGGAGGGAAGGATGAATGGATGGATGGAGGAATGGAGGGAGGGTTGTATGGAAAGAGGGATGGAGGGATGGACAGAGAGATGGATGGACAAAGGAAGGGAGGGAGGGAAGGAGGGAGGAGAAGAGACTGGGAAGGATGGAAGGATGGATGGATGCATGGATGGATGGACAGATGGATAAATATATAGACAGACAGATGGACCACAGTGTCAGTGGAGATTCTATTGATGAATCACTTGAAAACTGGCCATTTCACACGTCTCCAATGTGAATGAAGGGTTTCTGGCGTGATGGTCCGTCTTTAGTGATTTCCTGAGTGTCCATTGGTCAGTTTAACACAGAATGTAGACGGACACACGAATCCACCAGTTCCACACAGTGAGAGGCAGATGACATGTATCTCAGCCCCTCTTCATAGGCTCATAACTCTGGATGTGAGTCACATACGATCTCGTGATCAGATTGGGCTAAATTGTAATGTTTACACTCTCCATCCTTCTCAGGCCTGGATTCATCCCAAAACCAGCCGAATGACCTCCAGTTTATAAGAACTGTATGAATATTTGACTGCAGAGTGACAAGCTATGACCTTAGAGCAAGAACTTGGCTAATTATGTGCAGATTCTGCAGCCTAGTCAGGACCTGATGCCACCAATCAAGACATTTGTTTAGAACAGGAAAGAAACCATTTAAACCCACTTATCCTGCGAAGTTAAGGCCATTTTCTCCTATTTGAAAGAATCACTTAAAACTAAGTTAAGGGAAGAACGAGTCGAGGGGGAAATGGGAGAAAAAGTTCTTCTGTGACAAATAAAAGCTGGAACAGACTGAGTTTCAGTGTAATGGCCATTTAATTGGACTCAGTGGTTTGCTTGAATAGGTTTTGTTGAAAAAAGAAGTGCAGAAATTGGCTTCTCTCCACATGATCAGGCTGTTTTCCCCCTGCACCTTCTCAGCCTCGCAAAACCCACACACACACATACACACGTACACAAGTGTGAAGGCTTCATCAAACCCAACAGTGTGACTCTGCAATTAGACCTCAGAAACAAGTTTTTAGGAAATTAAAAAAAGGCTTCAGATCCAAAGCCACACAGACAAGAAACAAGACTCAAGAGTGAACAAGAGTGAAGAGGGGCGAAAAAACTTGTTAGAGCACGCATCTGTCCCATGTGTAGCATTTACAGATAAATATCTATGTGTAATAATAATATAGACAGATAATGATATACACAGAAAGCCAAAAGTATGACTACATCCCTCCTAATTACGGAGTTTGGGCATTTTAGCCACACACATTGCTGGCAGGTGTACAAAATCACATGCATAACCATGCAATCTTCATAGAAAAGCATTGGCAGTAGAATATGTCATACTGAAGAGCTGTCATAAGATGCCACAACAACAGCTCAGCCATGAATAAAACGCATACAATTTCCTATCCTCTGTTGCATCACCCATTACAGAGTTCCTAACTGCCTCAGGAAGCAACATCAGCACGACAACTGTGTACTGGGAGCTCAACAAAATGGGTTTCCAAGGCTGAGCAGCTGCACACAAGCCTAAGATCACTATGCGCAATGCCAAGCGTCAGCTGGAGGGGTGTAAAGCGTCGCCACTGGACTCTGGAGCAGTGGAAACGTGTTCTCTGGAGATACAAATCACCCTTCACTATCTGTCAGTCTGATGGATGAATCTGGGTCTGGTGGATGCCAGGAGAATGTTACCTACCGAAATGTATAGTACCGACAGTATAGTTTGGTGGAGGAGGGATAATGAGCTGGAGCTGTTTTTCAGGGTTTGGGCTTCTTAGTTCCAGTGAAGGGTGATCCTTTCCTGTTCCAGCATGGCTGAGCCCCTGTGCACAAAGCAGCTCCATAAAGACATGGTTTGACCATTTTGGTGTGGAGGAACTCCAGTGGCCTGCACAGAGCCCTGACCTCAACCCCGCTGAACGCCTTTGGCATGAACTCGAACATCAATTGTGAGCCAGACCCTCTCGTCCAACAACAGCGTCTGACCTCACAAATGCTCTTTTGACTGAATGGGCACAAATTCCCACAGACACTCTCCAAAATCTTCTAGAAGCTTCCCAGAAGAGTGGAGGCTGCTGTATCCACAAAGGGGGGCAACTCTATATTGATGCCCATGATTTTGGAAAGGGATGTCCAAGCTTACATAGGTATGATGGTCAAGTGTCCACATACTTTTAGCCATTTAGCGTATATGTAAGTACCTATTTGTGAAAATTGCTTCCATATGTGTTAAATGTATGCAAGTATCTACATGTCATTATAATTTGTGCCATATGTCTTTTATGTAGTTTTATATAAGGTTGTTCCACCATGTTATTATTTTTATTATGTGCAGAAATAATAATAATAACAATAATAATAATAATAATAATAACAACAACATGTCTTTGCTGTTTTGCTCTAAAAGAATCAAATAATTTACACTTTACAAAGTGTTGGGTGTTTTTTTTGGCCCTTTAGGTCAGAACTGTTTTTCTGTGGACATCGTCCTAAAAATGTACAAAAACAAGCACACACTCACACACTGAGGGTCGTCACCCTGTCTCACTCTCTCTCCAGTAGACTGGAGTGACTCTATCAGGCTGCTCTTTCTGATTCAGCCTGTTGTCTGGCTTCACTGAGACTGACAGAGGAACTCACACGTCCATCCTGATCCCTCTGGTCATCCTGATTGAGTTGGACTGAACAAGGTTTTCTCCCTCTCCCTTTCAGTCTGTGTGTTTTTCATCTCCTCTCCTCTCTGTTTTGTTTGCCCAGAGCACAGATACCAGTCCAGATTGACTTTAACTCAGCCAGGAGACAAGCAGCACTTTCATCCTGCAAAGAGAGAGAAAGAGCAGAGAAGCAGTTTTGAGAAAAGTATCCAAATCTCATCCTAGTGTATTGTAGTATAAATAAACATACCATGATTTAAAGGAATACCCCAGTATTTTTCAACATGATCTATCTAGACATAACCTATATATACAATTACATGCTAAATCTTGCAAAAATTTGTTTCTGTGTAGAAATATGCTTGCATATCTTCTAGGAACGAACTTAAATACGGCATTTTCAAGAATTTTAGTCCACAATATATCGCTTGTTGTTTTTCAGTTTATAACATAATTTGAAAATGCCTGGTGCCCTTTACATTGTTTGTAAATTTCAAGAAGAATGGACTAAAAGAAACGTCCCAAAATGACTTGTAAAAGTCTGGTTCCATTGACTTACATTAAAAGTAAAGTATGTTTTTTTGTCTCTCCTTACCATTTTGGAGATACGAGGTTTTGCACAAAATCTGTAGAGGATCTCAAATCAACAAAATGTGCATATATATATATATATATATAAATGTATGCTGTTTATGCTGTTTATCCATTGGCAATTAGTATGTTTTTGTTTGCAAACACCATATGTCATTAGAATTAATGCAAAAAAACAAAGAAGTTCTTATATAATAAAAAAATCTCACATACATAAAATATAATAAGATTTATTCCATCAGCAGTTTTTAGTTACTGAGGAAATTAGCAAAGAAACAAATAAAAGGACAAGCAAGTTAGAAAGACAGAAGCAAATATAGAACCACTAGAACCACTATATATATATATATATATATATATATATATATATATATATATATATATATACACACACACATTATATATATATATATATATATATATATATACATATATAGAGTGGTTCTAGTGGTATTTATGGATGTGCAAATGTATAAACACTTACTAAATGCTAAATATATTAAGATAGCAAGATATGTATTATGATGATGAGCATTATTGCATTGGCTATCATGTTTTAATTGCTTTTGCAATTTTGCATGTGCAGCAGTCAGTCCACTAAAGCCAATTAAAGTGAAACTGAGCCAGAGAGAGAGAGAGAGAGTATGATCAAATAAAGGGAAGAGAAAGAGAGAAAGATTTCTTTCCTCTGTTAGAAACCATCACAGAAACAGACCAGATTTCAGCCAGTCATACTGTTATTGTACTGTTATGTTATGCTTTGTACTTTTGTTCTTTTATATATGGATGTGTTTCATGCCTATACTATCTACAAAATTGCATAATTGATCTATAAAAATGTAAGAATGAATGAGTGAAATTGTCACCTGTGATCATTTCCTCAGACTTGAATAACTTTCTAATGAATGAAGCTGAACTCAGAATTTTTTTTCTACTAAATGTTGACCCATTTTCCCACAAATCTGAACTATAGACTGGATCTCAGATGGTTTCTCTTCAGTGATATGCAGTATAAAAATTATTTTTAGAAAAAAAATACAAAGAGCGTCTAAGATTTTTGGCTTTCAGCAGTAAATCGTAAGCATGTGGCATTATGTTTATGGTCATAAAACACAATTTCTTTTCATTTTGAGGGGAGTTTTTACAATAAATGCCAAGAGTTTACATTTATTTCATGCAGTTACTGAATAATTTGCTGGAAGAGGCTTAAATTACTGCTACTACACATCATATTCTATGTTTATAGATAACAGTAAATCATATATATTTAGCAACCATTTATATTGCTATACAGAGCCCTTTTTGAGGTTCTTTAAAGAAACATACAACAGGTTTTCCATCAGGGTGGAGAACCATTTAACCATGCAAACAACCATCAAAGCATTCAGACATTCACAGTTCTATTAATAACCTTTGCCTTTATTAAGAGCCACTGTTTTAAGGATGTACAGAAACCACATGATGAGGTCTATTAGATATTACTGAACAACACACAGTCTGAGGCGAGTGCGTGATGATATGCGGTTAGCACCATGTTTAAAGGCAGCAGTTCTGTTTATGTAATGTATTTTATTTGTGTGCCACCACTTGACACATTTTAATCAGGACCCATTTTTTCAGTGTATTTATAGAGCCCTGCTCGTACACGTCGCAGCTCAAAGTGCTTTACTGTGAAATGGAAGGATTAAAAACAAGCAAAATAACAGAACATAAAGTGAAAAGATGAATAAAATTGCATTCTAATTATGAATAAAAGCTAAATTACAGTAGGAGGGAACATTGTGAATTCACTTTTAGTTGGCTTTACAGAGCCATTGCTAAGCTACAGCTATAGAATCCCATGTGGTTGCTAAGGTGTTGCTAAATTGTTGCTATGGTATCACAAGTGTTCCTTAATGTGTTGCTAGGATATTGCAATGTTATTGCAAGTGGTTGCTAAGGCATTGCTGGGCTATTGCAATGGTATCTAGTGGTGGCTAAAGTGTTTCTAGGCTACTATGTTATTGCAGGAGGTTGCTAAGGTGTTGTTAGGCCATTGCTATATTATCACAGGTGGTTGCTATGGCATTGCTAGGCTATTGCTATTGTATTACAGGTGGTTGCTAGCATGTTACTAGGCCATTGCTGTGGTGTCCCAGGTTGTTGCTAACACACTGCTAGGCCATTGCTATGTTATCACAGGTGGTTGCTAAGGCGTTGCTAGGCTATTGCTATGTTATCACAGGTGGTTGCTAAGGCATTGCTTGGCTCTTGCTATGGCCATTGCTGTGGTGTCCAAGGTAGTTGCTAATGTGTTTCTAGGCCATTGCTATGGTGTCCCAGGTTGTTGCCAACACATTGCTAGACCATTGCTATGTTATCACAGGTGGTTGCTAGCATGTTACTAAGCCATTGCTATGGTGTCCCAGGTTGTTGCTAACATGTTGCTAGGTCATTGCTATGGCATCCCAGGTGGTTGCTAATGTGTTGCTATGTCATTGTTTGTGTGTCCGTGGTGGTTGCTAACGTGTTGCTAGGCCACTGCTATGGTATCTCAGCAGGTTGCTAAAACGTTGCTAGGCCATTGCTGTGGTGTCCAAGGTAGTTGCTAATGTGTTTCTAGGCCATTGCTATGGTGTCCCAAGTTGTTGCTAACATATTGCAAGGCCATTGCTATGGCATCCCAGGTGGTTGCTAATGTGTTGCTAGGCCATTGTTTGTGTGTCCTTGGTGGTTGCCAAGGTGTTGCTAGGCCACTGCTATGGTGTCTTAGGTGGTTGCTAGCATGTTACTAGGTTATTGCTATGGTGTCCCAGGTGGTTGCTAACATGTTGCTAGGCCACTGCTATGGTATCCCAGGTGGTTGATATGATATATGAATTACATATACACTCATTGGTTAAAACATGCAGCCACTGTTGCTCTCACTGGATGTCAGTGATTTAAAAAGAGGAAAGTGAGTTCACTCTGTGGAGGTCTTACAAAAGTAATATATTCTGATGAAGCTTACGTTATTCACTGATATAGCTATGACATAATGCACTGCTTTATAAATGGAAACAAATCACTCTTTAGGGTCAAATGTAATATTTCAATTTTATTGGCCAAGACAAGTAATTTTAGCAGAAGCAATTTTAATGACAGCAGTGTATCTGTTTTGAGAGTACTGAAGTCAGTGGCTGGTGTGGTCCACCCCACACTGCAGCACAATATTTTTCTAAACAGAGATTTTAGTGGCAGTGGGCAGATTATTGCAGTGGGAGGATGCTAACTAAAGCGTGTTAGCATGGATGGTGCTGCATGTTACCTTCAGAATTCAAAACATCCTGAACACCCATCCACACACACACAGTGCAATGCCAACAGGATGGATGGTTTGAAAAACATTCCTTTTTTTCTCTTTCAGTGGTGCACAGCAATAAATACTGTTAAGATGGAAGCATTTGACATCTTGATGCCATCTGCTCAGCGTTCGGTTGTGCCAGGAAGACGTTTCTCGCACTGACATGAGAGAATGTAGAAGGGAACTGTGTGAAAAGGCTGGAGTTCAGGCAAAGTGTTTTTTGTTTTTTTTTAATATTTAAAAAAAGGAGAAGAAGAAGAAGATTTGGCACCTCCTCTGTCTATCACCTGCTGCTAATTTTATCACAGAGCTAAAAAGAATCCAATGAGGAAATATCTTTCCCCTGCTGAAGCCTATTATTTAGCCCAGCATTATCATAAATTCATAAAGACAGACTTTTAAAAAGTCTGTAACTTGGCTGGTAAGTCTGGGATATATTAAATGGTAAGCAAACAGTCCCAGATGACTGGGTCGGAGTAACCCCCGAAACAGCAAGGCTTGTGGGTTGCTCCCGGCCAGCAGTGGTGAGTACCTACTGACAGTGGACCGAGGAGGGACAAACCACAAACTGGCAACAGGTCACCACCACCCAGGGCTCGTTGTTACGTGAGGGCAATGAAAGCTGTCCCTTCTGGTCCAATCCGACAGAAGGGCTACAGAGGCACAGAATGATGGTTACAGGACGAATCTATCGACATGCAAAGTGCATCAACCAGTCAGAGTGATCATGCTGACCCCTGTCCACTGTCAAAAGCACTTACAATGGGCATGAAAGTGTCAGAACTGGACCTGAAAGTGATGGAAGAAAGTTGCCTGATCTGAGTCCTGTTCTCATTTACATCACATGGATGACCTGGTACATATGCACCATTTGCGTGGAGAAATGATGGCACCAGGATGCACTGTGGGAAGAGGACAGGCCGGTGGAGGGAGTGTGATTCTCTGGGGAAGTTCTTCTGGAAAGCTCTGGTCATTCATGTGGATGTCAATTTGACACGTGCCACCTGCCTAAACACCTGGACCAGGTATACCACTTCATGGCAAGGGTATTCCCTGATGGCACTGGCCTCTTTCGGCAGGAGAATGCGCCCTGCCACACTGCACACACTGCACAGGAATGGTTTGAGGAACATGATGAAGAGGCCTCCAAATTCTCCAGATCTCAATCCAATAAAGCATCTGAGTGACCTATCATCGACAGCTCTTCCTTAGAAATCTAGAGTTATCATTGTTGCTGATGCTCAAATGGCACTCCGAGAGGCAGCCACAGTATTTTAGTGTCTTGTGAGTCTGTTTTACTTGTTGAACATTTATATGGAATCATAGTTCAACTAGCTTTCAACCATAATGAGCTCCTGTACATCTGGGGCTTAACACAGCAAAATACTTTGCATGCATACTTGCAGAAATTCTTCAGAGTAACTCATCAGGGGATCACCAGCCATCCGCCTACAACAAAAAGATGCAGCAGGGGAAAGCTTGTGGGAGACCCAGCTTTTAACAGACACTTCCCAGCACACATCTGTCCAACATGAGCTCACTCAGCAACAAAATGGACAAACTCAAACTGCTGGGAAGAATAACAAAGGACTTTTCAGCAACATATGTCTTCTGCTTCAGTGAGAGATGGTTTTACATTAACCAAAGTTGGTGCAGGGACATAACTGTCCTGGCCAGAACATGCTCTCCTGAACTGGAAACTCTTGCAAGCCATTCAATTCACCTTGGCAAATTTATCTCTCTTATTAAGGTTAGGGTCTTTGTTCCCCCACCGGCACAAGCCAAATTAGTACACAACGGCTGGCTGACCAGTCATGGAAACTGAACAGGAACACTTTGACTTTCATGTCATCATTATGAGACACTTCAATCGCACCAACCTGAGTGTTATAAACAACCATAAATAAATAATGATCAGCTGCCCCACCAGAGATGGCAAAACACTTGACCACTGCTACAGCACCGCCATAGATGCATACCAGGCAACCTCCCATTCCTTACTTGGAAACATCATTTCCTCATCCATCTTATCCACTCATGTAGTCGAAAGCTTAAAATCACAAAGAGGTGAAATCAGTGGAAATATGGCCTCCTGATGCCCCAGAAGATTTGAGGGAATATCTGAACTCAACCAAATCAGACTCCATCAAGTCTGCAAATAATCACCTGGATGACTATGTAGATGCAGTCATTTCTTACATGAGCTTCTATGAGGTGACTTGCATCCCATCAAAGCCTATCTACATGTACAACAATAACAAACCCTGGTTCTTCAATGCACTCAAGAAAACGCTCACGGCCAAGGAAGAGGCTTATAGTGGTGACCGTGACCCATACAAAAGGGCAAAGAATGGACTGGAAAAACTGGAGCAGCAGTTCTCCTCAAACAACTGTTCCTCCTCTGGAAAAGACTCTAAACCGTAATAAACTACAAGACTAAACGTTCAAACGTAGCAGCAGATCCCCTGAACCCAAACCAGCTGAGCAACTTTCATTCAAGATTTGAAATACAAAAGACATCTCCCCCTCCCCCCAGTCTAGCTTCAGTCTGCTACACATTGGCCCAGTCCCATTTCTTATGTTTACCCCTACCCCTTGTTGTCGAGTGTCATCTGGTTGAAATCTTCCCCAGTGAAATGGAACAACCCTCAAATAAAAGGAACTCTGTAGGTGACCCTGCCACTCTGCAGTGATAGCAGAGGAGGGTAAAGTTCAGCTCCTCACTGCTGGGCTTTAGTTACGTTTAGGGAATCATAGGCCTTCAAAGAGGGGGGATGCAGAAATTATTATCACCCACCACTAATTCTTTGGTGATTTCACCTTAAATGTTTACAGGGAAATTTTGCTAGTTAGCTACCGAGACATCATCATACTACTAACATTTCTATGCTTGTAATGAAGAAAAGGACTATTATATATTAAAACGACATTAAACTAAAACAATACAATGGTTATTGTAATTTTTCTAACAGAGAAAATACATTTGTGGATTTATATGGTTGCTTATGCAGCCATCTTGCCGTTCCTCATAACACAACATTTGGAGTCTGTCTCTAAAAAAAAAAACTCAGTTTGGTGGACCATGTAGCCCTAACACTTCGCCCTACCCATCTATCTCAACAAGAATTGGGACACCCTACCCCTAGGAGTGAACACACAAAACAGAGGAGTAAGGGCTAAGTGATAGGGACAAGGGGTAAAATAGGATTGGGCCATTGTCTGCAGCCACTTCACACCTCACCCCACCTGCTCTTACCTCCACAACACCTAAAACCCCCTTACCACCATCCATCACCATCACTGAACAGCAGGTCAACCATGTTCTCAGGAAACAAAACATTATCTCACCTGCAACACTCAGGCACTCTTCTGAACCGCTTTCTCCCATCCTTGCCAACCTCCCCCAACAGTCCCTAACTCAGTTGGTTCCACCTGCTTGTTTTAAGACTTCGGTCATCATTAGAGTTCCTAAAAAGCAAAAGATCTACTGCCTGAATGACTACAGAGCAGTTGCCCTAACATCTGTAATCAGAAGTGTTTTGAGACACTTTTACTTCAGTACCTTAAAGTCATGATGGATGCCCTCCAGGACCTTCTGCAGTTTGCATATGGAGTTAACAGGTCTGTAGACGATGCCATTAATTTGGCTCTGCACTACATCCTGCAACACCTGGAGGCCCTAACAATTATGCCCACCTGCTGTTTGCAGACTTTAGCTCTGCTTTCAACATCAACATTCCTGACCTTAAACAGTGGCAGCTCAATGTCTTCCCATCTGTCTTCTACTAGATCCACAACTTCTGTCTAACAGGAAACAGTATGTCAGGGTGGGTGACCATATTTCAGACCCTATATGCCAGAGCACTGGTGCTACACAGGGTACAGCAATGACTGCTGTACAGCAATGACTGCACTTCTAACAGGGACCCTGTTAAACATATTAAGGGTGTTTTCACACTTGTCCCGAATACCTGAGTCCGCATGAAGGACCGATTCTGGGCTCGTTTGGGGAAGGGGCTCGTTATTGCTGGTTTGCTTTCAACATAAGAATTCTATCCGAACCATGGGACGATTGTGCAATTCCATATGTCACTTCTCTGAATGTAGGATTGGAAAATGGTAGGGCTCTTCATCTTCATTTTCCTTGTATATAAACACTTAAGCAGCAAAGAACGGCATTTTTGTCCACAACAACCCTTTTCCTGCCATCACAAAACTTGAAAAGGGAAGTAACATGATATGTCAAAGCAGTCATGTTACAAAATTAACCAATCACGCAACCCCACACATGGTGCTGGGAGTGGATAGCTTCCACATGTACAGCAGACCGCACCTGGAAGCGGACCCCAGACCACCAATTTCAGGAGGATCATAGATCGGCTCTCTGAACTGCTCCCGGGCTCAAAAACAGCTTTCACACTTGACCAAACTTAACAAACTCCCAGAGCAAGCAGTCCTGGGTCCAGAAAAAAGCTCTAGTTTGAAAACACCCTAAGTTTGCAGATGACACTACCCTTATCGGTCTCATCTGAAACAATAATGAGCACACATACTTGGAGGAAGTAACTCAGCTGGTGTCATGGTTTGGAGGTAACAACCTGGAAATAAACACAAAAAAACTGTGGAACTGTGGAGATGATCACTGACTTCAGAAAGAAACCCACTCACTGCCTCCACTGGAAACACATGGCTCCACAGTCAGCAGAGCAGAGTTGCAAATTCTTGGGCACCACCATTCAGCAGGACCTCAAATAGGACAGACACAGCACTGCAGTTATGAAGAAGGCCCAGCAGCACTTGTACTTCCAGTCACAGCTCAGGAAATTTGGGCTGGCTCAAGCACTGCTGGTCCAGTTCTACTCTGCCGTAATAAAGTACATCTTCACAACTTTATCTCCACCTGGTTCGGCTCTGCATCTTCACACGTCAAGCGTAATCTGCAGCGAACGTTGTGATGTGCAGAGCAAATCATCGGCTGTTCGCTCACCACCCTCAAAGACCTTTAGTCATCAAGGATGAGGAATAAGGCAGGGAAAATCATGGCTGACCCCCCCGACCCTGGTCACTCGCAGTTTCCATCTCAGCAGAGAACAAGTGTGAGAACCCTAAAGATTCGGACCAACCGTCCACTCCACAGCTTCTTTCCCTAGGTGGCCATCATCGTCCTAAATGAGGAGCTTCTCACATCACTCTGCTTTAAACTGCTGCACATGCACAGCATTACATACACTAATGTACATAACCACTGTATATACCAGGGGTCAGCTGCACGTGGCTCTTTTACTGCCCTGTTGCGGCTCCACAGCTGAATTAGATTTGTAGGTAAAAATAAAATAATCCTCCTTTACAGTAAAATAAAGCTCTGCTGATCATTCAACACAGTTTAACAATAAATGGTCTTAAACTCTGGAGTTAATGTAGAACTGCTAATTCACCCTTTAACCCTGAAGGTCAGCGCAGACTGCTGACCATAGCAACACAGACAACAATCTCACCTAGCTAGTAGCTAACGAAATGACAAAGAGGAAGATTTAACATGAACATTGATCATTTAGAGAAGAATGGACTTATTTACATTTATAATCAATCCAGCTGGTTTCCTGATATGTTTAATCTGCAACAAGAAACTATCAAACACTAAAAAGTCACGAGGCTAAAGTCAGCTTCTCATTAGCCAGCTTCTTCTTCAAACTTTTCCGTTCCACCTTAAAATGGTGCAGTACTTACATTCTGGCGCATCAGGCACTATTTAAGGTGGAACGGGATATTTCTAACAAGAAGCTGGAGAATGAGAAGCGACTTCGGCCTCATAAAAAGCCGAATGTTGAGAGACATTTTACACAAAACTGTTCTACTTTTGAGGAAAAGTTTCCTGCCAGAGATGCCAGAAAAGCAGCTATAGCTGAGCAAAAGCTTAAAGCAGAGCAAAGTAAGTCTGTGTTGTCTTTTATATTTTTAGTCGATACTAGTAAATTAGAACATACATATTTACAGCCAAGATGGTAAAATGGATATAAAATGTTGTGGCTCCCAAGGTGGTTTGATTTTTGTTGAAAGGCTCTTCTTAACATTTGGGTTGTCACCCCTGGCATATACCATAATACTTCTGAATAAAAGCCTCTCCCACTTTCCTCCACTCCAGTCAGTGCACATATGCACTTTAACTTGTTGCAATATGCATATTTTATAAATACATTTACATTTTCTTAGTTGTACATACTGTATACATGTATCTCAGTACTTCAGTACTTGCTGTAGCTGTACTTATCTAATATTGCACATCCTTTTACTTGCAGATTTTTGTGTATTGTCTATTTTATGTTCATATATAGTATATCTTTTTCTATATCTATTGTATTAGATTTATTTTATGTTGACACCTGCACCAAGAGAAATTCCTTATACAGCTGGTACTTGAAAAATAAAGAAAATTGCAAAATTGCAAGGCACAACAATAACCTGTCATGAAATTACAATCATAATAAAGTATCTTCTCTTCTACTTACAAACACAAATGTGGTATAGACTGAAGGTATAGAATCTGCACTTTCCTCAATTTCACTCCAGAATCCTTGCTGTGGAGAGCAACACTGCAGAATGGTCACAGATGTGATTGACAAGTGAAAGGAAGAAAAGAGAAACACTCAGTTTCATTCAGAAGAATCCTTCACAATGGCTGGATTTTGTATGTGCAGTCACGACATACGCTACAACAGGACTTCGCCCTACTGTGTAGAAAAAGTCCAAGGAAACACTTTTAAAGAAACGAAAACATTAAGAAACGAGGTCATTATGGACCTCCACCCCCTCCTCCCCCTAGTCTCTGCAGGGAAGACCATTTCAGTATCATTTTAAACCGATCTATTCCTGATCAAGAGCTCTGTTGATCTGAAACTGACGGACAGTTTGACCCCTTAAAAGGCCAAGTTTTATTACACACTTCAAAAACCTAAGAATAGTTCAACCAGTTTGCTTTGGAGTCCCTGTAGGGACTGAATAATAAGCTATAGTATGTAATAAGACTGGGATTTTAAGGGGTTAAACCTTAAAGTTTCATTTCAAGGTTGCAATGTTTGAATTCTGTCAAGGTTCAACCCAGGGGTGCACAATTCTGGTCTTGGAGGGCCGATGTCCAGCACAGTTTGGAGGTTTCCCCACTCAAACATACTCACTAAACCTGGCAAACATACACATATGTGTAAACAGGAGTGTTTGAGCAAGTAGATCACCAAACTGTGCTGGACATGGCCCTCCAGGAGCAGCACTGCGCACCCCTGGTTTAACCCTTTCACAAGTGTCGTCCCACCCATGGGATATTTGCTATAACCGCTCCCTAGAAAGTTTGATCCCACCAGTTGGATTCAAACACTTGCGAATTTCAGCTGGATGTTGGATTCAGTCTCTATGGGATTTACCGTGTCATGTTAGCACTAAGCCAACAGTAGAGTACACTTATTTTCTCATACTGAATTTGTGTTGTAAATAGATAAATAAAGTGGTATGAGGCCAAAATGTACAACAATTACACCATTCAATGTTTAAGCCAATTCAGTGTTTGGTGATTTCTGGCACATGGAGCTCCCTGGTTAATGTTTTATTCTTTTTATTTAAGAAAAAGAACTCTCTCTTTCATAATTCGTCACACACAATATAGGAAAAGTCCTTAGTGCCACAAAATAAAGCAAAAGCCAGATTGAGCATAACACTGATTCTATCTCCAGTAAGTGTGTTGTTAGGCATGATGTGAAGAGGAGTAAAATTCCCATTACCTGTGATACAAATCACTCTAACGCACAACCTTAAGTGGCTTATTGCTTTAATAAAATGACAGGCAACATAAAATATGAAAAATACACAATGTTTTAATAAATAATTTAAGCTGTTATTAATAATATTCAAAATAAACAATTATTCCTCCAAGAAATGTAGCTCTAGTGTATGTTGTTGCTGCCATGCAACCATGGACAGATAAAAGAGGACAAGAATGTTCAGTCAACCATCACTGTAAACTGAAGTCATTTCATGAATGTTTAAACTTTTTTGTCGTATAATAATGAAGAAATGATAATGTAGCAATGTTAATGCAAAAACCTTCACTCTGCCTTGCATACTATATAAGGAGGAGGGAGCTGTTTGAGATTCAGCCTGAATTCACAAAGCAGCCTGCGTGTATGTTGAGTATTTTACAACGGCTTCAAATGCAGCTCAGCCAAAGATTCCAAAATAAAATAAATTGTTATTCATAATCATGTTTTATGCATGTAGATTCAGATTTGAAGCAAATTTAATGTAAATGTTTACCTTGTGTTCTGCCCCTGGGTACAATCTCAGAAATAATGGTACTACCACTCCCCCCACCACCGGTCACTAGGGCAGTACCCTCAAGGGTTCATCTCAGTACCTTTAGTCAGGGAACATAACTGAACCATAATCCACTGAAATGATATGTTCTAAGCTGTACTGACTCCACACACCCCGTCTCGTCTCCAGGCTTTTATTTTATTGTTCTGTTTAAAACATTCGGTTATGAAAAGGTACAAATACAAACTTTTCACCTGGAAAAACTTATTTAAGGTTCACAATCAGACCTTAAAACCACTGTTGTACCTTTGAGGGAACATTTACATTGTTTGTACCTTGATGAACGAAAAATGTACCTGCACAGAACCTTTATTACTAACAGTGTAATCACCCAGGACACTGATTTAGTAGTTTCAGCCATGTATAAAATGCAGTTTTAGAAAAAGCAATTGTTTATAGCTATGGTATATACAGATGTAACATTAATAACAATAACACAGCACGATTAACTACCACTCAAAGATGTTCAACACTGTCTTACTGAACTGACTCTTGAAGAACTGAAGTCACAGTTATCACCAATGAAAACATTTTGCTGCAATTTTGTTTGAATTATTTCTGACTCATAGTTCATTGAATCCATCAAATCAATTGTGTAGAGAGTGCAGATTATAGACATTCGACCAATTCCACATTTTAATGTTAAAGTACTAGAGAAGGTATTTATCATGATTTGAATTTGATTTAATGTTAATGTTCACAGTCTTGTTTTGCAGATTCTTTAGATTTTTGCTATATTTCTTATTTTTCACATCAATACAAACAGTAAAAAATCAGAATTACAGACTCAAGCAATGACTTCTCAATACAGCATGTAAACTGAACGTGAAGGTAATTCATTACGGAACAATATAGCAAATTATGTTTACATTTAAAACATTCAGTAAGGGTACAGTATTAACTCTAGTGTAGGAGGGTAAAAGAATAATTAGGCAGTCTAACTCTGTGAGGCTGGAAGCAGAGCGTGGAATGAGGCGTCTTAGACTAAACGTTTTCTACAGTGCCCAGCCAGGCCAGACTGACTCTGAGACTGTGGAAACATGTCGCTAATTCAACATGTCACTTTCACTTTTAGGCACCTTTTTAACTAATTGAAATTCAGAAGATAATTAATGGATCCCCTGATTAAAGATAATGCATCTGCTTCAAGCTGAAAGCCTCTGAAATGATCAGGGGAACAAAGCTGAACAGGAATCCTCTGCTGCTCAGGAGTGTCTCTCGTCTGTTTGCTAGTTTCTTCCCAAATGAACTTTGTTAGACTACTTTATCTGAAATAACTTGACTCTGAGAGGCCTCTGGAATTCACAACACAGATGTAAAGGTACTAAACTGTCACTGGGGCCCCTCTTGTCACCGGGGTGGTACCCACCAGCGTACATCTCAGTACCTTTAGTCAGGGAACATAACTGAACCATAATCCACTGGAATGATATGTTCTAAGCTGTACTGACTCCACACACCCCGTCTCGTCTCCAGGACTTTTTTTTACTGTTCTGTTTTAAAACATTCGGTCATGAAAAGGAACAAATACGAACTTTTCACCTGGAAAAACGTATTTAAGGTTCACAATCAGACCTTAAAACCACTGTTGTACCTTTGAGGGAACATTTACACTGTTTGTACCTTAATAAACAAGAAATGTACCTGCACAGAACCTAATTTCCAGTCGATGTAGCCTCATTCTGCAGTGGGATATTTAATGAATACAGCTTTAAAACAGCATTTAAACACATAAAAAAACACTTTTATAAATGTTGACAGGCTCACTCACTCACAAAGACAAAATCGAATATACTTCTGTTTTTTTTTTTTATCAAACATTTCGATCTATATATTTCATCATTGAGTGTGTTTAAAGTCTGATAAGTGCAGAAAATCAGATTTTGTCAGTAATCCGATCAACACTTTTACATTCACTTGAGTAATCAGATAATGGGATTTATTGGATTTCTTACTCGGATTTCTAGACCTTACTTCGATCTAAGAAATCAGAGTGTGTTGTTTACATGACCATTTGAATAATCACAAAACTGCAGAAATCCAATTATGATTGGATTATTAAGTGCATGTAAACACACTCAGTGTTATTGAACCAAGAAAAATGATAACAATCGCACAGTTCCCACAACTGAGGGATCCACAAAACGGGCAGAAACTGCATTTTATGGCTACTCTAAAGGGGTTAACTCCAAAAAGCTTTAAAGTAAGTTGAAATTTTAGAGTATATGATCAACATACTATATTATGAATATATTGCCAAGTATTGCAATTGCCCTGTCCATGCTCCGCCCACAATTATGTTCTTTCATAACTATGGTTGTGAGGTTGGACACTGGTACAAATCCCATTCAGCCTAATGAGAAACTGTAGAACAGACTCAGTTTATATCACAATACCTACATTTAGAGTCAGTTATTCATTCAGCCTAATGGGAAACTGTAGAACAGACTCAGTTTATATCACAATACCTACATTTAGAGTCAGTTATTCATTCAGCCTAATGAGAAACTGTAGAACAGACTCAGTTTATATCACAATACCTACATTTAGAGTCAGTTATTCATTCAGCCTAATGGGAAACTGTAGAACAGACTCAGTTTATATCACAATACCTACATTTAGAGTCAGTTAATCATCCAACCTAATGGGAAACTGTAGAACAGACTCAGTTTATATCACAATACCTACATTTAGAGTCAGTTATTCATTCAACCTAATGAGAAACTGTGGAACAGACTCAGTTTATATCACAATACCTACATTTAGAGCCAGTTATTCATTCAACCTTCCACTTTTTTGATGTGTTCATGATCTAATAAATTAAAATTGACAATACAAATTTTAAATCATTCATAAACTCTTTATAAGTCTAAGGTTAGTGTTTGTGTAAAGTGTCACCATTTAAGCTTAATTATTATACTATGAAACTCACTTTTCGTGATAATGATAATAAAGTATTGAAATCATGTGTTCATCTGTTCATCTCACTCCTCCCCCACTTAAAGATCCTTCTTTTAATATGTTTGGATGAATAATTTGTCATTTGAGAGATTTACCCTGACCTCCAGAGTGACCACAGCACTTCATACCCAGCACGAACATTTTCTGACAAAAAAAAACAACAAAATAAAAAACACTATTTAGAAAGCAACAGCTTTCATTTGAGAAATCAATAGAAACATGTAATTGAAAGCAGAGATCAATCTGAACAGTGGCCTTGTGCTAAAAAGGAGCCTCACACAACAATAATGAGAGAAATCTATAAGGTTATGAAATGCAGCGATTATGAAAGGAGAGGAAATGACAGAAAAGGCTGAGAGTGAAGATCAGCACAGTGCAATCATTATTACATTCTTATTAAATAGTTTATTTCCAATGCAGATAGTCTCATGACTAAAAAACTGCTACAGGCAAAAGTTTATATATAGAGGAATCACTCTCACTTCATTAAAAAATCTATTAAAAATCTAATATAATTTTTCTATTAAACATTATTCAGAGTCTACTATAAATTATACAATAACTGCTGTAAATCATATAGTAACTGCTTTTAAAAGAATTCATGATCTATTATGAACTGTATAGTAACTAACAAGTAACTATGTCATCAGTTTCCAAATAAATATTTCCAAAATAATAACTTTACAGTAAAGGACAAAAACTTTCATAACCTTTAATGTAAGTAAATGCGAAGAGATTTATTACAAGCAGTTTTGGAGCAATTCAGTAACTACAATTAATTGTGCTGTAACAATTATGAATCCTGTATCTACTATGAATAAATCAGTAATTACTAGGATTTTTCAGTAACTACAATGTAAATACTATGATTTATATAGTAACTACTTTTAAATATATAGCAACTACTGTGTATTATTCGCTTACTACTGCAAGTGATACAGTAACTCCTATTTAACTACTATGAATTATTCAGTATGTGCTATCAGTTATTCAATATCCACTATAAATTATTCAGTAATATTATTCAGGAAAGTACTTATTATCTAAATACTATGAATGATTAGGTAGCTACTATTAATTATTCAGTAACTACTATAATCATACAGCAACATCTAAGCACATACTATAAACTAGAATAGTGCATTTCCTGAAGAAAATGTAGAGTGATTGTGCAGCTTAAGCATTTCAGAACTGTTGCTACGATGTTGCCGGTCAGTTGCTATGGTATTTTACATGGTTGCTAAGAGGTTGATAGGTAGTTGCTATGGAATTCCAGGTGTTAAGGTGTTGCTATGTGGTTGCTATAGTATCCCAGGTGGTTGAAAGGGTGTTGCTAGGAGTTTGCTACAGTATCCGAGGTGTATCCCAGTACCCCAAGTGGTTGCTAGGGTGTTGCTAAATGGTTGCTATGGTTTCCCAGGTGGTTGCTAGGGGGCTGCTAAGCAGTTTTGATGGTATCTCAGGCAGTTGCTAAGGTGTGGTTGCTAAATTGTTGCTAGGCAGTTGCCATGGTGTACAAGGTATTTACAGAGTCATTTGTAGGGAGTTGCCAAGTGGCAGCTACGTGTTTTGGAAAATTAATGGGACTCTACAGGAGAAACGAGGGATAAATAAGAAAGACAAACAAGACAAAACACAGTTTGCGCTGAGATAGTAGATTTGAAACAGAATATTTCAGTAGAGCAGAAATACTGTAGATGGACATTCAATTTTCCCATTTATTCCTATGGGGAAAAAGTTGGAATTTAATAAAGATTGTACGAAAATCGTACATTGGATCAAAGAGCTGTATGCAAGCACACCTGATCAGACCGAACATTCCAGATTCAGAACGGTGTCGATATCTCAAAAACTGCAGGGTCGAGTTAGTGGACAAAAATCAGAAAAATAAGAAAAAAAAAAGAAGAATATAAATCAGATAACAATAGATAACAAGCGCAATCACTAATTATACATCAGGTACTATAAATGAGTGCGTACTCACACTCAGGTGTATGAGTGTTAGGGGTTAACAGCCCATCTGATTCTCCATAAAGCCTTAATTCATTTATGAGCCGTCCTCACTGTCTGTTTGGGAACACAGTGTGAGTTTTTGGCTTCTGTTCTGTTTTGAAGTCCTAATTTTAGGAAGATTTGGTTGAATAAGCTGGGAAGAATGGTGCCTCTGAACCTTCGTGTTGGAGTGTTTTTATCTATCTTTTCTTTTTTTTCACAAGCCATCAGTGTGCCGGCCCACGGTTCCCTCCTCTAGAGCCATCTGCTGCTCTCACTCGGGTCCTCCTCCGTACCGCTCTGACACACACACACACACAGTTGCGTGAGGAGGCAGCAGGCGACGGTGACTGCTGTACCATTAACTGCCTGACCGAGTGAAAGTCTTCACATAATTAGGGAAGAAAAAGCTCAATGGAAAAACTCAAAAGCCTATTTTTAGGTTTTTAATTACCATGTCTGCAGTGCGCGAGCTTGCTGACTCCAGTCAGCAGTAACAGAGCTGTGGGCCGCTTCTCCTGGACCTTCCTGCTTCACTGCCTGCTGCACATCAGCTTATGCAAACAGCAGATATTGCGGTCCTAAAACTGATTGGCTGATCTGCGTTCAAAGCTGTTTTAAAATCCACAAAATTCACACTCCTGTGACCACCTCACAACAACCGAATTGTATATTATTACACCCTTGTGCTGTTAATGGAATAACGCTGCTCACATGGACCACCGAGTGTACTGATGAAATAAGAACCCATTTTTTTGTTTAAACTGAGCAGCTGACAACTTATGTTCTGAACTAGAACTAGGCTGGTCAGCTAGTTAAAAGGCTAAAAGGGCCAACCGCCTAAACAGCTCCATCATTAATATCACAGGCTTCAATTAAAGTACTTACGGTGTGATTAACTGTAAAACAGCAGTATAAAAGTCTAAAAATATCACTTGAATGTTTTACACACTTCAAATCTCCGTGTTTCAGTCAGAAGTCGCGTCAAACCCAGGCTGAACCCCAAACGGCTCCGTACTCCCTAAATAGTGTTCTAGCTATGAAAGTTTAGAAATTCTAGCCTCTACAGCCAAACAGTGCATCATTTATGGAGTGTGGATGTGTCTGAATCCCAAATGACTGTTTCTTAGCTATATTTTGCTCTGTTGGGCTGCAGGATCCAGTATTTAAACTCCTACGTAGTGCACTATGTAGGGAGCAGGGAGCAGTTTGAGATTCAGCCCCAGTGTGAGAAGAGGCTTGCAGTGGTAATCTGGTGACCAAAAAGCATATACACAAATAAAGCAAAATTTTTTGCCTTAAACAATGCTGTGTTATCATATGTTCAGTGTTGTACAAAAAAAATTTAAAAAATTATAAAACGATCATAGTTTACAGAGATGAGGACCAAACGTTCTCCTCATTCAGTGGTCCATGGTTGCTTGGCAACAATACCATACTCTAAAGAAACTACATTTCTTGGCGGAATACTTGTTTATGTCGATTATTATTAATAATAACAAATTATTTTCTAAAACTGTGTATTTTATCATATTTTATGTTGGCCGGCGTTTTGTATAAGCAATAAGCCACTTGAGGCTGTGTGTTTTACTTTCGCTTCATATCGTGCCTAAGAACACCCATGATAAAATCATAGTAACGCATGGCCTCTCGTGGCTTATTGGTTTATTAAGCATTTTAATATATTTTATACATAAATGAGAGAGAGAGAGAGAGAGAGAGAGAGAGAGAACTCTGTAGAAATGGCATTAGAACTGTTACTCCATGAGCTCAGAACCGTTCAGCCCTGCAGTGAAAAACAGCTTCTTGTGTCTTTGTTAAATCATATTATTTACAAATATCTGCAACAACAGTGCTGAGAATCTCATTATTACAGTAGAGCAGATGAAACAGTGGAAACAGGCGCTTTTAAACACAGCTGGACTTCATATCTTTGCACTGTAATATGAAGATGTTCCAGAGTGCTGCACGGCAGCGTCTGCAGCTCCGCCTGCGCAGCTCCACTGTTACTGTACAGAGAACCAGCTAAGGGCACATCAGGGAGGAGTGAACATGACCTTCAAGACTTCCTACTCTACCTTCCTTCTCTCCTCTCTCTCCTCTTCCTTTGCCTTTCCTTTTGTCCTTGCTTGCTCTCCTCTTCTCTCTCTTCCTCTCTCTCTCTCTACCTTCCTTCTCTCCTTTTTTCCTCTTTCCCTTTCTCCTCTTCCTTTGTCTTTCCTCTTTTCCTTGCTTGTTCTTCCCTTCTCTCTTTTTCCTTTTTCCATGTCTCTTACTCCTTTTCCTCTTTCTCTCTCCTTTTCCGTTGTCTTTCCTCTTTTCCTTGCTTGCTCTCCTCTTCTCTCTCTTCCTCTCTCTCTCTCTCTACCTTTCTTCTCTCCTCTTCCTTTGCCTTCCCTTTTTTTGCTTGTTCTCCCCTTCTCTCTATTTCTTTTCTCTCTACCTTCTCTGTCTCTCCTTTTCCTCTTTCCCTCAATCCTCTTTCTTTGCTTTTCCTTTTTTACTCACTCTCTCCTTCTCTCTTTCTACCTTTCTTCTCTCCCCTTTTTCCTCTTTCCTCTTCTCTTCTTCCTTTGCCTTTACTCTTTTTCATGCTTGTTTTCCCATGCTCTCTCTCTTCCTTTTCTTTCTGCCCTCCCTCTCTATCCTTTTCCTCTTTCGCTCTGTTCTCTTTCCTTGCTGCTTGCTCTCTCTCTCACACTCTCTAGCAGTTCTCTTAAATGTGTCAGTCAGTGTATGAATATTTTTTTTCCGAGGATCTCCAAACGTTCCTGTTTACGTTTCCGTTTTGCGCAGATTCCTCGTCTGAGCTGTAAAGTGTGTCTTGGTTCCCGTTCAGAGCTGCTGTGACGCATGCCGGCGTCCTGCAGCCCTTCACCAGCTGCTCTGTGGATCTTCAGCATCACAAAAAACCCTGTTAAATCTCCGCATGATCCGTCCTCACCGGAATACCGCCAGTTACATCACTGACGCTGCCGTGAAGGCCACGCAGAGCAGCTCACTCCCAAATCTGAATCACTGTACGAGCTGTATGAGTCAACATATACAGACTTTATTACATTATTACGCAGACTTTATCACCTCAGCACCAAACGCATCTGCAATTAATTCCATCAAACGTGGTGAAACGTCTTCATTCCTTTTTTGAGTGTAGGTAAAAAGGTATAGATGAATGAATTAGAAATCAACTTATAATCTACTTCTGGATCTTGAAACTCTTCCACACTGTAAACCCGCATTTTGTTTTAACTAAATTTTAGTCTGTTGTACATAAATATCCCACACATTGCTCAACAATTCTAAGGGAACGTTTTTGATGATTTTGTACACCCAAATGACATTTTTGAGTTGAATTAATTTATTGCTATTTAGTTTAGTCTGTTGCTATGGCAACTTTGAAACCCCGTATTCAAAAAATGACGACATTTCTGTTGGTTTTAATTGTTTCTCTCTCATTAAAGTTGCTGAACAAATGTGTGAAACTGAGTGAAACTAAGTAAGCTGTGAAATACAGTTATATGATTGTTTTGTTGACACGATTTTATTAGATAAAATGTATACTTCTTTCCCATTGGCTCCTGGCTCCATCTATTTGCATACTGAGTGTTTCTTTCTTTGTTTTACTCACCGTCAGTGAGCTTTCATTCACCCAGGCTGCTAGTATGCTTTACTCAGCTGCCTGACACTGTGTTGTTGATTAAGAGTGAAGGTTATCATTCTCTTTGCTAATGTCTCAATTCTCAATTGCCTAATGAAACATATAGTTAAATTGCAATTTCAAGACGTCAAATTAAAATAATTAGAATTTACGAGTTGCGCAAACATATGTTTATGTTAGCCTAACTCAAAAATTATAGTTACTCTAACTCAAGTTTTCATTACACATTACTTAATTTTTTTAAGGCAACCGGTTTCCTCAATTTTTTAAGTAAATTCAACTTATCCGGGCTTACAGTGCAGTAGTCCAGAGTCATTCTGCTAAATATTTTAAATGTAATTACATAGTTAATTACAGTACATAGACAAACATAGACTGTTTTACACAGACAAAACAGTTAGCTTGCAAATTTAAATCATGCTCAATTTTCTTGTTTAAATGAGTCAGAAACAGTTCATATAAAATATAAAAAGAGGCGTTTTTTAGCCTTATAGACCATCAGCGGCCGAGGAGGGTTTTAGATTAGGAGTTAAGAGGTTTAGGACTAATTGTATACAAACAAACAAATAATAAATAAATAAATAAAATTTATAGTAGTATAGCTTTGTTGTTCTTTGTTATTTTTATTTTTTCTATATTAAACAATTTGATCTGCATCATGCCACAGCAAAAACATAATAATACATAAACAAACTAACTCCATAACTTTATCTTTTCCCCTGTTATGTTCCTCTCTTTCTCTCTCTCTCTGTGTATTTTGTTTCTCTCTTGCTCTATTTTCTCTTTCTCTCCACTCTCTCACCGTTTTCTGTTTCTCTTTTCTGTTTCCTCTCTTCTCTCTGTTTCTTTCTCTCTCTCTCTCCTCTCTTTGTTATCTGTTTTCTGTTTCTCTTTTTCTCTCTATTTCCTCTCTCTCCCCCTCTTTGTTTTCTCTCGCTCTCTCGCTCCCCTTTCTTCCTTTTTCTCTTTTTCTTTGTTTTCTTTCTCTTTCCCCTCTTTCTAGGTGTTTTCTGTTTCTATCTTGCTCTTGCTGTTTCCTCTCCCACTGTACCCTCTCTCTCTCTCTCTCTCTCTCTCTCTCTCTCTGAGTGATGGAGTGATGGTGCAGTGTGGGTGGAGGAGTCACTCCCTCTTGTTTACGATGTTCCTGTCTGTTCTATCTCTGTGTTCTGCTGAACTGTTCAGCCTCTTCCTGCAGCTACAGCAGGTGCATGAACCTGATCAGATACTGTACTATAAGAATTTTATTTATATATGTATAAAAACATAAATATCGCTTGTGGATTCTTGTTATAGTGGAGGATCTCGAAGGGAACTGGAGCTCCACCGAGCTGCTACTTTTGATGTATCCACATTTCTTCTGTGTGCACTGATTCTCTAATCTGCTAAATTCGTCCCTGTGCTACTCCTATTACGGACAGTGCACTGTTGTACTTACTTAAGACTTAAAAGAAGGCAAAATCACATCAAATGACTTGTAGTTAAGAGGGTGTTATGATCCCTGGTCCTATTATACCCTTTGTGTGCCTTGTGCTGGCATTCTGTGTTTTCCCTGTTGTGTGTCCCCTTATGTGCAGGTACATGATTGGCCAGATGGGGGCGTACAGAGGAATAAGAGGTCGCCGAGCCACCATCTTGGGAGACGTTCAGGGCTTTCTCCCCTCTGACTTGACCTGTCAAGTCCTGGCATTCTTCACTTCTGTCTGCTTTGCTTTGCTGCTATTGTTAAAATTGTGACTGATTACGCTTTGAGAGCTTGGGGACAGTAGGGGACGGGTGCCATGTTATTTTGGTCACCTTTTCTCCTGTTTAAGGTAGGGCGTTAGGGTGGCCTATATGTCTTTTGTTTCTTTTGTTTTTTGCTAATTCTTGCCCCTGAAGCCATCAACCCAGCTTGTTTGAGCTTTTGAAGAAAATAAACCGGTCATTTTCTGATTTAAATGGTGTTCCTTGTCTGGTCTGGCAGTTGGTCTGAGTCTTGGAGAGAGCCCAATCTCATTCTCTGTTATGGCCTGACCCTAGACCAGTTTGTAACAAGGGCATCCTTTAAACTGGCTACAAATCCCTGTGAAGAGAAGCCATTCTCTTCAGAACACTTCTGAACAAATCAGATTGTGCCATCGAAACTATGCATAATAATGTATATGATCTTTTATGACAACTCATGACAGAAAATTACTTCTATAATGACCTGATTTATGGCATCGTTATGTAACCATTATGTAGCAGGGTTCAAGCAAAGTGCCAAATGGAAATGCCAGATGTAAGCGGCTACACGTCTTGCTGTCCAGTTTGATAAGATTTCCAGGTCTCATGATCTCATAATTCATGCTTATATTATCATTTTCCAACCTCTTATTATCCCTTACAATTATTACTGTGCCTTCGAGGCTGATGTGTATAAATGATCTTAATTCTTATTGGCCTCGTCCAGGCTGAGACACTCCGTATAACTTCAATATGAAAGGATGGGGCTAAACTGTCATCAGCTGAATTCAAGGAAATGCACAATATGTCCAAAAGTAAGTGGACACCTGTTCTTATTGGTGCTCATTCAGCTCTTCAGCTAAAGTAAGGTCACTCATTGCTGACACAGATTGTCAGTCAATGTTCAAGCAGCTTCTATAATCTCCACAGAAATGCAGTGACCAACAGAATGAGATGTCTGGAGCAGCTGTGGCACTAGAGGGGTTTAAAAGCCCCAGCCAGCATTGGGCTGTGGAGCAGTGTGGAACTGTGTTCTCTGGAGTGATGGAGCTCCATCCAATACATTTGGGCTGAATTGGAGTGATCCAGAACTGACCATCCAACATCAGTACCTGACCTCACTAATGCTCAATCAAATCCTTACAGCAATGTTCCATCATCTAGAGCCTTCCCAGAACAGTAGAGACAGTTCATTTATGTAAATTTTACAAAAAGGATTTAAAACATGCCGTTTTTGTAGCATTGTTTTCATCTATCAGTGGTCACCAACTCTCCTCCTGGAGTTCGACCTTCCTGCACGTTTCATCTCCAGCGCAAATCTAATGCACTTCATTCAGATAATCAAGGATTGAATGCAGTAATTAGATGAATCAGGTGGGTCTGCAGAAAGAGATCGCCATTACCAGGATTGGTGTCCACTGCTATATATGGACAGGAAATGAAGGATATGTTAAGAGACTTTATCAGTTTTTACATACTACTACTATAACACTAATGAAAATGTAGTTTCCATTATGTGAGTGTATTAATATGAAGTATAAACAGTGATTTCAGGATGTGGATCGTGTAGGTAAACCTTTTCTAGATCACTGTACTGGTACCAGCACCCTTCCATCAAAGCATTCACCTACAGGTTTTTATACATCATTTTTATGCATCAAATCATCCAGCAACATGGTAACACACAAAAAAGTGGAAGCGTTTAGGAACCACAGCAACTCAGCCATGAAGTGTCAGACCATGTAAAGTTACAGAGCGGGTCTCTGAGCGCTGAGGAGCATAGAGCATAAAAGTCACCAACACTCTGCTGATCAATAACTGCAGAGTTCAAACCTCCTCTGGCCTCAACATCAGCACAAAAACTGAACCGGGAGCTTCATGACAGGGTTTCCATGGCTGAGCAGCTGCATGCAGACCTTACATCACCAAGCACAATGCCAAGCGTCGGATGGAGTGGAGTAAAGTGCCACCAGTGGACTCTGGAGCAGTGGAAACGTATTCTGTGGAATGACCAATCAGCTTCTCTATCTGTCTGGGTTTGGCGAATGCCAGGAGAACGTTACCTGCCTGACTGCACTGTGCCAGCTGTAGAGTTTGGTGGAGGAGGGATGATGATATGGGGCTGTTTTTCAGGGGTTGGTCTAGAAACCCTTAGTTCCAGTGAAGGGAAATCTTAAAGCTTCAGCACCAAGACATTCTGGACAATTCTATGCTTCTAACTTTGTGAGAACAGTTTGGGAAGAACCTTTTCTGTTCCAGCATGGCTGAGCCCCAGTGCACAAAGCAGCTCCATAAAGGCCTGACTGGGTGAGTTTGGTGTGGAAGAACTTGACTGACCCTCACAGATCCCTGACCTCAACCCCATCAAACACCTTTGGGATGAACTAGAACAGAGATTGTGAGCCAGGCCGTCTTGTCCAACATCAGTGTCTGACCTCACAAATGCTCTTCTGGATGAATGGGCAAAAACAACCTGTAGAAAGCTTCCCAGAAGAGTGGAAGCTGTTAGAGCTGCAAAGGGGGACCAACTCTATATTAATGCCTATGGATTTAGAATGGGATTCATAAAAGCCCCGGTAGGTGTAATGTGAAGGTGTTCCAATACTTTTGTCCATATAGTGTATGTGGAAGCAGCACTGCTTTTACTTTGGGTACATTGTTTCAGGCAAAATGGGGCAACAGTTAACAGGTTTGGTTGAAGCAACTCATCTAGACTACAGTAGAGGGAAATACTAACTTTAGCTCACTATCGTCCACATTAGCTTCTGCTTATGCTGATGAGGAGGCTGTTAATCTTCAGAACTGTTCCAACAGTAAACAGGGATAACTAACCTTTTCCTTCACTTGCATCAAAAAAAAAAACAAAAAAAAAACAAACTAACTAAAAAAACATCATTTAGGGCCCTAAAAGGACATGAATCTCTCTGCAAGCTTAGCACATACTATTTAACTCACCCGCAGCGGCCTTATAGCTCCCCTGCTGTTCTCAGGGGGTCAGTGGGCCAGAGGAACATATGCTCCAAAATGGAGAGGAGGGACCTCCAGGGGCTGGGGGTCAGGAAATGAAGACCTGTGCCCAGGAGAGGGCAGCTCTCTGAGGGTAATGAAAGCAGGGCATGGAGCAGCTACCCTGCAATAAAAAATTTAAATGTTTTCTTTCAAAAACATTTCCACTTGAATAAAATATTTTACTGGAGCTGCAAAGATGATCAGTTAATTATGGAAAAAAACAACTTAAAAGCAGAAGCACTCTACAATGCTCATACAATCAACATGTTTACTCTGACAGACTGTCATACACAGCAGGAAGTGTAGGGGGCGATATGGCTTCTACTGTTTCATTTAAAAAGCTCTATAATGTTCATATGATCCACACAGTCATTCTGACAGACTGTAATACACTACAGGAAGTGTAGGGGGCAATATGGCTTCTATTGTTTTATTTAAACAGCGTTCTATAATTCTCTATAATGTTCCTATGATCAATGTTGTCATAACCAGAGAATATAACTTTTATAATTTTGAAATTTAAGTAAGTAAATATCACATTTCAAGTATATTGCATAAATAAAACATCTACAGTTTAATCTTTCGTGTATTTTTTTTACAGAATGTATTTACTATAAATGCTGTAAACACCCCTACATTATAAAGACATTTTTTGCTTTATAACATTTAAAATACATCTCTACTCACAGTGTAAAAATAAACACTGAAGTATGTATGGAAATATTTTATTGTTGAAGTTCTGTGCATATTTGAATCTCATACATTCAGTGCTAATGTTTTCAGCGAGAGCGGTGAAAGAGCGGCGTATGGGATCTAAACTCCAGCAGCCTCACAAAGACTCAGTTACAGTGCAAGATGGAGAGAAATGGCTCATGAACATCAGAACACACACTGAGATTATGAGTCTTCACTGCACCAGTCAGGAAATTAAACAGCACCCTGAGAAAGAGAGAAAGCAGCAGCTCTAACAGCTGAATGTTATATTACAGTCAACAGGATGGTGTATATCAACATTCACCGATACTCTCTGATTCTGATTTCTGATTTATTAGAAACACCTACTGTGTACTTCCACAAACTGGCCACTTTATTAGAAACACTTACCTTGTACTTCAACTAGTTGGCCACTTTATTACAAACACCTACCCAATGCATCCACTCACTGGCCACTTTATTAGAAACACCTACTGTGTACTTCCACTAACTGGCCACTTTATTGGAAACACCTACCTTGCACTCCCACTCACTGGCCACGTTATAAGAAACAACTACCTTGTACCTCCACTAACTGGCCACTTTATTGGAAACACCTACCTTGTACTTCCACTCACTGGCCACTTTATTAGAAACACCTACATTGTACTTCCACTAACTGGCCACTTTATTAGAAAAGCCTACCTTCTGCTTCCACTAACTGGCCACTTTATTGGAAACACCTACCTTGTACTTCCACTAACTGGCCACTTTATTAGAAACACCTACCTTGTGCTTCCACTCACTGGCCACTTTATTAGAAACACCTACCTTGTACTTCCACTCACTGGACACTTTATTGGAAACAACTTGTCCTTCCACTCACTGGCCACTTTATTAGAAACACCCACTTTTATTCATCAATGGTCAGTTTTTGAAAAGCACTGTTGTCCAGATATCATTTAGGTGGTAGTCTATTTTTTTTCACAATTTTCAAAAGTCTTTCCATTGAAATACCTTTGGCAGTGTAATACACAGTGTAATTAAATATATTAGTTTATTATTACTATTGTGTTGTCGTCATTGTTGTTGTTTATTATCTGATGTGACAAAGTACCTTTTAATATATTTCAACACATCATGTCTATCAGCTAAATTCAGTGCACCCCTTTTTAAGTGTAAACTGCTCTTACTGTGTTCTACAACATCTGCTGCGGATGGTCTCAGGCGTTCTGCTCTGGTCAACCCTGCTTCAGCGTATTAAGCGTATTTCTACACGACCGTCACATTAAGAGAGCAGAGCTCTTTAAACAAGACTAAAGATTTTCTTTTATGTGAATTTGAGTAATTCAGAGCTTCTCCTTCTGCTGTGTTTGCTGAGAGCTTTGAAGTGAGCTTCCTTTTAAATCTATTGAATGTGCGAGTGGGTGGATCTGAAAGTCTTCATTAAACATCACAAAAACGACTGCTGAGAACCCGGTTCTCAGTGACTAAAGTACAAAAGCAACAGGCTGGAGAAAAGGCTGCTTAACTGCCCTTCAGAGGGGTCGGCTGCCCATTATACATCACACTGTGAACAAGAGCAGAGTTGTATGGAAACAAGAGGCTGGCTGTGATTATACTGTCAGCAATAAACAAGTTTGCTTTAAATAATTCTTGGCTAGAACTGGAACATTTTGTTCATTTTTTCTGTGAATAGATGAGTAACAGTTACAATTTCAGAACCTGAGATTAAAATTTAATTAGATTTATTGATTGTTAATTAATCCCCAAATTATAATCCACCTACAATTTATAAGCGACTTCAGAAAAAGAAGAATGTATCAGCAAATGAGTTTCAGTTCATTGATTCAGTTTAATTTTATTATTTTTTTAAAATACTGTATTAAAATTGTTTATTAAAGATCATTTTAATGAATTATTTTGTCATATTTTTGTTCAAGCTAGTTATTAAGTAGGAGTTATTAATTTATCAGGAGATATTTCTGAGGACATTAGATTTCGCCTTTAGAAAAAGATGGTTCTTAAAGGGTTCTTTAGTGGAGACAATGGTTCTATACAGAACATTAAACAGTCAAATGCTTAAAGAGTTTTTTTGCATCCTGAAATGTTCTTCAGATTGATGGAGAATGTGTTGGATTTGGTTCTATGTAGCACCAAATACGGTTCTTCTATTATTACAAGCCTGATATCATGCCAAAAGGAGAACCCCTTTTGGTGCTATATAGAATATAGAACCCTTTTCAACAAGGTTCTATTTTGAACCATCTAGAGCACATTCTCCATCAATCTGTGGAACGATTTCACCATGCAAAGAACCATTTAAGCATGAAAATGGTAGTTTAAGTGTTCACAGTTCTTTACAGAACCAATAGTAAAGAACCCTTGAAGAACCACTTCAATAAATGAGCAGAAAGTCAAAGAAAAATAAGTGAAAAAATGGGACCTTCCAAAACTGGACCTCAAAAAATGATTAAAAGCTACAGAGAAAATGTGTCTCCTAACAACCACCTGGAAGACCTGGTAGACACCAAAACTGCCCCCATCAGATAAACAGCACTTAAAGCTTTGATCTTTGAGAGAGAGGAGAAAATCAAGCTGCTTCAGATCTGAAAACATCCACAGGTGTTTCTGTCCATCCTTCCACTGTGAGAAGACGACTCAGCGCTGTGGGTCTGAAAGGATGTGTAGCTGTCAAGAAGAACCTCACTGAAAAAAGGAGACGGACACATCAAACAAAGAAGCTGAACGATGGACTGACCACCCCTGAGTCCAGACCTCAACACCACTGAATGTGTTTGATTACTTCAGAAAATGATCAACCAGCTTCTAAGACTGAACTTTGGAGGTGTGTCTGCAGATTCTTTGAGGAACTGAAAGTGAGTCTCCTGAAGAGAACGGAAGCTGGAATAAAGGGAAAGAGAGACTCACTGACTGAACACAGCTGAGAGTAGATTTAGTTGCTGAGGCTTCTGTGTAGTTATCTGTTTTAATTCTTATATACACTACATACATCATGGATATATCGAGTATCACTACACTGCAACGTACAGAATGGAAGATTATATTACTTCACTGAGAGTAATATTATAAATCATAGAAGTACAAAACATTTGGTGCAAGAAGCAAGAAAATAATGACTGTATATACAAAATAATCACTACTAAATAAATAATCAGCCTCACATTTTTCAATTGCTGGTTCGAACCGTTCTCTGTCAGCACACACAATGGATTAAAACATCAACTAAAAACACTTCTGCATTATTTTAATGTTTTGGACTGCAATTTTCAGCTGAAGAGGAATTATAAAGAATCTTTTTACAAAATGAATGAATAAATAAATTAAAATCTACAACGAGGCGAGATGATTTCTTATGGTAATCTCATGAAAGGCCTGGCTTAAGTGAAGCTTAACCTGTTTAATTTTAAGCTCATAATGTAATCCACTTTGAGAGAGAGAGAGAGAGAGAGAGAGAGAGAGAGAGAGAGAGAGTGAGTAAGAGTGAGCAAGAGAGCTAGAGAGTGAGAGCGAGCAAGAGAGAGAGAGAGAGAGAGAGAGAGAGAGAGAGAGAGAGAGACAGTTAAAGAGAGAGCGAGAGAGAGAGATAGAGAACCATAGCATCTATATTCTGTGTAGAACAGAGAGACTCAGTGGTTTGTACTCTTTAAAACAATAGTTTAGCAAAAATCAGTTGACATGTTTGGTATTTTAAGGTTGCTTCTTTAGTTTCTGCACTGGAGCTGCGTCGCTAAGCTAACATGTAATAGAAGTTAATACCCCACCAATTAGCACGAAAATAACTGCATGTCTAAATCATAGTTCAGTAATTTAACAGATCTGATTGTGGTTTCTGACACAGTACACACTCAGAAATAAAGGTGCTGAACTGTCACTGGGTCAGCTCCCCTCTTGAGGGGTGGAACCCTCAAGTGTCCATCTCAGTACCTTTAGTCAGGGAACATAACTGAACCATAATCCACTGAAATGATATGTTCTAAGCTGTACTGACTCCACACACCCCGTCTCGTCTCCAGGCTTTTATTTTACTGTTCTGTTTTAAAACATTCGGTTATGAAAAGGTACAAATACGAACTTTTCACCTGGAAAAACTTATTTAAGGTTCACAATCAGACCTTAAAACCACTGTTGGAGCTTTTAAGGGAACATTTACACTGTTTGTACCTTGATGAATAAAAAATGTACCTGCACAGAACCTTTATTTCTGACCCTGTGTGATGCACTGTTATCTACAAACATGGACTAAAGTACTGAGATGTGTGTGCTGCTGTACATTTTTATGGTTCATGTTGATTATTTTATACGTCACCTTCTTTGCTGCCTTCTTCCATTCAGATGCTTCTCTGATTAGCTCTGCTATCTTTAGTAATGATATTTTATGATACAGTGAGTCATCTCAGCTCATCCACTTGCAGGCTTGGCACGTTACCAACCGACTTTCTCAAGAACGTGTTTCACTCAATAGGAGCGGTGATGCTTCAGATAGTAAACACCTCAGTCATGTCGGACGTTTTTCCTAATACATTAAAACTGCGGTTGTGAAGTCTCACATAAATAGAGAAAACCTAGAATGTTTATTGAGTAATTACAGACCTACTTCAAGTCTACCCTACAGCTTCTTTCACTAAATCGCTCCCCAGATTCCACATGTCCAGTTGTAGCTTAGCAACAGTAACTAAGCCTGGGCAGCTCTGACAAGCTTTCAGAATGAAAGAAAATGCCGTGACGTTCTGCGGGATATTAGTAAATCAGACTGCAGATATCCCAGAAATGTTGGACTGTAAGAAAATCTCACAACACTTTTACTTTTCATACTTTTGAAATGTACTAAATAAGTATAACCACTGCAATTTAACTCAAGAAAAGTAAAGCAATGAGACACGAGAGGCCGAAGGGTGTTCTTAGGCACAAGGAGAAGCGGAGTAAAACCCTCTCCCGCATGATGAAATCACAGTAACACTCGGCCACAAGTGGCTTATTGCTCTCATAAAACAGCCAACATGAAATATGAAAAAATCCATTTTCAGAAAATGATTTAACTAAAATTAATAATCAACATAAACAACTATTCCACCAAGAAATGTAGTTCCTTTAGAGTATGGTATCACTGACAAGCAACCATGGACCGCTGGAGAACAATGTTCGGTCACCCATTGCTGTATATTACAGAGATTTCATGTTTTTTTTTCTACCTTTTTTCATTTAAAAATAAACATATGATATCATGACGCTGTTTAACGCAAAAACTTTCACTTTATAAGAACTTTTAGTCACCAGATTACCACCACGAGTCTTATTTAGCACCAATCCAGCAGCCCCTCCTCTCACACTGGGGCTGAATCTCAAACAGCTCCCTGCTCCCTACATAGTGCACTACGTAGGAGTTTAAATACTGGATCCTGCAGCCCAACAGAGCAAAATATAGCTAAGAAACAGTCATTTGGGATTCAGACACATCCACACTCCATAAATGATGCACTTTTTGGCTGTAGAGGCTAGAATTTCTAAACTTTCATAGCTAGAACACTATTTAGGGAGTACGGAGCCGTTTGGGATTCAGCCTGGGTTTGACGCGACTTCTGACTGAAACACGGAGATTTGAAGCGTGTAAAACATTCAAGTGACATTTTTAGACTTTTATACTGCTGTTTTACAGTAAATCATACTGTAAGTACTTTAATTCAAGCCTGTGATATTAATGATGGAGTTGTTTAGCATGTTTGCTAACTTTTAGCCTGTTAGCTAGCTGACCGGCCTAGTTCTAGTTCAGAACATAAGTTGTCAGCCGCTCAGTTTAAACAAAAAATGGGTTCTTATTTCATCAGTACACTCGGAGGTCCACATGAGCAGCATGGGAGTCAAAGATTATTCCATTAACAGCACAAGGGTTTTTTTGTGCTGTGCTGCAGTAATACAGAGTTGAGTTGTTGTGATGTGGTCATAGTTGTTTGCACATCATGGATTTTACAACAGCTTTGAACGCGGCTCAGCCAATCAGATTTTAGGACTGGGACTACCTGTTTTATAATAATAAATAAATCACTTACACTTTAAATGGACTTTTTGGTATTTTACCCAGTATGTCTACTTTCTTTAGCCTCGTAGCTCCAGAGCTAAAACTAAACAAGTAAACTTCAAACTCCAAACAGATCTTTGCTGATTGACCACATTTGGAGAAAACTTGATTCTACACCAAACTCTCTCTTAAAAACAGATCCAGTCTGAAGTCCCAGTCGCCGTGACGTCTGGATCTGGTTCAATTTCACACTTGCATTGTGTCACTGGTCTCGGCAGGTTCCAGCCGCAGTGATGTGTAGATGTGCGGTGATTTCACTGTGGAACTCAGCTGGTCTGCGCCGGCTCTCAGCGTGCAGGAAGGAACAAGACTGAAAACTCTTGGCTCGTCTCATCTCTGCGGTTATTCTTTCCTCTGGAAGAAAATGACTGGCCTGTTGTTCCAACATGCTCCCATCCCCAGTCGGGCTGGCTGAATCTACAGCCACGAGTCTGAAAGTCCAGGCTTGTCCTTTTCTCTCAACGTCAGAACTACTATGTCTCAGAAACAAAAACTTACATCTGTTCATCCACACTTGTATCTAAAATTGATATACGAACCATCGTGATGGTGTCAAACATGAAAATATTTTGCATAACAATATTAAAGAACTGATATCATAAAAAAAACTTTTTCTTTTAAATAAAAGAGTTTGATAAAGTGTGAAAACACTGTTAAAGTTGACTCCATTCCATAAAGTTCATATGTGGAAACCAAACTACAAAAATGAGCCGGCTTCAAACTCACTGTTTTTGTGATGTCACAAAAACCAATGCATTTACATATATCTGCCTATTTAGCCTACAGCAGTTTTGCTCCTCACATACACAGTGAAGATATAAGGTGTGATTAATCCCAGACTGCACTTTAAACGATGCACAACACAAAGTAGCCAATTAGAACAGAGCTCATTTACATAAAACAGTCTTAAAGGCACAGTTACAGCCTGTTATATTCGAAGGGATAAAGAGAGGTTGGAAAATCGTGATGGAGAAATTAATTATAGCTGTTTTTTGGTTCATAAAACCACATAAGTTATGCATGGATATCAAAAAATATATAAAATGCAAGGTGAAATGTTTAATTTGTTTAATTAAACCATAACATAACACAGGGCGCGGCTCTTTTACTGCCCTGTTGTGGCATAAAATCCAGCAGAACTGGATTTTAAGGTAAAAATAAATAATCCTCCTTTGCAGTAAAATTTAATGTAGAACTGCTAATTCACCCTTTAACGCTGAAAATCATTGCGCTGACTGCTGGTCACCATAGCAACACAGACAACAATCTTGCCTAGCTAGTAGCTAATGGAACAGCAAAGAGAGAGATTTAAGATGACGATTTTTAATTTGGAGATGAATGGAAACTGTCAAACACTAAAAAGTCGCAAGGCTGAAGTCAGTTTCTCAATTTTCCCGTTCCACCTTAAATGGTGCTGCAGTTACACTCTGTGTTTAAGGTGGAATGGGAAGATTCGAACAAGAAGCTGGAGAATAGGAAGTGACTTCAGCCTCGTAAAAAAGTCGAATGTTGAGAGCCATTTTACAAAAAACTGTTCCACTTTTGTGGAAAAGTTTCCTGCTGGAGATGCAAGAAAAGCTATAGCTGAGCTAAAGCTTAAAGCAGAGCAAAGTGAGTCTGCATTTTTGTTTATATTTTTAGTCTGTATTAGTAAATGAGCACATACTGAGACATATTTGCAACCAAGATGGTAAAATGGACATAAAATGTTGTGGCTCCCAAGGTGGTTTGATTTTGTTGAAAGGACAAAATGGCTCTTCTTAACATTTTGGTTAAGACCCCTGGACTAGCAGTGGGTATAACAGTGCTGCTCTACACATGGCACACTGGGGTTCAGTTCCCCACCCAGAGATCGAGTCTGCAGCGTCTGAGATCTTTAAAACGCAGAGTTAGAAAAGAAAATCATCTCACAGTGAAAGCAGCGTTTTACAGTAGAGATAAATGGAGCTCATTATGCTGGTAGTGAACTATGCTGCTGACACAGCTGCCTAAAAACCATAGAAACGGACCTTAAACAGAAGTGAGGACCCTGTTGGGGTTCATCCTAAAGTTAGGACAGGATTTAGGAGGTTTAGCCTAGTTAGGATGTTTGTGTGATGCTGTTTTCTTATCTAGAGTTAATGATGAGATCATGAAGTTAGGAACTGTTATTCTGTAATAGCTACTGTCCTGAATTCAGTCCGTACTGAAGTCGTCATGGAGACTAAACAGATAAGATTCAGAGTTAAGATGTTTCTGAAATACGACCCCTGGAATTCAAACATCTGCCAAAATGCCATGAATGTAAACATATAGTAATAATGTAATGTAATGTAATGTAATATAATATACATGTGATAGCTACATATAACATAATAACTACATATAATAAAATAATGCAAAAGTTGTAAAAACTCAATCTAATAAACTGAAAATGTAAAACAATCATCATCATATTATTAGTACGGTATTACATTATATGCTGTGTATCATATTATAAAGAAAGTAACACAAATAAGAATAATGTGTCATCATATAATGTAATAACACACTAAATCAAATTTCATAATAATCTAAGTGTGTTTTAATTCTTTGTTTTAATTGTTTTAATTGCTTTCTTAAAATAAACATTTATGGGAATAATGGAGCAATGCATTTAATTGATTGTTTTATGTATGTTTCATATTTCACATCATGTCTGATCATTTTTCCTGATTTGTTGCCTATTAATTTTACATTATCAGTAGTGTATTGCCCCACATTATATGCGGTTAGCTGTGTACAGACAATAACAAAACAATAAAATAGTCAATTTTGTCATATAGGAATCATTTCTTTGGCTACGCTTTGGCTGGAAGTATGACAATGTTTGGTCTATTCAGAGCAGATGTTTTATATCTATCTTTTCTAAACACACAATCACAAACAGCAAGGCTACATAAAATGACTAATGTGTATTTCATCATTCAAAACAAATACTTTCAGGGAAAAATTCCTTTTTGCATTTAAGCACTAAAAATCTAAATTAGGTAATTCAGCAACAAACACCATCATACCATTAGAAACCATTATTCAGCTGTGACTCATTCTGATTCATTTGACAAAGGCAATAATGAGGCAGGACTGCAATCGAATGCATTAAAAGGTACATATTTTTAGAGCGTAAACAAACCCTACAATGCTATTAAAGTCTACACAGCCATTAAGCTGTATTAATGCAACTTTTACGTAAACAAAGACTTAAAAGCCACGACTCTTTCTGTTTCCCGTACTACGCCTGAAGCATCTCCAGCCTTAAAAGCCAGAGACGAACGTCTTCAATCTTATCTCCTTACCATTTTAGACATCTGCTTTTGTCCAAACCAAACCCATCTGTACACGCCCTATTCGATTATTGCTTTGTATCTGGAATCGAAATGGAGCCCAGAATGGGAGAAGATGTCCATTAAAGGCTAGCAGGGTCCGGCACGTCACGTCATTCTCTCTTCAATAAATAGCAATAAAACAGAAAGCCCTGGGCAATTATGTTTTTACAGCCCCCCAGAAGTGAATCATCTCAGACCACACCAGAGACCACATCCCCCCAACACCCAAACCAGCGAAACCATCCTGCACTAAAACATCCTCTCCGCTGCTAATGGCACCAAATGGAGATACAGGGACTGCCAGCATGTGGGCTGATCTAATAACTTACTCATCCTGGCTGTAATGTTTTGTGGACATACTCACTAAATCTCTCTATCGCTTACATAGACACACAGAGGCTCGCAGGACGTGACTGTAAGCCCAGCTCTCGCACATCTGGACATTTACGGACAGTCTGGAAAAATAGAAAGATTTCACTTTGTTTGGAAATGTATATTATTAAAAAGAATAACTAGCTATGCTCCAAATCACATGGATATCATACTGGATTAAAATCACTCCACAATTATTACTGTCAGACTGTAAAACGACACACACTGCAGATTCATACTGGATTAAAATCACTCACAATTATTACTGTCAGACTGTAAAAACTACACACACTGCAGATTCATACTGGATTAAAATCACTCACAATTATTACTGTCAGACTGTAAAACGACACACACTGCAGATTCATACTGGATTAAAATCACTCCACAATTATTACCGTCAGACTGTAAAAACTACACACACTGCAGATTCATACTGGAGTAAAATCACTCACAATTATTACTGTCAGACTGTAAAAAAGGACATACAAATAAAATAATTTTTTTCTTAAAATACAGAAATTCTCACTGAAATTACAGAATCTCCCTAGTTCAAAGTCGACAGAAGCAACACTAGAGCTTGGACTTAATTTTGGTCCAATCATAAAATACACCCTGAAAACTTCCTGTCCAAATCTGACCCCACCTAAACCATCATCAAGTTTTGAGTCCGAAACTCACCCGAGTCCAACGAAATTCTGTCTGAAACTGACCCAGACCCAGTCATCATCACTCAAAGAGCCAAATAAAAACTCATGATTCTAATAATTAAATTACAGTGTGGTGACAGTAAAAGGTTTCATTAGATCACAGACTAATAAAATCAAAAACAAACAACACAAACTAATTATATAATATAAACTTCCATCCAAAATGAAATTTGAATTCCAATTTAATTAATTTATTCATCAAGCAATGCTTTCATACAACATCCCAAACGTCTGGATAAACTTAATAAAATACACACAACATGAAAAATATATTGTTTTAGCCAAAACAAATTAAATAGAAACGTCATTTTGGCTGCATTAAACTTTTTTTATTTACATCACATGCATTTTCTCACAACTGTGGCCTTCATGGATCTGAGGGCGGTACGCAGATTTTTGAAATGAAAGTAGGGTCCATACGTGACCCGATCATGACGCATACTTGCCAAATGATGTCCAAACCTGTCCAAAGCAGTTTTGTCCCATCGGCTTCAGACAAATATTTCAAGCTCTAGCAGTCTGTACAAAGGGCTGAACCACAATGTGCAGAAGGTCACCCCTTTTTCTGAGCTGTCTGCAGTTTAGCAGGGTGGCCTGGTCCAGAAGGGCTGATTGGAGGTGATTTCGGGGCGTCTGGGGCATTGAGCTGGCAGACATCCAACCCACTCCCTTCCTCTCATTCTTTCTGCCTTCTCCTTCTCTCTCTCCTCCTTCGTCCTTCTTCAAGCGTGTTCAGCATCCTGGCAGGAGCTCGCCCAATCTGTCATCCTGACACATTTGAGAAAGGCTAAAGACCCTTGAAGTCCAGTCTAGTAGACAAATTATGATTTGTTCTAAATGGGTTGTTCAGTTCAGAAAGTTAGTATTCTTGTGTCACTGAGGTTTATATGCCTTAAAAGCTACACAGCTTGTGTAATCTCCTTAGAAAATCACTGACCAAGCTTGGGACACTCTGGAGCAGCCTCACATGAGCCTAAGGTCACCATATCCTGTGCCAACTGTGGGCTAGAGGGGTATAAAGTACCCCAGCATTGGACTGTGGAGCAGTGGAACTGAAGTGATGGAGCTCCATCCAATACCTTCGGGATGAGCTGGAGTGATCCAGAACTGACCACCCAACATCAGTACCTGATCTCACTAATGCTCAATCAAATCCTCACAGCAATGTTCCAACATCTAGTGTAAAGCCTTCCCAGAAGAGTAGAGGCTATTACTCACTATTAATACCGCTATTTACAGAAGAAATGCTGGTGTCTACAAACTTTTGAACGTATACTTTAGCTAACATGCAATGTGACCATATAGGTCACCAATTAGCACATATAAAATAAACATTCTGTCTATACTTTAGTTCATGTTTAGAGATTAGTGTGTCATATAGTACCAGAAACTACATAATCAAGTCTATTATTGATAACTGGTTGAGGTGACAGTAAATTTGAACCACAGCGCCGACACTGAGCTGCTGGACAACCAGGTTTTGCCTTTTGCTCATCATCTCACCGAGGAACATAACATTCTTATCACAGTATTCCAAGATGACCGTTCTCGCATTCACAGGGCTGAAAATCTGACTGACTGGCATGATGAACATTCAGGAGCATTCAAACATCTGGACTGGCCCACAAAAACCCCAGATTTGAATCCTCTTGAAAATCTGTGGGACAACCTGGAACAACGAGTAAGACGCCAGAGAAGACAATTTCTTTGATGTAAGAGTGGCTGAACATTGATGTCACCTACATCCAGAAACTTGTCCAGTCCAGGCCAAATTGAATCGTAGCTGTTATTCGTGCTCATGGAGGTATTACAAGCTGTTAGGCATGTTTTTTTTTGTCCGATGAGCTGACATTAGCCCAAAGCTCCAGTGCAAAACTAAAGAAGCAACAAGCATGTCTTGGCTGATAAGTTTGGGATAAAGTGGAAAAAAACTCAACTATTCCTGAGCCTCTTCTGAGACAGCATGCTGCTGAAGCCTTGTATATGAAGCAAGATAACTGGAATCATCAGAGAGATAAAAAAGCTCAGCATCTCAGGACAAACTGGAACAAATGTTCCGAACAAAGAGTTACAGACGCTGCTATCCTTCAGAGGTTTCACTTATTCAACTCAGCACTCTTTAGCACTCCAAACTTTGATATACCATTTCCTTCCACATAACAGCACAGCTTTCAGCAGTTTTTGGAAGCAGCTTTTCTGCAGCTGACCTGCAGTTAACAGCGGGGTGAAGAACGTGAAGTCTGAGCTGGATTGGCTAGTCCAAGCTAACACTCTGCGCTAACAGTCTCTCACCCGCTGGGGTCAAGCGGCCGATTCAGAGCGCCCTGAAGCTGCAGACGAATACGCAGGAGCTCGATCGATAGCAACACAGGAGGCTCTGTCCAACACTCAAACTGACCTGACGTCAGTGTGAGCAGCGGGCAGCACCGCGACGGTCCAATTGACTTCATTAGTATAGAAGCAGCAGCCTGACTCTTAAACAAGACGGTTGGACAAGGGTTCTTTTGTAAAGACAATGGTTCTGTAAAGAACCGTGAACACTCAAAGAACAGGGCTCTTTGCATGGTGAAATGGTTCTTCAGATGGATGTCAAATATGGTCCTCTATAGAACCTTCTTGAAAAGGGTTATATATAGCATTGCCAAGCTTGTAACAACAGCAGAACCCTTTTTGGTGCTATATAGAAACATACACAACATATTTTCCACCAACCTAAAGAACCATTTCACCATGCAAAGAGCCACTAAAAGTAAGCAGATGGTTCTTTGAGTGTTCATGGTTCTACATAGAACCACTATCTTTACTAAAGAACCCTTGAAGAACCATCTTTTTGAGAAGTGTACACTATACACATACCATGTACAAGTTTGGAGTTACATGCTATATCAATGATCACTATAATGTATGCATTAATACATGAACGTACACAAAAATATTGTATATAATGCAAATTTAAATTTCACACAGTCAGGCCTTTTCAGAATATCAGACACTACAGTACTGTAGCATGTTTATAATGTTTTGCATGTTAACTGTAGAGAATTATTTCTCTAGAATTTATTAGCTGGGTCATTGTGAGCAGGACTTTTATTGTGAAGGCGGGGCTGGCTCTTGCTGTGTTCTGTTAGTTTAGGAAGTACTAAGTCAGTCTAATGCTGATGGCTGAGAAATGTGGTGCCCCAATTCAGGAGCTGCGTCCTTCGAAGGCTGCATTTGAAGGCCAATTGTATCACAGCGGCGCGATTAGACTGTCCCATTTCAAAGGCTCCTTCCAACAAATGTGTCCGTCTTTTCCACAGCAACAAAGGATCCGTCACCAGCCAACATATCCCGAGGTTCACTGCAAGAACATGGCAGCATCAGCAGAGGAGTGAACGGCAGCTGAGGAGACACTTTAAATGTAAGCCCTGGGTTTAAACTGAGTCGAATAGTGAACGATGCAGATGTTTAAAAAAAGCAAAACTTCCGGTAACATTTTGTTTCGTTTTAGGGAGCAAGGAGCCGATAGAGAGACACATCTCCAGCTGTAATAAATGACAAAATAAAAAAATAAAACTAAAGGTTAAAAGAACTTGACAGGAGCAGCATTTTTTGATGCGACAGTAAGGGCTGGAACAGCGGTTCTGTGACGTAAACAGGAAATACGCAATAGAGCAGACCGTCTCATTTCGGTTCAGCCTTCAGGGGTCTACACAGCCTTCAAAGGACACACCTTCGTAGACCGCGTCCTTCGAAGGATGCAGCCCCTGAATTGGGACACAGTAAAACACAAAACTCTATTTTACAGTGGTGCTGTGGCCAAATACAGCGTCTAATAAACCACAACAACTCCTTTAAAAGCTGTGTCTTCTCTCATAGCGGTAAACGCTACAGTATTTGTAGGTGTTTTATTTCAGCATTTCAGCAACACTGTGTTAAAGAGCATGTATTGTGAGTTTATTCTGGCCTTGTTTTTTGCTCAGTAAAGCCAAAATGAGGCACTTCTGCATGATTTATTCACTGTGCATTAAACTTCATTCATTATAACATGTATTATCTCATAACTGGTGGTCAGTTATGCGCTAATGACATTACTAGTTCTAATATTGCACAATAAACAATTTATTAAGAGACTGGTATGCAAATAATTTAGTATAATAAGAAGTAATCATCTCATTAGTGTCTAACTGGTAAACTTTTATTTCTGTAGGTTCAAGGTAACAATTAAGATAGTTTGGTTTTGTAATGGCAGTGACAACAACAACATCAACAACAATAATAATGTAAGTCACACAACATTAAAATCGCAACATAACGAATGAAATAACACAGAAGACAAAAGATAAATTTACATAATAATTTTAAATAAAAGCTAATTTTAAAATATTTGTTTCTTATGATGTTTCTTAAAAGTGTGTATCAATGTGACTGTATGCTATCTATCTATCTATCTGTCTGTCTATCGATCTTTCTATCTAGTCAGTCAGTCAGAGTGTACATTTTTCATTTTTCATGCTGTGCTTGTAGGTGTACTGTACAAAACAGGTCACTCCCCTTTCGGAGATCAGTAACGTTTATCTTGTCTTAAATCATCCTTTTTAAAACGTCACTCAGTGATAAGCTCTGCTCTTCAGCTCAGAGCAGTCAGGCTCTTTAAGCCTTGTGCGTTGTGTCTGCAGTCTTGTCCTCACTGCGGTTTTTGTGACTTATTTTGTTGGGTATCAAAGCCGACACGCGGCAGCTGTACCTCAGTGACACACTGCATCACCGACATCACTCTGAGTTACGGAGGTGATTTAGCTGAGTCTTCCCTCACCTCACACAGCCTTTCACTAATTAGCACAGTAAGAGTGAAATATGACATAAAAAAGCAGAAATACAACCAAACACGAGCCTGTAGAGCTCAGCACACCTGCCACAGTCAAGCTGCTTTTACTTTAACCTTTTCCCAGCTTTAGCTTCCATTTTCAGCAAGAATATTACATAAAAAGATTACATTCACTGCTCACTTTATCAGAAACACCTGCTTGGTACTTCCACTCACTGGCCACATTATTAGAAACACCTGCCTTGTACTTCCACTAACTGGCCACTTTATTAGAAACAGATCTAGTATTTGCACTAACTGGCCACTTTATCAGAAACACCTACCTTGTACTTCCACTAACTGGCCACTTTATTAGAAACAACTACCTTGTAATTCCACTCACTTTCCACTTTATTAGAAACACCCACCTTGTGCTTCCACTCATTAGCCACTTTATTAGAAACCCCTACCTTGTAATTCCACTCACTTTCCACTTTATTAGAAATACCTACCTTGTAATTCTACTCAATGGCCATTGACATAAACATACCTGACATAAATAATGACATCATAACCATGAGTAAAAACATCTCTCTAGTTAGCCTCAAACAACACTATACAGAAAATACCTATTCAACCAAAAAAGATGATATATTTCACAAATACAGGACGTCTTCCATTAAGGAGTTTAGTTAGTGATGACTAAACCTGCACTTTAGAATATGGAACACATCTCAAAGTATTAGTAACTTACTAAAGTCTTATTAGCTTAAAATAAAATGGAATTCTCAGGAATCTACGTAACCTTATTTGGTGAGCTGCACGTCATTAATGTGATTCTAACAGCTAAGACATAGCAATGGCAAGTAAACAAATTGTACTGTCATTTATTATTTATTGAAAATATTTTTTTTTCTGCCACTTTTTCACACTGGGGTCCATAAGATCCTAATCATGCTACTGATTACTTTAAAAACATTTACAACACATTTCACTCAGCATGTGTAGCTAAAACAGTCTGATTGGCTGAAGCACATTCAAGTTCATTCGTATTAAGCTTAACCTTTTGTTATATTGCTGGGCAACAATAGCCACTGTTAACAAACTATATTTCCTGCCAGAGGTACTGTTTATTGATATTATTGATAAAATAAACCCTTTATTCAATAATGGTGTATATTTTATTATTGTATGTTGTGGCCAGTTTACTAAAGCAATAATCCACTCGGCATCACGTGTTACAATGATTTCAGTTTGTTGTGTCTAACACTGTGGGAAATCACTCGAGTGGATTATTGCAGTAGCCACCACCACAATGTAAACTGACTCATATCTTTAATATCTAAGTAATGTCTAATAAAATATAGTTTCCCTGTAATTGTTATCTGACAAACTAGGACTCTCTAGGACTAGGACTTGTCTCTCTGTGATCAGCTCTGTGTTAAGCTGCTAGCGAGCAATGAGGGGTGAATCTATTCACACTTTCCGACAAAGACTGCTGTGCTGATAAAATGGACACATTCTGTCAATCACATTCTATCAAAATGAATTTATATATCAGTATTAGTGAAGAAAAAACATATATACTTACTGTGAAAAAGGGTTTAATAAGCCTTTTTACCAAAGAATAAAACATCCTTTAACAAGCAATGTTAAAAGAAATGAGCCAGAGCCTCTCGTCTTACAAAGCCAAAAGCAGGATGGGTGGCAGATGTTGCTCAGAGATGAAAACACTGTATTATCAATCACACATCCCACATTTAGAGACCAACTGTCTCTTATTTAATCTCAGCAACCTCTCTGTGGTGCTGTATTAACTTAACCAGCTTGACTGTGAGTGATGCAGTATTTTCAGATCTACTGCTTTTAATGAAAATCAAACATGTCCAATCAAAAATCAGTCTTTATATGCAGATCTACTTATGTAACCACATTTTCATTCAATATCTTTAAATAGCACATTTTTAAAAATCATTTCAGGACATGCCAGTAAGAGTGGCTATATCACCAGTTTTAACAGTTTGACTGACCTTTCCACGCTCTGCCCACAAATACATTTTACCCTAGCAACTGTTGCTAGATGACAAGCACTATTTTTGCAAAACTGAGCTTAGTTGGAGTTTAGAGTCATGAAGTTGAGTTTCCAGTTTAAAATGAAACTAGACTAAGTTGCTGTAGCTTATAGAAACTGGTTGATTTGGAAACAACAATGAATTAGCCACTATGCTAATGCTTGCTTGATATCACACATACAAATGAATAAAAATAATAATAGTATATGTAGGTATTTTGTGCTGGGTTCTCATTAGGTTGAATGAATAACTGACTCTGAATGTAGGTATTGTGGTATAAACCGAGTCTGTTCTACAGTTTCTCATTAGGCTGAATGGGATTTGTACCAGTGTCCAACCTCACAACCATAGCTATGAAAGAACATAATTGTGGGCGGAGCATGGACAGGGCAATTGCAATACTTGGCAATATATTCATAATATAGTATGTTGATCATATACTCTAAAATTTCAACTTACTTTATAGCTTTTTGGAGTTAACCCCTTTAGAGTCTGTTCTACAGTTTCTCATTAAGCTGAATGAATAACTGACTCTAAATGTAGGTATTGTGGTATAAACTGAGTCTGTTCTGCAGTTTCTCATTAGGTTGAATGAATAACTGGCTCTAAATGTAGGTATTGTGATATAAACTGAGTCTGTTCTACAGTTTCTCATTAGGCTGAATGAATAACCGACTCTAAATGTAGGTATTGTGATATAAACTGAGTCTGTTCTACAGTTTCTCATTAGGCTGAATGAATAACCGACTCTAAATGTAGGTATTGTGATATAAACTGAGTCTGTTCTACAGTTTTTCATTAGGCTCAATGAATATCTGACTCTAAATGTAGGTATTGTGATATAAACTGAGTCTGTTCTACAGTTTCTCATTAGGCTGAATGAATAACCGACTCTAAATGTAGGTATTGTGATATAAACTGAGTCTGTTCTACAGTTTTTCATTAGGCTGAATGAATATCTGACTCTAAATGTAGGTATTGTGATATAAACTGAGTCTGTTCTACAGTTTCTCATTAGGCTGAATGAATAACCGACTCTAAATGTAGGTATTGTGATATAAACTGAGTCTGTTCTACAGTTTCTCATTAGGTTGAATGAATAACTGGCTCTAAATGTAGATATTGCGACATAAACTGATAGCTGGTTGTCATAGCGATGCCACATGAAACTGCCATGATGTCACGAGTTTGCGAAAAAGACAGTTCATATGCTGAGACGTTTCTGGTCCTCAAAGACGACGAGGCTTCGCTAACCTGGTAGCTCATGTTAGTAAATGTGTTTGGGGTGATTTTGACGATTCTCTCCAACCAATCAGCAGCCTGCAGTGTTTCCATGTCACCTTTGGATATCAGCTCTGCTCGCTTGGAGCCTCGACGGAGTTGATACCAGTAATAGTAGCAGGTACCAGTTTTGGCTGATGGAGAACTGAAAAAAGCGAGTAAAGTCAAACCCAGTTGAGCTGGTACCATGCGGTGGATAGGCTTTAATGGTGGTGATGGATATGAGCTACAGGAGAGATAAGAGAGAGATGAGCGTTTACATGGATATTATTAACTCAGCAAATCTGAGCACAGTGTGAGACTTTATTGAGATCTCTACTAAAACTCAAGAGGAGACAGAGATATGTTAGAGCAACAGGCAGAGGAGAACCCTCAGGGCTTTCTAGAGATCTATTCAGACAGCAATAGTTTTACATGAGGAGGTGGGATAATGTAATTTTTACTAGTGTAAAAAGTAGTATTTTTTAATGGTATGATTTTAGTCACTGTGAAATGCCGTTAGCTTATTGCTAACAAACATATTGTGAAGAGTTTTTTTTTATTATTAATTTGTTTTCACATTTTGAGCAAGTATTGATATTTCTGGCTCAAATTGAAGGCCTAGGTCTACTAGCTTTAATAGCTAAAGTCTCCTTAGTCATTACATCTCATCTCATTGTTGCCTAGGAGAAACTACAGAGATCAGATATTAACGATCTTTTTTAGTTTTCTTTCCATTGGTCCACCTTCACAAGGTGTTGAACTGGTTTAGAAACTTCAGGTTGTTCCCAAGGGCCAAGTACTGTCCCACACATACAACCCCAATTCCAAAAAAGTTGGGACGCTTTGCAAAATGTAAATAAATGTAAATAAAAACAGAATGCAATGATTTGCAAATCTCACAGACCCATATTTTATTCACAACAGAACATCAAACACATATCAGATGTTGAACGTGAGACATTTTACCATTTCATGAAAAACATTAACTCATTTAGAACTTCATGGCAGCAATGGATCTCAGAACAGTTTGGACAGGGCCGTGTCTGCCACCGTGTAGCATCTCCTCTTATTTCAACAACAGTCTGTAAACGTCTGGAAAGTGAGGAGACCAGTTGCTGGAGTTTTGGGAGAGGAAAGTTGTCCCACTCTTGTCTGATGAAACGAGTTAATGTTTTACATGAAATGGTAAAATGTCTCACTTTCGACATCTGATGTGTTCTATGTTATATTGTGAATAAAATATGGGTCTATGAGATTTGCACATCATTGCATTCTGTTTTTATTTACATTTATTTACATTTTAGACAGCGTCCCAGCTTTTTTGGAATTGGGGTTGTATTCAGCCCAGAATTTCTCTTGGTTGTTCTCAGATGTTCTCATTATTAGATCATGTCTGGGCTCATGAGACTAACCAAAAAGTTCAAAAGTGGGGAGGTGTATGTCCTTTAGAAGTCACAATATTCCCACCAATTCTGACACCACTACAACACTGTGGGACATGAACAGTACAGTTGAACCATTAGACTAAGACTTTATTGCATACAAAAAGGGTGAATAAGAAAAAGAAAAACACAAAAACTAACCAGATAAAATGCAGTCAATGCCAGTAAAACAGGTGTACTCACTGCTGCATATGTACTCCACACTAATCTACCGCAGGCTTTTGTAAGCGCTTTCTCTAAATCATTTCTCGAATCGTTTAAGTGCACATTTCCTGCAAAATCTGTCAGCAAGTTTATCATTCCACAGCCGTCCTACACCGTCTTCTTCTGCCAGCGGTGCAGAGCGTGCTGGACTTCAGAGAACTTGATACATCACAAATTGAGCTAGCCAGCACTCTGTCTAAGTGGGAGGCCCCATTAGAGGCACATGCTTCTTGTTTGTGTCTGTATTTAATGCTGTTTTGATTTCCGTCGCCATTTAAGCGGAGTGAAGGGCTCATCTCCAGACGCTTTTTTCGCTGGAAGCTGCAAATCAGCCTGCGCGTGAGCGGCGGAGGTGATTAATCGAGTGGTGAGAAGAAATGAACTCAACTTCATACCCGGAGCATAAATCAGGAGCAAGTGGCCTCTCGCTTCTTATGAAAACACGCACACAAATAAAACGCAATTCCACTGCAATCAGCTAACTCACAAACAGGACAGGCTGTGAAAACATTCAATACAGTCAAATGCAAAAGTTTGAACACCCGCAGTCAAGCCAGGATCATCAAGTTATCAGCCCATGGGTGCAAAAGTTTGGTGGACCTCTACCTGGATACCTTTTTTGGGGGGTCAAGTGAATTTTATGTGGTAGCACAGCAGGTCACAAGAGGCCTATGCAGAGCCATGATGGCAGCACACTGACTGCAGTTTTGGGCACATTAACTTATGCGAAACAATAGTACGGTTATGAGAGCCCAGGTTAACAAAAGCCCAACAACCAATACAGCATTCCGCAATAAAGCATTTGTCCACTCTTCACAAGCAACAGATTTACCCCAAAGAAGATGACATGAATTAAAATTGGACAGCTGAATGTACACAAAGATGGAAAATACAGGGAGATTCACTTGAAAGAGGCCCGGAATATTCTGTAATAACTCTCTTTAGGACAAAGCAATCGGAACGAAACAACGTGCAATGTGTTCCTCAGTATATGGAGCTTCGAACGAGCTGGAGCGTCGGAGCGATGAGGTAGGCGCCGGACAGCCAGAGCAACGTTTAACCTCTGTTTGCAACTTCCGGGTGCATACCCCTGTACCCCTTCATGTGTCTGGCAGAAAACGATGATCACTTCCAGCATCGCATGTAATGCAATCGATTACACATACGTCAAGCTATGTAGCGTATTTTTTGGGTTCCGATTGCTTCATCCTAACGGGAGTTACAGCAGAATATTCAGGACCTCTTTTGAGTGAATTTTCCCATATATGAAAAAAACAAAGGGCGGCACGGTGGTGCAGTGGGTAGCGCTGTCGCCTCACAGCAAGAATGGCCTGGGTTCGATTCCCGGCCGGGCGGTCAGGGTCATTTCTGTGTGGAGTTTGCATGTTCTCCCCGTGTCTGTGTGGGTTTCCTCTGGGTACTCTGGTTTCCTCCCACAGTCCAAAAACATGCAGTCAGGCTAATTGGACATGCTAAATTGCCCCTAGGTGTGTGTGTGTGTGTGTGTGAATATGTATGTATATATACACTGCCCTGTCCAGGGTGTATCCTGCCTTCCGCCCAATGACAGCTGGGATAGGCTCCAGCACCCCACCGTGACCCAGAAGGATAAGTGGTTTAGATGATGTGAAGTGTGAAAAAACAAAACCATCAAGCATCCTAGCTGCTAAAACAAGAACGACTTTCAACGACAACAATTTTCTTTCTTTAACTTGGGTGATATTCTATATTTGGCTTTGGGTATGGCCATCTTCTACTCTGTCAAAGTTTCAGGTCTTGCTTCTTCAGATCCTCCAGGCACATCATTTGAATATGTGGAGCCTCAAATTCAAACTACATTCACAGTAACATTAGCTGACTGCTAAAAAACCTGAAAGCTTGACCGAGGTGATGGCTATAGTGTAACGGTTACTCTGCAGTGATCGGAGAAAAAAACAAAGCAGATGTTTAGGAAAGACGTAGAAAGTGTTAGGATTTTGATTGGCTGAACCACAATGACAAACTAGTTCATTTTTCTCATAATTGCTTGTGGGGGGCCCTGGTGGCTCAGGCCCCTGGGCACATGCCCATAAAACCTATTGGATGATCTGGGCCTGCCAATGGTCTAGTTACATTTTTGGTGATTTCCAAGTGAAAATAAGAAATGGTACATGGGAATAAACTTAAATAAGCCATTTTCTGCAGATTTGTGTGCACAATTTCTGTTTATTTGTGGAGTTTTAGAAAATAATTTTTCCATCAATATGTTAAATTCAATAAATAACCAGTAGAGAACAAAACAAAACAAAACAAAAAATAACAGTTTTACAGGGGGCCCAAACTTTTGCATATGATAGTTAAACATTCATCATCAGACTCAACCTGTGAGGAAATTACAGCATTATAGAGTCTATATCAGTTCTTAATGATGACCAGAAACTATAGATACAGTAGAAATAAATTTCCCTTTTCTGTTTTATAATAATAATAATAATAATAATAATAATAATAAAAAATCATTATAACTGATTAGTAATTCTAATAACAAAAATATTTGTACAATTGTAAAATTGAGTTTAGCAATTTATTTTTTTTTTAAACAAAAAAAGAATAAAATAAAACATGGCTTAAATCTGCTGTTCAGACCTACCTGAGAACTTTCTGGGTGTGGCCTAATATGCTGATGAGCATTTTTCATTCCTCTGTTCATTGCTGTCATCCTGCAACACCACTGAAGCAGAACTAAACACAGCAGCGTGAGTAAAGCAGGGAGAAATGAGTGAAGTGGGTTCTACATATGCAGATGGTGTTGTGGACCCCTCTGTGTCCACTCACTAAAAACATTACCAGCTTTTATATGGAGACCTTAAGGAAGGTTCTTATTCATTGTACTGCTGGATGTGCATCCAGAGAACGCTGGCATGGCTGGCTGGGTGGACAAATGAACGGACGGATGAGCAAACGGGCAAACTGATGACAGACAGAGAGACAGACAGATAAATTGCTAGCTTTTGGTTATGAGCGGTTGGGTTTCACTCAGTAAGTTTCTCAGACTTTAACAGAGAGCGAGGCCTTAGTGCACAGTTTTACTAAAGCTGTGTGGGCGGGACAAGCCAGATCAGCCTTGTGATTGGAAAGGGTAATAAACAAGTTTCACAGAAGATTAGCACCACCCAGTTTACACCAAAAGTGAGAAATATGCAGAAATAGATGAAAAATCTATGAAAAATGGACACGGACAATCGTGTACCCTGCCCAGAAGAGGGAGCCGGAGCTTGTGCAGGAGGTTGAGAGGTACCAACTAGATGTACACAGTGTCGCCTCTGGAACCAAACTCCTTCTCCTACTCCGGGGTTGCACAGGGTGAAAGGTGCCAGGCAGGTGTGGGAATACTCACAAGTCCCCGGCAGCCGTGCAGTTGGAGTTTGTCCCGGTGGACGGGAGGGTCGCCTCAATGCGAATTAAAATCGCAGAGAGGAAAACTCTGACTGTTGTGTGTGCTTATGCACCAAACAGCAGGTCGGAGTGTTCAGCCTTCTTGGAGCAAGCGGGCGGGGTTCTGGAAAGGGTCCTGCCTACAGACTCCATAGTCTTACTGGGAGAATTCAATGCTCATGTTGGCAATGACTGGGAGACCTGGAGAGGCGTGATTGGGAAGAATGGCCTGCCAGATCTAAACCCGAATGGTGAATTGTTATTGGACTTCTGTGCCAGACATGGATTGTCTATAACGAACACCAAGTTCGAACACAAGGATGTTCATAAGTGTACATGGTACCAGAGCTCCTTGGGTCATAGGTCAATTAACGACTTTGTTGTCGTTCCATCTGACTTGGGACCATATGTTCTGGACACTCGGGTGAAGAGAGGTGCTGAGCTGTCAACCGATCACCATCTGGTGGTGAGTTGGATCAGATGGCAGGGAAGACCGATGGTCAGACCCGGTAGGCCCAAGCGAATAGTGAGGGTGTGCTTGGAACGACTGTCGGAGGCCCCTGTTCGGAAAGATTTTAACTCCCACCTCTGGAAGAGCTTTTCTCATGTCCCAGAGGGGTAGGGGACATGGAGTCTGAATGGACCCTGTTCAAAACCTCCATTGTGGAAGCTGCCAGGCGTAGCTGTGGCCAAAAGCTTGTTGGTGCCTGTCAGGGTAACCCAAGAACCCCCTGGTGGACACCAGGGATGAGGGAGGCCGTCAAGCTGAAGAAAGAGGCCTTTAGGGACTGGATGGCCCGAAGGACTCCCGACTCAGCAGATAGGTACCGACAGGCGAAAAAGGTGGCAGCCGCAACGGTGGCAGAAGCAAAATCCAGGGCGTGGGAGGAGTTTGGAGAAGCCATGGAAAAAGACTTTTGGTCGGCTCTGGACGACTGTCCGGCGACTCAGGAGCAGTCGGGGTGGCTGCGCCCAAGCTGTATTCGGCAGGGGTAGGGAAGCTCTGACTTCAAATGAGGATATTGTCGTTCGGTGGAAGGAGCACTTTGAGGAACTCCTTAATCTAGGAGACATGTCTCCCTCACGGGAGTCAGGGCCAGAGGCTTCTGGCGTCTCCCTCGTGGAGGTCACTGAGGTAGTTGGCAAGCTCTTCAGTGGCAAGGCACTGGGGGTGGATGAGATTCATCCGGAGATGCTTAAAGCTCTGGATATTGTGGGGCTGTCGTGGCTGGCACGCCTCTGCAATATTGCATGGACCTCGGGAACAGTACCCTTGGACTGGCAGACCGGGGTGGTGGTCCCTATTTTTAAGAAAGGGGACCGGAGGGTGTGTGCCAACTATCGGGGTATCACACTGCTCAGCCTCCCTGGGAAAGTCTATGCCAAGGTGCTAGAAAGGAGACTTCGACCGATAGTTGAACCTCGGATTGAGGATTGAGGAGGAACAATGCGGATTCCGTCCCGGCCGTGGAACAATGAACCAGCTTTTCACCCTCTCCGCCAGGGTTGTGCCCTGTCTCCACTCCTGCTTGTGATATTCATGGACAGGGTGTCAAGGCGTAGCCGTGGTCAGGAGGGCATTATGTGTGGAGGCCGAAGGGTGGCATCTCTGCTATTTGCAGATGATGTTGTTCTTTTGGCTGGATCACATGGATGCCTACAGCGCGCACTGGAGCAGTTTGCAGCTGAGTGTGAAGCGGTTGGTGTGCAGATCATCACCTCCAAGTCTGAATCCATGGTCTTAGCCCAGAAAAGGATGGCATGCCCACTCCAGGCAGCTCCAAGCTGTAAAGGGATATTGGCACTTTTCATTCCTTTCCCAAAGAACCGAACTCTCAGTGGGCTGATGTTCATCTGTAAATGAGGCAATAGATGGCTTCCTTTCACCAGCTTCTCAATCAAATTTTCTGTTTCACCTTAAACGCTTGCACAAGTGCCAGAATGCACCTGTGGTACCATTTAAGGTGGAAACTGAAAATTCACGAAATAAGCTGGCGAAGAGAAGGCCAGCTACAACTCCCACATCTTTAACAGGATCCCAGACACTTTAATTCAGAGCTGTTAGTTTGCTCTTCACATTTCACTCTGGAAGCTTGAACAATATCGAGCAGCTTCACTCAGCGTTTGACCCTGAAGAGACGGAGACAGTTCCACCTTTATTAGCATCACAACCCCAACAGCAGCCTGTAAGCCGCCAGGCTGTGACATTTTATACACTTTATGATGGTTTAAGTAGATCATCTAAAACTGAGAGCTTCACCGTGAGATAACAGCTTTAATTTACTTTGTTTTGTCGAGATTGAAAGCGAGTAGCTAGTATAGGTAGCGTTAGCTACTAGCAAGCTCCAAGTAACTAGCATAGCTAACTAAACAGTATGAGGCTTATTTACACAAAGGTTCATTTTATTTTCCTGCCTGTGTCTATTTCGACATGTTGCTTCTGTTCGAGCCATTGCAGTGCCTCGTTGTAAAACAGCCAATCAAAGCAGAGCTCATCAGAATACTTATAAGCTCCTCAAAAAAGGGGAAACAGCTCGTTTCATTCTAGGGCCAAATCACAGGCACGTAAAACCGCAAGTGCAACTTCTGTGAAGATCTCAGAGAACAACTTACAATACTTAATAAATGCATTTTATGGCACCTTTAATACACACACACATCTTCTAAACCACTTATCCTTCTGGGTCACGAGGGGAGCTGGAGCCTATCCCAGCAGTCATTGGGTGGAAGACAGGATACACCCTGGACAGGTCGCCAGTGGACAGGGCAGACATATACATTCACACACCCACACCTAGGGGCAATTTAGTGCGTCCAGTCAGCCTGACTGCATGTCTTTGGGCGGAAACCAGAAACCCTCGCAGACACAGGGAGAACATGCAAACTCTACACCCGGGGAATCGAACCCATGCTCTTCTTGCTGTGAGGCGACAGCGCTAACCACTGCGCCACCGTGCCCCCCTGCTGCCTTTAGATTCATTTGCCAAGACTGCATTTTCACTGGAACTTAACATTTCAGGAATAAATACACCTTCCTGTATGAACGGAACCCACAGACCCTTCAGCAAGACGTGACCCTTAATGAACCTTATTGATAATTTCTATACTATGACGACTGATTTCTCTAGAAAATCGGCTACATTCATGCTCCTGAGAGTTCCCAGAGGCCATTGCAATTCCCTTGCTCTAGTACAGAGTGGATTAAATTGATTCAAGTGTAGCTCACTGTCTATTTATTCATGAACATTATGTCTACAATCAGAGTATTCACTAGAGTTCCTGTCTGAAGGAAAATATACTCCATCACTGACGCACAGTACGTCCAGGTCATCACGCCCCAGAGTGTTGCTCTAATGTCAAACTATTTTAATCCCTTTAGACCAAAACAACTTGCAACCTGACGTAGCCTGCTGAAACAGTGATGTGTAAATGCATTAGCTTAGCATCATTAAGAGCCAATCCTGTGGTTAAGGCAGGTAAACAGTCCATTCTGTCTCTGACTACCCTATTAGAGCCTATTAAATCCCACAAAGGGAAAGAGCCTGCTTCATTAGTCGTTAATAATGCAGCAGGAGAGAGTGGTTGGAAGGGACTGCCAGCATTGTTGCTGTTGTTGGGCCACTTTCTCTGTGCATGTAATTAATAGGGCTTGCTAAGAGCCATTAACTAGCCAGAGTAATGGATATTATGAGTTTCCTCTGCCTGCACGCACGGGTCACTAAACACAACGCTTTCCATTTAGGACTTGCATTCAGTTTGTTATTACTCGAAGGCGTTCACGCTCGATAAATTGCACTGTGATTGGTCCCTTGGGTAGAATAACGATGACAATGGACTGCAAGCAGAAGCCGTCACTGCACCACATGCAAGAAAATATTGTGTGATCTTCCAGAAGAGCAGCAGTCGGATGAGCCGATATGGGAATTGTGGCATGGTGACGAATCCACCATAGCAACATACAACGCGCTGCAGCTGGGCTTCAGCCTGCACGACTGTGGAGGGAAGCAGGAAAATGTGTTAACGAAAGTTTTACTGTAAAAAAGAAAGTAAGCTTTAAAAAGTATTGTATTGAGCTTCAAATAAGAATTTAACAAAATGTAAAACAACATTTTATTTGGAGTACAAGTTACTGTATTTGGTGGTTGGTATGGTGTAGTGGGTAACACCCCTGCCTTCTACGCTGTAGACTGGGGTTCAAATCCCCACCTAGGCAACCACCCTATGCTATACCAATAAGAGTCCTTGGGCAAGACTCCTAACACTACCTTCGCCCTCCTGTGTAAAATGATCAAACTGTAAGTCGCTCTGGATAAGAGTGGCTGTAAATGTAATATACATTTACTTTAAAACTACACATTTTACAGTGTATTTACATGTGATTGTTCAAAATAAACATGTTTGGTTCTTAAAGTTACTACAAATGGACAAGAAAAATATGCCAATTTAAATTAAACCTTTTATAAAAGATGCTTTTGACTGTGCACCGTAAAAAAATAAAGTAAAAAATAAAAACCTAAACAGTATTTTAGAAAACACTCCAGCCTTTTCATCTTTGGTGAAAACGACTATGATCTTTAAAAGTGTATGCCTCAGGTAAACATTCAGCCCCCTCCCCACCCACTGTTCCTAAACCCTCCATCTAAACCAACGGCCCATGTCACAGTGCACGGAGAGCGGAGAGGCTTAAGTGCAGCATGCTGGGACTTTAGCCAAGGCTGCGTTAAAAACTGTTATTAACTGCTCACTGTTCCCCTCACACACTGACCTGCAGCTCCATCCTCTACAGTCAGTTTACTGCTGGAGCTATACTAAAAAATTCACCGGCCTATGTTTCCCAGCATGCATTCGTAAGAGAGGGAGGTTAGCCTGGAAGTGTGCATGGGTTATAACAGCACCTTCTAATGACAGAAAACGTTAGCTGCACTCAAGAAGCTAGACTGCAGCCGAGAAAGGCGGCTCCTCGGGAGGATCGTCCTATGAAGGCTCCTCCAGTGCTTTATCTATCTAACTTGTCCGAAAGGAGTTGGTACGCAAAATTTGATAATGGAGATACTGTTGATATGAATGATGTAATATATGGTATATAAGCTAAAACATATAAACTCATTTCACACCCTGCAATCAATCAATTTATACTCTCTAAAACAGGGGTGTCAAACTCAACCACTAAAAGGGCCATGTTAAAAAAATCTCAACAAGCACGTGGGTCAGCTTTGTTTTTATTTTATTTTTACTTAACATTTTGCCACAACCCCAGCTGGCCATTGTTTTTTTCACATTATGCCAAAACTACAATGGCAAAAAAATAGTCACTGAATACTTAAACAATTTCAAAAATAATAATAAAAAAAAAAAATTTATTGTTTTATATAAAACAATAGACTACATTAGCTGCAGATCACTGTTAAACCTCTTTAAATATCCCCAGTGTACAGTAGGTTTTTTAAACTGCTCATTTGCTTGAACTGGACACCTGGCATCTTTATTTCTGGCATGTTTTTTGTGGTGCTGTCTCATAGATCATTGTTTGGGTGGCGGTGAGAGCACACATTACGCTGCAGTGCATGCTGGGAACTGTAGTGCAGCTCATGGGCTGATATTAATAGAAAATTAAAAATAGTTTTGCAGGCCGAATAGGATTGTGTCACGGGCCTGACTTGGCCTGCGGGCCTTGTGTTTGACACATGGGCTCTAAAACATATTTGTAACTAAAGAAATAGTATTCTGTACATGTTACTATCTGTGGTTCACCACTAACTATTAGTGCTATTATTAGCATAAATTTTACTTTATAGCTGTTTCACAGTGACTCCATCGAAAGTCCTACTGCTCACTGTTTTCCATGTCTAACAATCCACTGATTAGACTGCCACATGTATTCACAGTCAGTGACATATCTAGAACTTCCACAAGGCCTAGAGTGACATTTTGGAATTGGTCCACAATAAATCTAAACATGATTGGTTGAATGTTCTGTCACTTCATAATTAGTCTAAGGCGTTAAGACTTCACTTCAGCTACTGAAGTCCTAACCAATAGGATTGCTCGCTTAGCTACATCTACCTAAATATCACAGAGAAGAAACATTCCTGATTGGCCAGTTCTCAAGAATTTCACCTTTTTGTTTACATCCAAACTCAACAATAAACAAAGAACAATGCTACACTACTTGCAGAGTTTAAACACAAGCATTATTCTATTAAATAAAGATGAACTAAATGCACTTTTTAGTTTCTAGAAGTTTCCCTCTGGTTACTATGTATTTTTACTGCCTTTTTAAACAACATGATTCATCTGTCAGCATTTCTCTTGAACTTTCAAGGGGTCAGACGTGTGCACACAGAATTATGGGTAGCAGAAGGAGGCATATTTGTGTGTATTTGGAACTGTCTTGGCTGAAAGGTGGTCAAAATCCCTGAAAGGTTTGAGAGCTGGTAAGTGCTGATATTATTCCAAGGGGACAAAATGGACGTGGCCTTCAGTTTAATTCCCAAGGTAGCACTGTCAATAAATGTTTGCACAAATATTTATAGGTGATACTGTCGTCACTCGACTAAGAAAACAATTCATTTTGTAAAATATATTGCAAGATGGCACTTAATATAGCCATGTTTTTATCAGCATGCTACACTTGCTGCCTTGCAGGTACTCTGCACTACTGAATGTAGACAAAAAACACTGAATTAATGTGTTTTATAGATTAATACAGGAATCTAAAAGCTACTTCTTCCATTTGTTTTCTGCACTGCATTGAAATGGGATGTCGTACTGAGAAAGCCTGTCTGACAACATGATCAAATGCAGATAAGAAGGACTGCAATGGTAAGTTGACTTAGTCCATTACCCAGTACATTAGCCATTAGTCGACAATCACGATTAAGGAACAGTTTATTTCTCACTTATGTAAAAACATTTCTCTATATATAATGGTCTATAATGTTCATATGATCCACACAGTCACTTTGACAGACTGTAGTACACTACAGGAAGTGTAGGGGGCGATAGGGCTTCTACTGTTTCATTTAAAAAGCTCTATAATGTTCATACGATCCACACAGTCACTCTGACAGACTGTAATACACTACAGGAAGTGTAGGGGGCGATATGGCTTCTATTGTTTCAGTTAAAAAGTGCTCTATAATGTTCATATGATCCACACAGTCATTCTGACAGACTGTAATACACTACAGGAAGTGTAGGGGGCGATATGGCTTCTACTGTTTCATTTAAAAAGCTCTATAATGTTCATATGATCCACACAGTCACTCTGACAGACTGTAATACACTACAGGAAGTGTAGGGGGCGATATGGCTTCTACTGTTTCATTTAAAAAGCTCTATAATGTTCATATGATCTACACAGTCACTCTGACAGACTGTAACACACTACAGGAAGTGTAGGGGGCGATATGGCTTCTACTGTTTCATTTAAAATGCTCTATAATGTTCATACGATCCACACAGTCATTCTGACAGACTGTAACACACTACAGGAAGTGTAGGGGGCGATATGGCTTCTACTGTTTCATTTAAAATGCTCTATAATGTTCATATGATCCACACAGTCATTCTGACAGACTGTAATACACTACAGGAAGTGTAGGGGGCGATATGGCTTCTATTGTTTCATTTAAAAAGTGCTCTATAATGTTCATATGATCCACACAGTCATTCTGACAGGCTGTAATACACTACAGGAAGTGTAGGGGGCGATATGGCTTCTACTGTTTCATTTACAAAGCGTCTATAATGTTCATATGATATGGCATCTATTGTTTTGTTGCAAGAAGAAATCTCTTATCATGCTGATGGAACTTTGAATGATGCAAACAGAGGGGAACTGAGGAAGGTGCAGTGGTTGGATTAGTTGACTAATCGAATAATAGTTGACAGATTTACAGATATTGCAGCAAGAATCACATTTGTTGACGTACAGAAAAGCCTGAGATCTGCGGGACCAAAGAGGCTCCAGCTGTCCAGGCAGGGCCGCCGGAGGCCACTGAGAGTGCTATCACTGTCCAGATGTCCAGCAGGTAGCCCACAGCCAGGCCAGGGTCAGCACTGATTCACCAGCCAAACCCTTCACAATCACTTTCAGCCAGACAGACAGAAACAGCAGAACAGCAGAAAAATCCCACAGATCTCAACAGGGGTCGTCCACACAGAGAGCGCTAACACAGCTTCAGTCTCTGCCCGCTGTCTCTCCCTCTTTCTTTTTTCCTTCTGTTTTTTTCTCTTTTGGTCTTTCTTTCTTTCTTTCTTTCTTTCTTTTTCTCTCTCTCTCTTCTTCTCATTTTCTTTCTATCTCTCTATTTTCTCTCTGTCATCTTTCTTTCTCTCTCCTCTTTCTTTCTCTATTTCTCTCTCGTCCTTCTTTATTTCTCTTCTCTTTCATTTCTCTCTACCATTTTACTATCTCTCTCCCCTTTCTCTCTGTCTCTTTCTTCTTTCCTCTTATCTTTCTTTTTTCCTCCTTCTTGTCTCTCCCTTTTCTTTTTTCTTTCTTCTCCTTTCTTTATCTTTTTTTGCTCCCTTTCTTTTTTCTGTCTCACTGTCGTCTCTCTCTCTATCTCTCTTCCTATTCTCTCTCTTTTCCTTCTCTCTCCTCCTTTTCCCCTCACACCCTCTCTCTCATCTTTCTTTTTTCCCCTTTCTTTTCTTATTTTCTCTCTTTTTATTTTTGCGCTTTCTCTTCCTATTTCTCTCTCCCCCTTTCTTTCTTTTCCGCTCCATCTCCCTCTCTTTTTTCGGTCTCACTGTCGTCTCTCTCTCTCTCTTCCTCCTCTCTCTCTCTCTGGTAAACCTGTAACAGTAGAGAGCAGATGTTCCTCCCCACAGCCCTTCATTTCATTTCCATTGTCATTCATGCACATTTTGAGATGCACATTCAAAAATAAAATGCATTAATAGGCAAAACGTTTTCTAAGATTAGGTTTCACTGGGTTTGCTAAATGTTACAGAACACAGACAGAGATGATGAAACCGTTGGGCACAAGTGATACAAACATGAGACACTTATAGTTTCTCAAGTTTAGTAAATTGGTGTTTGGAACAAAAATCTGCTTCTGGCTGTGCGCTGCTATTTTAAAGAGTTTGTTTTATTGGGGTTGTTGAGAAATGTTGCTTTTGTTCTATTATATATCTAATATTTCACAAACCTCATCTCTAAAAATGCTAATAAGCATTTCATATGCTGTCGTATATGAAATGCTAATAAAAATAAGAAACTTAATTGTTGCTCTTAAAAGCTGTATGACATTAAAATCAGAACATCATAAAACCTGAATGTTGATGTTTTTCTTGTGAATGTTTCTTTTGTTTTTTTTTTTGTTTTTTGTAAATACATTCAACACATTCCAAAATAGTTGGGACATTCGCATTTTTACCTCTGTGTTACGTCACTTTTCCTTTTTGTAGCATTTAAAAATCATTTAGGAACTGAAGATCCAGTTTGTCATTCTTCTGTTATAAAGTTTTCAGTTGTGCAACAATACAGGGCCTTTGTTTTTGTATTTTGTGCTTCATAATGCCCGACATGTTTTCTATAGGAGACAGATCCGGACAGCAGGCAGGCCAGTCTAGCACTCGCACTCTCTAATTATGCAGCCATTCTGTTGTAACACATGCAGAATGTTTCTTGCCATTGCCAAGTTGAAATAAGCATAAGTGTCCATTCAAAATGACAGCAGCATTTCGTTGCTTTCAGAACTAAAATTAATACCTTCTTTTTTCTCATTTTTTATTGTTTTTTACAGAATATGAAAATTCCAGCTGCCCTGTTAAAATTCCATAAGAATGTAACCAACAAAACGCTCCAAAATTACTTTGAAATCTTGTTCCATTAATGCCCCATCAAAGTTAAGTGCATTTTTCCTCTCCTGTAAAGTTATAATTTCAGAGATTCCAGGCTTTGTTACATTAGCAACAATAAGTTGCTCCAAAACGTGTATATACTTTTTAGTATTAACTCTGCTTTCAAAGATATACAAACTACCCTGACATGTGCACTAATACCACCCCCTCCATCCCATGATAGACACTGGTTTTTAAAATTCATGCTTGTAACAAATAGGATGGTTCTCTTCTTTGGCCCGGAGAACAAGACATACATTATTTCCAAACACAATCTGAAAGGCTGACTCGTCTGACCACAATATTCATTTCCACTGTGCGTCTGTCCATTCCAGATGAACTTGAGCCCAGAGAAGTCGGCGGCGTTTATGGACACTGTTGACATGTGACGCTGTGCATGGTACAGTCTTAACTTGTAAAGTATTACAACGCTCAAGTTGTGATATCCATCACAGAGGCATGCCAGCTTTTAACGCATCTGAAGGGGTCAAACATCACAAGCATTTAGTCATTAAGTTGCACAAAGAAATTTCTCTGGATTCCCTGATTTTTTTTTTGATAATATTATTCACTGTAGATGGTCCGACCGATTCCTAAAGTCCTTGCAGTCACTCACTGAGGAACATGCTTGTTGGATTTTTCGCTGATGCACTTCGACCCATTCTTACCCATAAATGACTCGTGCTTTCCTGGATGCTCCGTTTATACCCAAGCAATGCTGCATCATCTGTTTGTAAGTATTTCGCAATGGTCCTCATTTAAAGTAGCACTATGTAAGATATTTTTTTTTTGTTAACACTGAAATTAGTATCATTACTGAGTCAGGAGAATAAAACAGGCTAAAATATGGTGAGTGTGTGCTGCTGTGAGTCGCCCTGTAAAGCCTGAACTAATCATTTACATTTAATCATTTAAAAGACAGAGGTGTCGAGCTTTTGTAGGTCTTTACGTATTAATGCCACACAGGGACTCAAAAAGTAGGTCTGGCTGGATGTTTAGGTCTCAAATGCAAAATCAATATTATACTGATGAAGATCTGATGACAACAGTAGATAATTCACTCACATCCTCGGAACACACGTCCTTCACCAAGATTTGACCAAATTCTCTTTTGATACTTTTTTTAAACACTCTTGTAAACATCAGATTCATCAGATTCATCCACTCGAGGTCCGAAACGATGCAAAGTGCTCTTCTGCACATTGCATGCAATTACACATGTTGGAGACGCAGGTCTCCTAATCCCCAAATGTTACATAGTGCAGCTTTCCAACCTTTTTGGAACATACTGTAGGCATCAATTTCAGAATGAGTGCATATTACAGATATTTACAAAAAGCAATGAAGCTGATTAAATAAAGCATTAAAATATCTTGTCTTTGTACTGTTTTTGTTTACATTCAGGTCAGTGTAGATTTAGAAATCCCTGCTTTCTGTTTTTATTTGCATTTGCTGTCCGAACCTTTTTTGCAATCGAGTTTTACACCTTGCTTTGCTTTAAAGTATTTACAACCCCAATATCCAAAGTCTTTTTTAGACTTAGACAATTTTATGGAATATTTTTCTGAAATTGTTCCACAGTTTTTTGCAGATTGTTGAACCTCTGCCCATCTTTGCTTCTGAGAGACTCTGCCTCTCTTAAATGCTCTTTTTATATCTAGTCATGTGAGTTAGTTGCAAATTGCTCCTCCAGGTGTTTTTTATTAGTTCCACTTCCTTTTCCAGCCTTTTGTTGCCCCGTCCAACTTTTTTGAGATGCGTTACTGCGATTAAGTTCTAAATGAGTTAATGTTTTTCAGGAAATGTTAAAATGTCTCACTTTACACATCTGTTATGTGTTCTATGTTCTATCGTGAATAAAATATGGGTCTTTACCCATATTTACATTTTACACAACGTCACAACTTTTTTGGAATTGGGGTTGTATTTGGCTTTAATAAAATCAGTTAAACTGCTGGTATGAAGCAAAATCTTTAGACTCAACTGGCTTTTCCTTCAGTGTATACACCGCTGCTGAACATACAGCATCATTTTCTTTGAGCACATCTCAATTTTCTGCATTCCAGTAAAATCTAGCTGTGGTTTCTGTTTAATGCTCCAGATTGTTTTCACTGTTTCCACTAAGACAGTCTGCAAAAACACATCCATTATCAATTAAAGTGGGCCAAAGCGCAGCCACAATGGCCTTCCTTCCCCTGTAGACTTCAGTGAAATGTAGTCTGATGATGTTGTTATCTGCTGACCCATCAGTAGCATATTTCTGATGAAATTACTCCACATCCTCAGCTATTAATTCCTACTGCGGCCAGGCTTTCCGCGCCGGCTAATGCTTTTTTACCACTAAAATCTCTCGGCATCAGCACCTTGGCCCTAATCAGGCCCATTATCATGCAGTTCCTCCATTTTCCTCATGACTTCACTGGGTCCTTTAACAGCCTTGGGGCTACTTTTTGCTACAGCCGGTGGTTTCAAATGTTCATGGTCTTAGCATTCTACTATGCATTTGTGGTCGGTTTATGGTCATCCATGAGGGGTTCAGGCTCCAGGGGAGAGGCTGAGACACCGGCTCTGGAGCGCCTGCACGCCAGCTAGCGTCTGCACATTACTGCTCCTGTGTGGGCTGTTACTAAACATCCATATCTCCCCCACCCCCAACACATAAACAATTAGGGGTGTATTTACGGGCGAGTGGATGAGGCGGCTTATAATGGGCCGCTATCTGAGAGGAGGTCTAGCGTAAATCGCAGCATTTCCTGCAAAAGAACCACACCTAAGGGATGCTCTAATGGCTGAGGAGCGATTTGTGCCTCCCAGAGCTCAAGGTTCATGGCCGCCACACGGGGCTCTGAGCTATCAGGCTAAACCGGGATTTAGCTGCTTTTAAAATGAACAGTTTACTCAAAATCACTGTAAAGCGGAACATTTCACACTTTATACCGGACCTTATATCCCCTCCGTGCTGTGGATATAAAATGCCCATATCAATCTGTAATATATCACTCATTCATTTCATTCATATGAAAACGATTTGGTTACAGGTGCATGTATAGCATGATTTTACTATGATGCTAACACTCTACAACTTTCTTTGACTTAACTAATGTCTAGAAAACTGTAAAAACTAAATAAAAGTGGAATATTTTGGACTTTGGATGTGTCCAGAATGATGAGCAGAGCTTTAACATCCAGAATGAAGTTCTAATAAAATAAATATCTCTAATAAAGTTTGTGTCCAGAACGAATTTCTAATAAAATTAATATCCAGAATAAAGTTTGGATAGCATTCACATCTACAATAGTGTTTTACTGAAATACATATCTAGAATGGAGTTTTAATTAAATAAATATTCAGAATGAATTTCTAATAAAATTAAGATCCAGAATGTTTATGTATGATAAGTCATGATAAAATCTTAAGGCAGATAATATATCAAGGAATGACTGTAGATGCATAATCATAGTTTTCTTATTAACATTTAATTGTTCTTGTGGTTCACAAAAAAGTCTAAAAATGCCTTCTGGCATCTCTACACAACTAATTATATAGCTTTTTATTCATAATTTCTATGTTACTGTTGCTCAGTTTTTCCCTTTTATTTATTATATTATATTTTAAATATTTGTTAATATTTTTGTGCACTTTCCTGTCTAGATTTATGAATAGTAATCTGTGGTTTAAGTTTAAATCTGTCCTCACCAAAGGCCCCCTGACTGACCACCTCAGACTTTATTTCAGGAAATAATGACCTTACTCTCAATAGGCATGTGTACCATATTTTAGGCTTGTTTATTCATTACTTTGAGATATAGAGGCTTTGAAATGGGTGTGGTGTTCATTTTTGGCTAAAAATAAGTGATGTGGAAAAAAAGTGCAAACATTGATTTTTTATTTATTTATTTATTTATTTATTTATTGTACTACTAGAAGATGTAAAAAATCAGATTTGATTTTGGTTGCTTGCTGAAATAGATAAATAAATAATAAATGATACATTATTATTTTGTTTTGGGCAAATTTGGAGCAAATGTGGGCCTCTACACAGTTGTATGCAAAAGTGTGAACACTCTTGGTCAATCCTCTACAGAGAACACAAATAAAATATGGCATTTTTGGGGGAATTTTTACTGCACAATTTCTATTACGCTGGGTGTAACATATTGGAAAATTATAAAATGTGTTTTAACTTTTGCTCAGGCCATTTTTGTTTGATTTTTTTTCTTCTAATATGTTAAATTGAGTAAATAAACAGTTATTGTGCATTAGATTGTGCAGAAGTCTTCACTTATTTACACTTAGAAAATTCACATTTGGCCAGGGGTGCTCAAAATTTTGCCTACGACTGTCTCTCCACAATAAAGTAAAACAGATCTTTCAAATCATGGCATTTATTACTCATATCACAGCTGTTTGTCCTAATAATTATTGATCCTAAAGTAATAAAGGTTTCTGAATTGATTAGCTATTAAAAATGAAAATGCCAACATTTCAAATGCAGAATGCTCAGGAAAAAAGAAGGCTGTGCACTTTTATAAGCCTCTATATCTCAGAAACTAAACAAGATACAAGCCTAAGATTTAGTGTAATGAGATTTCCTGGCATTTTCTGCAATTTGAGGTTTCTTCTGCTCTGAATACTGTTTGAAAATAAGTCTGACCTCAGTGTCTTTTTGTGTAAATGTACACATCATGGACCGGCATGGGAGAAGCTACACTTCGCTTTCTTTTCGTACTGCTGTCACTGTTCAGAGGAGTGAAAGGTTAACCCCTCTAACCTTTGCCTTTGGCAGAGTGTAAGTCAAACTAATTAATCACGCTCAGCTGCTCCGTCACAGAGTGACAGGACATCATCATCATCACTGAACCTGAATAAGAACTCAAGGCCTTGTGGACTAAACAACCACTATGATCTATAATCACACTGAGCATAAAGGGGCCCATATTCTACAGTTTACTTCTTTATTTGTCCCTGATGGGAAAAAAGGACAGGCTTCTGGATTTATGTGCCAAAAGCATCATTAAATGTTTAAATGACCATTTTCCAACCTCTCTTTAGATCTTAGACTTAAAAAGGCAGCTTTTGTTACTGTGGTTTTAAGATTTGTGTATGTAAATGAGCTCTGTTCCATTGGACTGTTTTGTTTTGTGTCTCCACATTCTGTGCTGAAACACTTCTTATAACTTCAGTGTGAGTGGGCGGGGCTGAACTGATGTAGGCTGAACAGGTGGAAATATTCAAATGTGGTCATTTGTGACACATCACAAAAACACTGCATTCAAAACGGGCTGTTTTGTGCCTTAGTTTTCATATATGGACTGCATTGACAATGTCTACACACTACAGCACAGCGCAAGGGAGACCATCCTTGATTGATTTAACTTTCAATTAAAACACCAATTAAGTACAAGTTACTAATTTTTCAGGAGATATTTCTAAAGAGATTAGATATAAGATAATTCACTTGCATAATGAAGGAGTTTCCAAAATGAGCTTAAAAACTGATTAAAAGCAGAAAATGGGGCTCCTAACAACCACCTGGAAGAGTTGGTAGACCCCAAAACTGCCCTGATAAACAGCACTTAAAGCTTTCATCTCTGAGAGAGAGGAGAAAATCAAGCTGCTTCAGATCTGAAAACATCCACAGGTGTTTCTGTCCATCCTTCCACTGTGAGAAGACGACTCAGCGCTGTGGGTCTGAAAGGATGTGTAGCTGTCAAGAAGAACCTCACTGAGAAAAGGAGACGGACACATCAAACAAAGAAGCTGAACAATGGACTGACCGCCCCAGAGTCCAGACCTCAACACCACTGAATGTGTTTGATTACTTCAGAAAATGATCAACCAGCTTCTAAGACTGAACTTTGGAGGTGTGTCTGCAGATTCTTTGAGGAGCTGAAAGTGAGTCTCCTGGAAAAGAGTGGAAGCTGGAATAGAGGGAAAGAGGAACACATAACTGAAAGATGGTCACTGCCTTCTGTACAGTTCTGTACATCAAACGCTTATTTTGAAAAAGCAAAATAAGTCGATTTTTCATGACATGAGCCCTTTAAGTGCTTTTGACTTACCTGTTTTTATTTTTTTTCCTCTTTCTGTGAGGAACCAAGCTGTCATGCAGTAAAAACCTCTCTCTGCTTTGTATAACCCATGACATTAGGTGATGGGTTGCTAAGTAACAAAGGATGGAGAGCATGAACACTAAGTAGAGTGAACAGGCCGGAGGTGTCTGTGAGCTCTTTCCTCCACAGAGTGAAGGGCAGGACGGCCACTGCTACAAAGTTTATCTTTGTTTGTAAAATATATATTTTTTATATTATTATTAGTAGATAATATGCACGCTTAGAAGAAAGGGTTCTATATAGTACCAAAAAAGGGTTCTGTGGTTTGTAACAGTAGGTACTACCCTTTTCAAAAAGGTTCTATACGAACCATCTATAGCGCATTCTCCATCAATCTGGAGAACCCTTTCGTGATGCAAAGAACCCTTTGCTTTCTTAAGTGTTCATGGTTCTATATACAACCATTTTCTTTACTAAAGAACCCTTGTCTTTTTTAAGATTGCGATTTCTCATTATGAGGTTGTTGTAAGAATATTGCAAGATTATTCAACATATTTCCAGAGATTTTACCCTTTAATTTTATGAAGTGGTTTGATTCTTTTGGCAGATCATTTTACTTGGTTCTCGATTTGATGTTCATAAGCAAAATGTTCCAAAGGAATAAGATACTTTCTCTATTTAAAAGTGCATAAAACAAGGAAAATATCTAGAAACAGGTTGGCCATCTTGGAATATTCCTATAACGATCTCATATTGAAAAATATTAGATGTATTGCTTAGATTTAAAATGTTTTATTGAACAAATGGATGGACAGATGAGCTACACACTTATATATAGTTCTTCAAAGATTCTTCACTAAGGAAAATGGTTCTATATAGAACCATGAACACTCAAAAAACCCTTTGCATAATTAAAGGGTTGTTTCCATCTCGAACAGGTTCTTCAGATTGATGGAGAAGGTGCTGTAGATGGTTCTATACATAAACCTTTTTGAAATGGGTTCTGTTACGATGTGAGCTTGTAACAATAGAATAACCCTTTTTGGTGCATCTACAGAATCATTTTCTTTAGTGAGGAACCCTAGAAGAACCTTTTTTTTTAAGGGTGTAACTGACTAGGTTAACTTTCGCTTTGTGGTTAGCTTTCTGTCTGTGCTTCACAAAGAGACTAGAGGAAGACAGTTTGTTAAAGCCATGTGGGCGGGACAAACCATATCAGCCTTGTGATTGGTGGGGACATTGCTAATGCATGCATCACCTGAGATAAGGACCACCAGGTTAACACCGAAAATGGGCATTTGGTGGACACTGGAGTCATTTATTAGACATTGGAAGGTTATTCACAAGACCCGCTTTGTGTATGCACACCGTATGCCTACAAGAACAGAATTAGCCTATATAAGAAAGAAAATATGGATTTAGGCTCTCCACACATCACACATCTCCACACCCAAACAAGGCTTTTAGGGAGCCAGTTCTTCTATGGTAGGGGCCGGCAACTCAAATGTTAAGAAGAGCCATTTTGTCAAGTTTCAACAAAAATCTAACCACTTTGGGGGCCACAACATTTCATGTCCATTCTATTGAAGTAATGTTTCACCATCTTGACTGTAAATATGTCTCAGTATGTGCTGATATACTATTATAGACTAAAAATATAATATAAACAAAAATGCAGACTTACTTTGCTCTGCTTTAAGCTTTAGCTTAGCTGTAGCCGTTTTTCTCGAATCTCCGGCAGGAAACTTTTCCACAAAAGTAAAACAGTTTCTTGTAAAAACATTCGACTTTTGATGAGGCTGAAGTCGCTTCTCCCTCGACAGCTTTATGTTTGAATTTTCCCATTCCACCTTAAATGGTGACTGAGGCGCCAGCATGTAACCGTTGCAGAATTTAAGGTGGAACAGAAAAATTAGAACAAGAAGCTGGTGAATGAGAAGCAACTTCAGCTTCGTGACTTTAGTATTTGTCAGTTTTTCACTGCAGATTAAACGTATCAGGAAACCAGCTGAAGTGATTATAAATGCAAATAAGTCCATTCATCTCTAAATTATCGATGTTTGTTTTAAATCTTTCTCTTTGCCGTTTCATTTGCTACCTAGCTAGGCGAGATTGTTGTCTGTGCTGCTATGGTGACCAGCAGTCTGTGCTGACCTTCAGGGTTAAAGGGTGAATTAGCAGTTCTACATTAACTCCAGAGTTTAAGACCATTTATTGTTAAACTGTGTTGAACGATCAGCAGAGCTTTATCTTACTGTAAAGGAGGATTATTTTATTTTTACCTACAAATCTAATTCTGCTGTGGAGCCACAGCAGGGCAGTAAAAGAGCCTGTGCTGACCCCTGTTCTATAGCATTGCTCAAAGAACCCACCTGTATATAGCAGGTGATCAGGCAAAATATGGCACAATATAGGCAAAAATGTAATCACTTTTAATACAGTATGACATATTATTGCGCTAAATCAATGAAAATCAAACGTAGATTGCATTTACCAAAAAATTCACAGCTTCTCACAGTGAAAATGCGTATAAATATTTCTTAGAAAGCACGTTTGCATATGATTTATGCTTCGAGCTAGAAAGCACTTGAAGATGCAGATGAAAAACTAGATATGAGAATGAAATTGAGAAACAAAAACCTGATCTAAACAACAGTCGTAAAAATGCGCCTTTTTCAAAGCAAGTTAATAAATCGCACTCCGTCTAAATCCCACGCTGCTGGAACATTTTCCTCGAAGTGATCGTTTACGAGCTTCGTTTTTGCCTTTTTTTTTTATTTTGACACGAGTTGAACTGAGTTCTGCAGTTCCATCTCTCAGAGCTGTAATTAGCAGTTTAAAATGAGCTTGTTTAATGCAAATTATAAACAAAAAAAGCAAACCGATGGCGAATAAGCTCTTTGAAGCCAACATCACTGCGCGCTCCCCCCAGAGCACAGCGCACGACGAGTCCCATTTATTTTTCTAATTGTTGTGCGTGCATCATCAGCAGCGTAATCTCCTTGCAAACATGTATTCCTGTCCTTCAGCGTGATTAGGAAGTGAGCCTCAGGCCCAACCGCACATGTGGACGCGCCACACACACACAGTGTTTTGTTGTTTAATCATGTGCCTGCAGTGGAACCACTCGACAGAAGGTGATCTCTTCATCTAGCAGAGACAGAAACAGCTATACATCACTCCCTCAGCACAATTACACACGTCTTACAGCTCACGTCAACACCAGCCATTAAACTAGCTGTACTGCACAAACAGCAGATCTGATGCAACACCGGCAAACTAGAAACACAAACTACGCAAGCCTTCTTTTTTACAACTGAAAGAAGTGTCATTACTGAGTGAGGAGAGTAAAAACAGGCTAAAATATGATGAGTGTGCACTGCTGAAGCCTGAAATAATCATGTAAAAGTCAGAAGCATCAGGTTTTCACACCACAGTGTATGTCTTTACATGTTAACGTCATACATTCAGCCTCAAATAGAAGGTCCAGCTGGATGTTTAGGCCTCCAATGAAGAAGATGTGATGACAATGATAGATAATTCACTCACACACTGCAAAAAAAATGGTATCATCAAATAAAATGATCTTAAATCTAGTCAAGAAATCTAATATTTCTCCTGTTGAGACTGTTGTAGGATTAATTTCGAATTGTTTTACTTATTTCTAGACATTTTTTACTTGTTTTAAGTCATTTTAGTTGAAGTAAGTAAGTAAAAAAATCTCACTTTATTGGCAGATCATTTAGCTTGTTTTAAGAAATGTGCTTGAAAACAGCAAAATTATCTGCCAGTATAGAAATAAAGTTAAATAATCTTAAATTAAGCTTACAACAATGACCTAAAACAAGTCAAAAAAATTCTGGGAATAAGCTACATAATCTTATAATGAGTGCACAACCATCTCAAAATGGAAAATATTAGATATATTGACTAGATTTAAGATCATTTCAGTTAACAACATACAGTTTTTTGCAGTGCATTCTCAGAAGACGCGTCCTTCAACAATGATGATTGAAAGATTCATCCGCTCAGGGAAGGGGGCTGAAGCACAAGCCACGCTCATTGTTCTCAGCACATTGCATGCAATTACACATTTCCACCACAGAGGTCTCCAAATCCCCAAATCTTACATAGTGCAGCTTTGCATACAGTTTTAGGAGCAAGGCACTCAAGAAAAAGAAGTGTAAAGAAAAGACTTAAACAAGGTAATTAACCTTATTAATTACTTCACATGATTACAGTTTGTTACTTATCACCGTATAGATGATATATAATACTAAAGTTAAAAAATCTAAACTCTATCCTTCACAAAACAAACAATATAAACATTATAAATAAAAGAGCAACAAATCTGTACATACTTAAATGCACTACATCCAATTCTATTTGTAATGAAACATGCAGTTGGACAGTTTTTAAGTACCAAATATATCCACAGTATCTTCAAAAAAAGCATATTCTAACATAATTTACCATAATAATGATCAACGTCATCTCGTTGCCCACTGCTAGACTGTAGCCATACCTGCTTCGCATATTTTATTTTTACATGTCTATGTAATGGAATTTGGTCTAATCACAGATCTTGAGAAACTCATATCACAATAACACTACAAATACAGCCCTGTAGAATACACACGTCCTTCACCTTATACAATACTACACACAAACCACCTACCACTGTCTACCAAAGACACAAACCAGTCTGTGATTCCTTTTGACTACATCAGTGTGCAATTTGCATTATGAAGGGTCGTTTTTATATCCAACTGCGTAATTTTCATTTAGCGAATCAAATATATTTATGCCATTTGGCAGACGGATACAGAAGTACTTAATTATCATTATGGTACTGCAAACAGGCCAGAGTCTAAAGGTACCATCAAGCTAAAGGACTGCCAAAAAACAGGGTTTATACTTTCGCCCTGGTTTATAGATAACAGTGAGTCATACAGGGTCAGAAAACATGCAGTCAATTCTAATAGAGATACTGAACACCTCCATCAAACATGCCTCAGCTGATCAACTTTATTTGGGGTGGGGCGCTGTGTAAATTAGATTTTATACAGGATAGCATGGCCCTTGTAAAGTGTAAATTGAGCTACTTTACTATGTAAGGCTTAAATTGCACATTCACAGCTTATACAATCTCCATAGAAAAGCATTGACCAATAGAACAGGAAGCTCTGGAGCAGCCACACATGAGCCTAAGGTCTTCATGCCCAATGACAAGTGTGGGCTAGAGGGGTATAGAGCCTCCCAACATTGGGCTGTGGAGCAGTGCAACTTCGTTTTCTGGAGTGATGGAGATTCATCCAACACTTTTGGGATGAGTTGGAGTGATCCAGAATGGACCATCCAACATCAGTACTTGGGGACGTACCAATTTGACATTCCTGCTCTGGATTCAGTTCCTGAAGGCCTTGCTAATTAGCACAAAGGAGTGAAGTATTCCATACAGAACTTCGCCACTTTTCGCATTTCAGTAGTTAAATCATATAGGATGTAATGACTGGTTGGACCAAAATGCATTTTGATTGGTCATATTTGGGCCAAAAATTTTACAGAAATACAGGGAAAAAAAACCCATATATGTACTGTTAGTATTCCGTACACCAGCTTCCACAGAAGGAGTGGTTTTTCATACAGTGTTTTCCTGCATTTAATTTTAAGTTTTATTAAATCAAACTGTGTAAAAATAGCCATTAACTGATCATATGTGTTTAAACAAATGAGAAGTCTGCTAATATAACTTAGCTGATGGCGTAAGCTTAGATTAATCCATTGTATAATATTTACTGGAGTATTAAATATGATGTTTAAACATGCTAAAATGCATTTTAACTGGCCATGAAAATTTTCCCCACCCCATTCGCATCCCTATGTTTCCCCACCCGGCATTTTCGTGTTGCGCTGTGGGACGGTCACTATTTACACAGACTTGATGTCCAAACTCAGCTTAGATGGTCTTGCCAACCATTTTGATGAAAACAAGGACATACGGCAGTGTCTCAGATGTGTCGTTGATAAATGACAAGAAAGTGTTTTTATTACAGAAAGAGGAAAAATTGCAAGTGTATGGAATACTGAAGTGTATGGAATACTGAAGTGTATGGAATACTGTGCTCTTATGTTAATGAGCTGAATCAGGTGTGTTTAATGAGGCAGTGTGCTGAAGTCTGCTGTGTTTCGGCCTGTGAGGACTGAAGTCTGACACATGTGCTCTACAGTAAAGCCTTCCCAGACGAGTAGAGGCTGTTACTGCAGCACAAACTCACCATTAATACCTTTCATTTCAGAAGAAACCCTGGAGGAGCAGCTGTGTCTATTTGATATGATATTTGATATGATGTTTACAGGTGAGGCAGAAGTGTAACTACGGTGGACTTACTGATTTATTTCATTCTCAAACACACCAGCATCCCTGCAGGAGCCGCAAGGCCTGGGTCCGCCAAGGCTGCTCATACTGATGCACCACAAGTAACTTTAAGAAGGCCACCCACAACAAATGGTGAGATCTGTGTCACAGGGAGGTCACAGAGAGCGGGCTAAAGTCCTGTGGGCATACATCATACACAGCAGGCCGGCAGCAGATAAATATTTTATCTGGAGATTTATATGGAGAGGTGAAATGTTCCTCTAATGGGTTTAATAACGCACACTCCAGGCTTCATTTATCACCATGACTCTGTCTGTCTCTCTCCTCCTCTCTCTCTTTCTCTCTATAATGGGTGCTTTTTAACCTCAGCCCTTGCAGGACACCTATGGCCCACCACTTTAATTACCGCCCCTATCATCTCCCTTTGTCACCCAGCTCACCCCTTTACTCCTCCATTTCTTCTCTTATCTCCCAGCAGCTATTAGTCACTCCTCTCTAGCTTCTTTCTCCTCTTTCTGTGTTTTCTTGTTCTTATTCTTCTGTAATCTCCACCGGCTCTTCACTTGCACTGATCACATTGTGGTATCGATGGTATCAATTGTCAAATTTAGTGTCAGTTTATTTCCCCCCTTTTCCTCAAATATAGTGAAGCCGCTAATGTAGCTAACAAATAATGGGAGCTTATCAGAACTGGAGGATTCTGGCCTCTTCTTATTTCCCCCATTATTTTGAAACAGGACTGCCGAATGTCGGAGGGCGCCCACAAGCGAGTCGTCATTCACCCCCATTCGTTGGAGCTAAACGGCTAAAACGAAAAGTTAAAATAGTTTCTAATCACTCGCCCAGAACTTTCCTTTCATTTTAGAAAGTAGAAGAATGGATTTCACTAAAAAAGCAAAGAAATCTCACCTGTATGTTTCCTTTATTCTACAGCAAATGAGTTTTGGGCAGCAGGACGCTAACATTACTGCTACTGAGTGCTGATTGGTTGGTGAGCGGAGCAGCTCATTGGCTGTTTGCGCTCACTGATGTCATGAACGTACATGAGGTGCCGTTTTAAACTCCTATAACTCGAGTTTAAAAGCTCTTAAAAATATAACAGTGGTGTTAACATGTTTTATGCTGCTCAGTGTTCAGGAAACAAAGGGATTCTTTTACATGAAAAAATGTTTAAGCTTTTATAAACATTTATAAAGTTTTTGCTCAAATGCTCCATATTAACCCATTCATTTTGGTCTCGCTCAGGAGCGCCCTCTAGTGTTTGAGAAACCTGAAAGATATTGCAGAGTGGTAATTCTCTTCTCTTCAAGTTCCCTGAACTTATTAGCAAACCAGACAGATCGATTGATATACACACACACACACACACACACACACACACACACACACATCAAATGATATATCGCTGCTGTCGGAACAAAACCTTGTATCTCCATTTTTGACGTAATTTGAAAATACCTGTTACCCTTTACACCGTGTGTTTTCATGATGAATTACACTGAAACAACTCAAAATGACTTGGAAAAAATTCTGGTTCCATTGACTTACATTAAAAGTAAAGTAGTTTTTTGCCTTCTCCTGTAAAGTTACCATTTTGGTGATACAAGTTTTCTTCCGACAACAGCGATGTGAACACCGACATGAGACTGTGTGTCAAACGATGACAATTTTTTTGGAACATGGAACATACTGACATCTGAAAGACACTAACAAAGTAGAAGAAAATCTCTGTTTTCAGATGTTTCTCATGTTCATTGTAAAATCTGTGTAAACATATGAAACATAAAGACCAAATATACTTTATTTCGCTTTGTTTACTAAAGCTGTCTGAGCTGTAACGCTGTGTAAGAACTAACCCTGCAGTACAGAGGCTGGACTGAAGCCCAGCTGCACTTGCTGTGAGCTTGTCAGCAGCTTCAAAACGGTGCTGCGTTTAAGATAACAAGATGGTGAATAAAGTAATATACACTGTTTGTCACAGATCTCTTTAAAACACTGACAAAGTGCTCTGAATTTTGGTGGGAGGCCTCGGCTAGGAAATATGGTACTGTGGCCAGAACCTCATGCTGCTTGACCTTCTTTAACAACATAAAAGTCTGTGTTAAATTGTGCCCCTCGTTAGGTTGTTCCCTGTGCTCCCCTGCAACAACCAGTTGCTTATGTTTTTTCTCCTTTTTCCTGCTCTGTTGGAAAGATGGTTGTCACAATTTTGTGCAGTGCCTTTCATTTCCTTACACCAACGTTTACAAGAAGATGGCTGTTTAGAGTAATTAGCCTCTGTAGGAGTCATTACAGTCATGAACCACATGCATTAAAACTTAATGTATTGTAGCGAAATGGTGAAAAACAACAAGGCGAAGTAAAGATTAATCAAACCAGCGCTCTATTTTAACAAGCTCGAGGAGAAACTCGCATCAGGAGCTGAACTGAAGGAGCAGCGAGGCCTGTTCAGTGGAGACAGTCCAGTGGGCGGAGTCTTCTCATGAGAGCGTGTACATCTGCATTCATATGTGGATAATCTCTATACGGGTATAATCCTGATACTCATGAAACAGGATCAACTGAAATCTAATTATGTCCCTACCAAGGTGATATTAAAGATTAGATTGTCAGGAATATAGTGTTAGAACCTATGAAGCTGTCTCTCTGTGCTAAGCCCGAACCCTGTTCTCCAGTGTGGAGGGTAAGTGACTTAACAATTATGATAAATTTAGCTAATTACAAAGTTGCACACCTCAAAAAACTGCTTTACTGTTAAATAGTAGCCTATAAAATACTTTAAAAGCGATGATTTCTCCTCACTCCTAGTCCTGTAATGTCACAGCATCACCATAAGGACCTTTTTAACCCTTATGTGGTGTTTATTTTTATTGTTTACCAAAAGAAAAAATGATGCGATTCATTATTATTTCAACCTCAGATTCTTGTCCTCATTTTCTGTGAAGATCATATAAAATAACCCATTTTCAGTGTCTTCACTCTGTTCACCCCCCACACATTTATATTACACATGTGGTGTTGGCTGAACCCACGGGAGTAAAAGTGTGGAGGTGCTGTGTCCTTCACTCTGTTCTCCTCCTACATGGCCTGCTGTTAGTGTGTGTGTGTGTGTCTGTGTGTGTGTGTGTGTCTGTGTGTGTGTGTGTGTGTGTGCGTGTGTGTGTGAGGGTGGACAACATGGACAGGCTGCTGACTGGCTACAGCTGCTAAAGAAGAAACCCTACGCTGGACACTTGTGATATTTATAACATCTGGCATTTTTACATAAACTGTTGTGGCTGTATTGATTTAAATAAACAATAATGTGGTGGGTCACCAGACCACTGAGTAACAAACACACCAACACCACACAAGGGTTAAGGAATTAAATACATATTCATTCATTTTTGCCTTTGTAGGCCTAAATAGAAAAAGCTTGCAGTTGTGCTTTAAGTAGCTCTTACTTTTTCATTATTTTTGTTTTGCAAAATAGTGATTTTTAGTCTGTACTTGCAGCACATCCAGTCATCAGCAATCAATTTGAATCCTAATATATCACTTCTCATGTTGTCATAGTGATCTCCAACAGTTTTATCAAACATCAAATATCATATTTTATGTCCATATTATGAAACACTACTGGATATTGTACTGTTATCTATAAAAAAGGAAAAGGGATATTAAAATAGCTAAAAGCTCAATTAGCTGGTCTGAATTTTGGCTGTTCTTTTCTCTGAAAGATACAAATTACAGACACCAAACATGTCTTTGCATATTTATTACATTTAAGTGTACAAAATTGCATAAATTACATTTTTTTTTATGTTTCCATTTTCATTGTAAAATCTGCGTAAACATATGAAACAAAAAGACCAAATATACTTTATTCCGCTTTGTTTACTAAAGGTGTCTGAGCTGTAACGCTGTGTAAGAACTAACCCTGCAGTACAGAAGCTGGACTGAAGCCCAGCTGCACTTGCTGTGAGCTTGTCAGCTGCTCCTAAACGGTGCTGCGTTTAAGGTAACAAGATGGTGAATAAAGTAATATAACGTTGGCTTTTGTGATTTACACAAACAGCTCAGTAACCGGAAAAAAAATGATGTGCCCTGAAAACACTGTTTGTCACAGATCTCTGATGAAGTGCTCTGAATTTTGGTGGGAGACCGTGGCTAGGAAATGTGGTACTGTGGTCAGAACCTCATGCTGCTTGACCTTCTTTAACAACACGAAAAGTCTGTGTTACATTGTGCCCCTCGTTAGGTTGTTCCCTGTGCTCCACTACAACAACCAGTTGCTTATGTTGTTCCTCCTTTTTCCTGCTCTGTCACGTCCAGTCATCAGCACTCAATTTTAATCCTAACATATCACTTCTCATACTGTCATAAAGATATCCAACAGTTTTATCAAACATCATATTTTATGTCCATATCGTGAAACACTGAATTTTGGCTGTTCTTTTGTCTGAAAGATACAAATTACAGACATCAAACATGTCTTGGCTTATTTACTACATTCGAGTGTCAAAAATTGCATAAATTTGATTTTTCCAAACCACCATGTTGTCATTTTGATGAAAGAGCTTGTGATTCGTTTTTAAATTGCTGTATGTTGCATCAGTGTACTTCAATCTACATCTGGGGGGATATACATACATACATAAAGCATATTTACCACCAATGCCTCACTCAAACAGTTTAAAAAACAGCACAGAGTAAAGCAGAAAGCCTCACCTTGCCCTTGCCTTATTGAGGCACTTCATTTTGGTGGAAATTAGCCTGCCATTTTACCTGTCTGTAATTGCGGTTATTACGCCATAATTGCGTTATGTGAATTACACATCTGCGGCTGCGTCTCCAATCTGCCGTCACTTCTCGGATGACAGTGACAGAAGCGATTACGCGCTCGACACTCCGTCGGAGAGAACATATTGCACACATTCATTTCGTCCCGCACTATTCTACATGACAATTGAAACAGGTTTGGAGGCGACGAGTCTTCTCTTGAAAATTAAACATTTGACATGAGGCTGCCAGGGTGTAATTCAGTGTTGCTTGCAGCAACAGCTGTCATGTCTTGCAGTGAACAAAATGAAAACATCTACAAAGCCCACTGGAGTTCATAACGTGAAATAAATAATAATAACATCAACAACAACCACAATTCAACAGTTACTGTAAGGCTACACTATATGTGTCTGTCAGTTACAGCGGATGGAGTGGACTACAGCCATCTGGAGGATCATCAACCTCCACTATAACATATGCAGAGCAGGAGGGGGTCATGACCCAGCAGGCAGGGCCGTGACCCCCCCCGGGACATCATTAGACCAAACTGGGTGGGCTGGCAGCACTTAATTTAATCAGGGTAACCAAACTGCATTGGTTTATACTGTATGTACACTGTGAGAAACAAAGGCTCTGTGCAGGCACATTTTTCGTTTATCAAGGTACAAACAGTGTAAATGTTCCCTCAAAGGTACTACAGTGGTTTTAAGGTCTGATTGTGAACCTTAAATAAGTTTTTCCAGGTGAAAAGTTCGTATTTGTTCCTTTTCATAACCGAATGTTTTAAAACAGAACAGGAAAATAAAGTCCTGGAGACGAGACGGGGTGTGTGGAGTCAGTACAGCTTAGAACATATCATTTCAGTGGATTATGGTTCAGTTATGTTCCCTGACTGAAGGTACTGAGATGGAACCTTGAGGCTCAAGACAGGCACTGCCCCAGGCACCTGCAAAGTTCAAATGAATGGGCCTCCCTCTACTTTAATTCAAAAATGGATCAAGAGTCTGATTTGATATTTGTATTTTGGTAGATAATACACACAATCATGCACGGTTTGAAAGGGGTGGCCAGGGTGGCCAGTCCCCTCCCTGAAATCTGATTGGCCACTTTAGAAGTTACTCCAAAATTTCTGCCACGGCACTGGCTTCCACTCTGCTCTGGGACGGGCACCTTTAAGAGGAGAGTTGTTTCGCTATTGGCGACTGAGCTCTATAACCTCTCTCCACCCCCCCCACCACCCGCTCACACATTAATATTTCCACCCAGCCGGAACTCCCGGTCACCCCTTTGACCCCTGGTGAAATTTTCTAGATCCATCACTGCATACAGTGCAAACATCAAGTATTGTAAAGTTAGTGCCAATCTAGATTAGGTGAAATACTGTAGGTTGCTGTCCACTTTGAAATGGTGCGGTAAAAACAGGTGACAGTTTAAATGCCCATTACAGAGCATGATCCAATTTGACTGGCTGACCTGATAATTTGGCTATCACTTTAAAATGTCACAGTGAAGTCTTGTTCGATATCTGCATCGTGGTATATGCTCTGATCTGATACCTCTTTGGGTCACACTTTATTTGGATGGTCCCCTACAGATGATCTACAGACACCTAAATCATTAATGAACCTTCTGGTGATACATTTTGGTTAGCGTTAGGTTTAGGATTAGATGTAGGTTTTGCCTTGAGGTTACAGTTAGGGATAAATTTAATGGAATCTATCACACTGAACTTCAAGTTCAGTCTCATTTAGTCGATCTTTAGTTGGATTTTACATAAAGATATACTGAGCATCTACAAATCATCTACAGTGGACCATCCAAATAAAGTGTTACCGAGTGCAGTAGCCTCCTTATTCTCAGCTCTTACTGCTAAAGGCTGCTTTATACTTTCCTCATCAGCATCAGTTTTATACCAGAAGTGGTGCAACATGGCAGTAAAGTGTTTTATACACCAGTAGCAAGTAGAAAAAAAGCTGAAATAGTGTAATTTCTGCATTCTTTTAGGGTCATGCTGCTTGTGGCAAGTGGCAGAAAATAGACTCAAAGCCTAAAGCAGCATGGAATATCAACAGAAACTGTCAAAACACTGGGATTACAGATATCGCCTGTCTTCATTTCCAAATGATGAACTCGATGGAGTCAATGACACATTTTTTTTTTCCAATTCTCAATCCCAGTAAATCAAGCAAATCAGCAAAATAGAAAGTACAACATTATTTATGTTCATAAAATACTATTACGATGAATACAAGGGACCTTGACATTTGACCTTCTGGTGCTACTATCTCAGTTGTTCCTCAGGGACGCAAGATGTCAATTGAATTAAATGACCTATTAGACCCTAGCAAGGCAATTTAGAGTGCTCACTCTAGCCAAATGAACTTCTAGGAGCAGCAGAAGAAAGCTAAACTGTAACGCTGCCTGATTTTTCTCTGTCGGCTCCTTCAGGTTGGTAGATTCTTCAGCATTGATAATGTTGTTTGATTGTAAGCCACCTTTTTCATTATAATATTTCATTTTACTTTTACTATCTTCCACTTTGTCCAAAGTACAATTTAGCAAATGTACTGATGGATATGTCGCAAACGTGAACATCTTTGTGTGGAATTAAATCCAAAGCTTTGGGGTCAACTCTGAATTCCCAAATGCCTAGAGCAGAAGAATCGACTCATTAATTTTTCCCAATGACCTCATCACTAATTTGTATAATACAGACTTCATGAGAGTTTAAACAGTGCTCAAATATTTCTTGAGCATTTTTACGACTTTTTATTTGTATTCCAACAAATTCAGCCCTGCCGTGCCGGGATTAGCTTGTATTATACCTCCTCTTGTGCCAGGATTGATTAGTAGTATTTAATCACAAGTAGCCCACTAATGTAAACTATAGGCCAATCCAAGCGCAGCAGGAAAGACTGGTGGGAAAAATAACACAAACTATGATCATCCATTTTTGAATGATGCGATACACTGCACATCGGCATTTGAACATTACCAATCGGTACAAATCAGCAATGCAAAAGGGAAAGAAAACAAAGTAATCACTCACAGATTAGACTGGTGATGGATGCTGTGTAGATGGTGCAATAAATCCAGTGAAACTGACACACCGAGAACCAAGAATGAGCGATTACAGCCTTTAAACAGGGCGCTGAAAGCATACCAATGATCTCTGACTTCTCAACCAGTTTCTGACTAGGATGCCATGTTGGATTAACCATTTTTAGACTTTGCTATGGGTGCAGTTCCAAAGGAGCCCAGCAGGTGGCTCTATGTCAAAATAAGAGTTTCCAAAGACATTCCATAGAAAATCCCAGATAAAGACCAACACTGAAACCCAGATTTAGAATTATGTCTATATATCACTTTATTTAATCCATGTTATCTTCATTTTATTCTGTATTACAGTGGATAAAAGTGGACTTTCAATTTCTGTACTTGTGCACTCAAAGTGTGCTTGACATTATCGACCCACAGTTGGTGGAGTGGACTTTGTGCGGGTGAGTGCTCGTAAACTGTCGATGATTTCTCCCTGCAGCTCTCCATGTCTTCTGCCTTGTCCAAGGTTTTGGAGAGTTTTGGAAACGGTTTAGAGCCTGGTTAGATATTACTGCCACTGCAGGAAAACTGTAGTTACCTTGCAGTGTTTTTGGATTTATGTTCAAGCAAAAAATAAAAGTGAAAATGTACTGTACCAATCAAAAGAGTTACAAAATACACTTACACCTGTATACACAAGTCTGAACACCTCCAGTCTAACTACTGCATATAATGTATAACACAGCACTAAACACATTACACAACAATAGATTCCTTCAATGTTGACACATCCTCTACTAGGAACAGACTATGGCATTTTCTGATAATTTTAGTGCACAATTTCTGTTTATTTTGGAAAAAAAATAAGACAGAAAATACAGAATGCATTATTACTTTTTTTTGCACAGGCCATATTAATGTTTCGTTTGTTTCTCAATATGTTAAATTCAGCAAATAAACAGTAACTCTGCATTAAAATGTGCAGAAGTGTGTTCTCTATAGAGAATGTGTAACTTATTTATTATTTAGAAAATCAACAAAACGTGGAACTTGACCACAACGTTTTGTAAGGTCCTGCTATTTAATGATACTGTATGTTGATATATGAGAAATTTGTAACAGTAATACAGCTGCTATGATTGTGTTTGCGTGGGTCTTCATTCAGGAGAAGTCTGTCTGTCAGTTCACAGCAGTGGATAAAGTCTATTAGAATGTGTCTGTTTTTCAAACTATGGCTTCTTTAATGTTAGTTTAATCTCATTATTTGTTTCAGCAATGATACCAAATCCAGTGAATTAAACAAGAAAGTCTCTGGCAGCCGGCTAGACCTGTTAGTTAGCTCAATTAGCCACATTCCAGACCTGTTTTGTGTGATTTTTTCATAGGTTTGATTGGTAATGCAGTGTTCCTCACAGGTTAATCCACATCCCTCACCTCTCCTGTTGGGTCTTCAGTTTAGGAAATGGGTACATTTGGCTCCCAACCTCCTGATATTTCAGATAATCCAATCCAGTCTGTTCATTCTGTGTTTAGGGGAGGGCTTTAATGATGGGTGGGGGCGGGACAGCCTGAGCAATGATTGACACATTCCTTAACCACTCACAGAGTGCTCGGGAAAATGATGTATTCTGCTACCAAGTTCCTTATACACAATTAAAAATGATGGTTCTTCAAGGGTGCTTTAGTAAAGAAAATGGTTCTATAAAGAACAAAGAACACTCAAAGAACCCTTTGTATGATTAAAGGGTTCTTTGCATCATTAAATGGTTCTTCAGGTTGATGGAGGAGGTGCTGTAGATGGTTCTATATACACAATTAAAAATGATGGTTCTTCAAGGGTGCTTTAGTAAAGAAAATGGTTCTATATAGAACAAAGAACACTCAAAGAACACTTTGCATGATTAAAGTGTTTTTGCATCGTTAAATGGTTCTTCAGGTTGATGGAGGAGGTGCTGTAGATGGTTCTATAAAGACTCTTAAAAATGATGGTTCTTCAAGGGTGCTTTAGTAAAGAAAATGGTTCTATATAGAACAAAGAACACTCAAAGAACCCTTTGCATGATTAAAGTGTTTTTTGCATCATTAAATGGTTCTTCAGTTTAATAGAGAAGGTGCTGCAGATAGTTCTCTATACACTCTTAAAATTATGATTCTTCAAAGGTTCTTTAGTGAAGAAAATGGTTCTATATAGAACAAAGAACACTCAAAGAACCCTTTGTATGATTAAAGTGTTTTTTGCATCATTAAATGGTTCTTCAGGTTGATGGAGGAGGTGCTGTAGATGGTTCTCAATACACTCTTAAAAATGATGGTTCTTCAAGGGTGCTTTAGTAAAGAAAATGGTTCTATATAGAACAAAGAACACTCAAAGAACCCTTTGCGTGATTAAAGTGTTCTTTGCATCATTAAATGGTTCTTCACTTTAATGGAGAAGGTGCTGCAGATAGTTCTCTATACACTCTTAAAATTATGATTCTTCAAAGGTTCTTTAGTAAAGAAAGTGGTTCTATATAGAACAAAGAACACTCAAAGAACCCTTTGCGTGATTAAAGTGTTCTTTGCATCGTTAAATGGTTCTTCAGGTTGATGGAGGAGGTGCTGTAGATGGTTCTATATACACTCTTAAAAATGATGGTTCTTCAAGGGTGCTTTAGTAAAGAAAATGGTTCTATATGGAACAAAGAATACTCAAAGAACCCTTTGCATGATTAAAGTGTTTTTTGCATCGTTAAATGGTTCTTCAGGTTGATGGAGGAGGTGCTGTAGATGGTTCTATAAAGATTCTTAAAAATGATGGTTCTTCAAGGGTGCTTTAGTAAAGAAAATGGTTCTATAAAGAACAAAAAACACTCAAAGAACCCTTTGCGTGATTAAAGTGTTCTTTGCATCATTAAATGGTTCTTCAGTTTCAGATCATTTAATAAAACGTGCTTCATCTCTGTCATTGCACCAAAGACCCCTATTTTGGCTTTGAGGAACGCTGGGCTTTGGGGAGCTTCGGTGACGCTGAAGCTCCCCAAATGTGGCCACAAGTCAGAATGCGACTGATCTCCCACTGCAGGAAAATGAAAAATCTCCAGCTGTTGCTCAACCAGAATACACTTCGCTTCCTGAGCTCAAAGACTGCCCCCGTTTTAATTTACTGCATAAGTTTAACTAATTCTGTTTGGGTTCCGCAGCCCTAATACGAAGACAGCAGGTCTTCGCGCAGCTTTTCTGTGATTCAAAATTAATATTTCAGTTTGAAAGGAAGCCTCCATCCTGCCTGGAGCTTCCCCGCCTGGCCAATGCCTCTTCTGGGGCCCCGTCTGCCATCGCTCAAAGACATCACTGCGATCGCAGAATCTGTGCTTTGCCCCCACAGCTTGAGAAACAGTGAGGAACTATTAAATATTAAGACTTCCATATTAAGCCTGAACCTCCGCACCTTTCACACTGGGCACTGCTCCTAATGATGGAAGGAGCTGGGAAAGGAGGAGGATTGAGGGGCTCGGGTATTTAGTCTGTGTTTGGAGTTCAGCTGTACAGAACAGTGCTGTTGTTTTAATTTGGTGGATCACTCACTGTTAAATGGGAACGTCTCGAGAGCCTGTGCTGTAGAACTGTGAAGTACAATGCACAAGGCTCTGAGCTCATTATAGAAACAAGACTAGACGAGCCTGGTTTGCTGGATCACCATTGGCTGAATGATAGTTTTATCATGGAAGTGTCTACAGTGCAACCCTTACATTATGTGCGGGTGGCAAATTACACTTTAGTCCACCTGCCTGCTGGAGTGTCTGCTGGATGCTTTCTTTGAATTTTTTTTCCTGACTTTTTTTCAGTCACACTACTTTTATAACTACCACTAATAAAATAATAAGAAGAAAATCATATATATATATATATATATATATATATATCTATATATATATATATATATATATATATATATAGGTAGGGGGTTTAGTACATTACGGAAGTCCAGAGAGACCAAGAGACAATTAAAATGTTCTGGATTGTTATCTTAGATAACAAGTTAATTATCTTGATATGTCAAGATAACAAAGTTATTTTCTTGAAATAATGGGTCAGTCATCTTGATATCTTGGGATAACAAAAGTTATCTTCCAACAACGAGTTAATTATCTTGGGATTTCAAGATAACAAAGTTGTTATCTTGCGATAGTGAGTTAATTATCTTGTGATCTCAAGATAATAAACTTATTTTCTTGAGATACTGAGATAATTATCTACTGATCTCAAGATAAAAAAGTTGCTGTCTTGAGATAATGAGTTAATTATCTAGTGATTTCAAGATAACACTTGTTATTTTGTGATAACAAGTTAATTATCTTGTGATCAATAATAAAGTTGTTATCTTGAGATAACGAGTTAATTATGTAGTGATCTCAAGATAATAAATTTGTTTCACAAGATAATTAACTCATTCTCACAAGATAACAATCCGTAAAATTATACATCTCATGGCCTCTCTGGACGTCCGTAGTACATTGATATATATGCGACAGAATACTTTTTTAGGTTCTTCATATTTAACAAGACAAATAATGTGAAATAAAAAGCTGCACTGTTGTTGTTAATATTGACAGAAGTAGCATTACTGAGCCAGTATTGCTCATGTAATATGTCTTTACATATTAACGTTCAAAATTAAGGGTCAAAAAGAAGGCCCGGCTTGATGTTTAGGTCTCAAATGATCTCAAAATCAACATTAAACTGACGAAAATATGATGACAATAGGAGATAATACACTCACATCCTCTGAAGACGCAATTTTGACTGAGTTCTCTTTGAATTCTCTATCCATTATTAGATTCATCTACTCAGGGAAGGGGGCCGAGTCACAACCCACATTACAAAATGTTCTACGTTGCATGCAGTTACACATTTCCACCAAAGAGGTCTCCAAATCTACAAAAGTACAAATTAAGCAACTAAAATGAAATTACAAGTGTACTATACAGGTGAGGCGGGATGTATTGCAACAGATGCAAATATAGAAGACATCACAGAATTTGTTCACAAAGCATAAATACACACCATCAAAATTGAGCAGTAATGTATGGTCTTGGGTGACTTATTGCTTTTATAAAATGGGAGACAACATAAAATATAACAAAATACACAACTTCTCAGTGAATTGTTTAGGTTATTATTAATAATAATCCACATAAGTAAGTATTCTGCCAAGAAATGTAGTTCCTTTATGGTATAGTGTTGTTGCCAGGCAGCCATGAATCGCTGAATGAGGCGATTTCATGAACGTTTTTTAACTTTTTTTGTCACATAATAATGAACATATGATAACACAGCACTGTTTAATACAAAAACCTTTGCTTTATAAGTATTTTTTGGTCACCAAATTACCACCACAATGACAATGCTAGATTCCATTAGCTCCTCTTTGCTGTTTCCAGTCTTGTTTAGCACCAAACTAATGGCACCTCTTTTCTCACACTGGGGCTGAATCTCAAATGTCTCCCTGCTCCCTACATAGTGCACTATGCAGGAGTTTAAATACTGGATGCTGCAGCCCAACAGAGCAAAATACAGCTAAGAAACAGTCATTTGGGACTCAGACTCATCCACACTCGATAAATGATGCACTGTTTGGCTGCAGAGGCTAGAATTTCAAAATGTCCATAGCCAGTATGCCATTTAGGGACTACAGAGCCGTTTGGGATTCAGTCTGGGTTTGACGTGACTTCTGACTGAGACACCGACATTTGAAGCATGTCAGTCATTCAAGTGACATTTTTAGACTTTTATACTGCAGTTTTACAGTTAATCACACTGTATGTACTTTAATTCAAGCCTGTGATATTAATGATGGAGCTGTTTACCAGCCTAGTTCTAGTTAAGAAAATAGTGTCAGCTGTTCAGTTAAAACAAAAAAGGGGTTCTTACTCCATCAGTACACTCGGTGCTCCATACAAGCAGTTCAGTTGTTGTGAGGTGGTCATAGATGAGCGTATATTGTGTATTTTACAATGGCTTCAAATAGGCTCAGCCAATCAGGAACTGTTTTATAAGAGATACATTTACAATGTCCATGAAATCCTCCTCTCCACCCGGCCATGCCGACAAATACAAAACCAACAAAGAGCCAGTCACTGATCTATGAAATGACTTTCTCATTCAGCTTATTGTTCTGTGGGTGAGATGATCGTTCCAGGTTTCTGGTCAGATGGTCCTGATGACAGTAAGTGCTCCCCAGATAGCTGGAGGAATACAATTCCTATGAATATTTCAAAGCTGCGTAGTAGGACATCCTTCTGTAATAGTTTGACCGGTAACCTTTCTGGTCATTGAGGTGCACTCATGTCACTAATGACCTGGATGCAACAAAATCAATGATGGCTTTGGCAAGACAGGAAAAAGGACCCACAATGTTTTACCACAAACGGGCAACGGATTTGCTGGAAATCATAATCTGATATAATCAGAAATGAGCCGATAAGATTTTTATTACATAACAAATCCATCAGTAAATGAACAGCATGTACGTTTCAATATAATAGCACTTTTGCTTTCATGCATCCGTAATCTTTGGATGATAGCTGGAAAATCCAGCTTATTTTTGGTTATGTTTTTGTTAATTTGTTTGGTATTAACAATTATTTCTTCCTGCTCTATTGGCAGCAAGTCATCGCTTTCCAAAAAAACATGTATCTCCATTTTTTTCTACCTCATTTGAACACAGCAGCCGCCCTTTACATTGTGTGAAAATGGCATGATGAATGGACCAATAGAAATAACCCAAAATTATTTTAATTAAAACCTCTTTAAATTAATTCACATTCAAGCTTGAGAACATTTTTGCCTTCCCCTGTAAAGTTAATATTTTTTTGGACAGCAGCGATTTACTCCATTACCACAGACAACACAACAACTCTGATGTGCCACATTGTATTCATTAAAGAATAGAAAACCTGTTGACTCACTTAAGCACTTACAATAGAAGATAATAGGCAGTTGCTAACAGGTTCCCATTGGCTTCTATTGAAAGTGCGCTTTGAGTCAATGAGTTTACAGAAATATTGTTATAGATGGTAATCTCTCCAGCCTTCATAACTTCATAATAGTTAAAGCTACAGACGTGATACACATATCAGAACATACTCAGAACATCTCTCTCGCATGAGATCCAACGGTGACGTCAGCAACAGTGAGTAATCTGGCTCGAAAATCATCTAAAATCCTGATTTTAGCTCTGCTTTTAGCCTTCATATCATAACAAAGGGTTAAAAACAGCAACATCGTACGCACATCAGAACACTCAGCAGACCCTTCCCTCACTAAACAGCATGACTTCATCCAGCCATGATCAACCATCATCCAGCAAACTAGCTCCAAAATCACCCAAAACCCACACTCATGACAGTAAACATGCAACTCAGTTTGAAATAAAAAAGAAGCCTTTCCTTCTTGAGTTTTAGCACTCAGCATGAATCCAAGAGGACAGAAAATCCATAAAAAGTGGCCGCCTTGTGCTATTATCTATAGTTTTGTTTATCTATGTGTAAATACTGTTCTCTGCATAATTTGTGGAACTCGCACTCAAGTTTTTCACTCACCTGTGTCCCTGTACTCTTGTGATGTGACAATAAATCTGATTTGATTTGATTTGATTTGATATTTCTTTATTTTTGCTCAATAATAAGCAATAGAATAAACCACTCAGATCACAGACCATCTAGACAAACAATTTCTGTACAAGCAAAACTTTACAAAATTGTGCAGGCACTAAGTAAATTTATCAAAATTTAGCCAAATTCATAAAGATTCAACACCTCACAAATGCTCTCTTGACTGAATGGGCAAAAATTCCCACAGACACTCTCCAAAATCTTGCAGAAAGCTTCCCAGAAGAGTGGAAGCTGTTGGAGCTGCAAAGGGGGGACCAACTCCATATTAATGCCTACAGATTTAGAATGGGATTCACAAAAGCTCCTGTGGGTGTGATGTATTTTGCATTTGCATTTAAAGTATTTGGCAGACACTCTTATCCAGAGCAACCTACAATTTGATAATTTTACACAGGTAGGCGAAGGTAATGTTAGGAGTCTTGCCCAAGGACTCTTATGGGTATAGTGTAGGGTCCTTACCCTGGCAGGGGGATTGAACCCCAGTCTACAATGTGGAAGGTAGAGATGTTATCGACTACACACAATATCTTACCGCAAACGGGCAACGGATTTGCTGGAAATCATAATCTGATATAATTAGAAATGAGCCGATAAGATAAGATTTTTATTACATAACAAATCCATCAGTAAATGAACAGCATGTATGTTTCAATATAATAACACTTTTGCTCTCATGCATCTGTAATCTTTGGATGATAGCTGGAAAATCCAGCTTATTTTTGGTTATGTTTTTGTTAATTTGTTTGGTATTAACAATTATTTCTTCCTGCTCTGTTGGCAGCAAGTCATCGCTACCTCATTTGAACACAGCAGCCGCCCTTTACATTGTGTGAAAATGCCATGATGAATGGACCAATAGAAATAACCCAAAATTATTTTAATTAAAACCTTTTTAAATTAATTCACATCCAAGCTTGAGAACGTTTTTGCCTTCCCCTGTTATCGACTACACCATATCAACCTACAGATGTGTAGGGTGTCCCAAAACTTTTGTCCATATAGTGTAGATGTTAAGCATCTCTATGTTCAAAGCAATGTTGAGACGAGTTTTAGAGAGAGTTTTGGCTCAAATGGTGGCAAATGTGAGAGTAACAGAGCTTGAATCCCTGCAAAATTTTTTGACAAGTTAACAAACACTCACTTGTGTAATTTGGGGGATTTTATCAGTGGACATGCTGTAATTTGAGTGATTACTGATGAGATCCAGTGTGAATCTGCCCTGTCTGTAGTTTAATCATTTCAGAGTGAATTACCTTCTATAATTCATTGAGCTCTAAGCTCCTCAGTAGTCCTGTTCAAATCCACACCACAGTAATGTAAAAACAAAAACAGGTAATAGAAAACTGTGCCTCCACTTTATTTTCTGACCTAAAGACAAGGCTAACAGCTAACTAGAGCTTGATTTTACCCAATTCCGTAATCAGGTTCATGGCCAGCCCACTGAAATCCACAACAATTTGGTGTCTATTCCTTTCCATACACTACAATTATGCACCATCATTTGAATTTTGCCGTTAATAGCGAGCATCACCCCACAGTGAAGATGTAAAGTCTCCTCCCTCGACCAGTACTGTTTTTTTTTATTATTATTCACCATTAAACTGCACAAATAAGCTATTCTTGTTCAGGAGTGGCGCCTGTCATATAATGCTGACGTAAACGTCTGCGTAATGATTTTTCAGATCAGGCTATTTGGGGTAATTTGGGGAAATTACTCAGATCCTTTTTCCTGTACGAATTGGCCAATCAAATCACTCACAGATTATATTACTGGACCCCCTATCTTAAAACTAATCCAGCTCCAATAGGGCTTTATTCACTGTGGATAACAGTAAAATAAGACTGCTGAATGGTTCCTGCCTTTGACATATGTCTCCTTTCATTGGTGTATTGTCAGGATCTCAGAACTAATCAGACACTAGCAGATTAAAGCCCAAGGTAGAGCTTTACTTGAGGCTGAGGGGTTCGCTCAACAATTGTGGTCAAAACAGTCCAAGGTCAAAACGAGAAAACAGGATATGTAGAACAGGAGGACCATGAAGAGAGGTCCGAAACACAGTCCAGGGTCAAACACGGAAATGCAAACAGGTAAGACATTAGAACACAGTGAATGTGGAGCGTAGAAAAGAGAATCCATTGGCTGATGGAGATGAGGGCAGAGACATATGTTCCCCCCAGAGACTCATGGGAGTTGTAGTGCATTGATACTACAGAATCCGCTGGTTGCAAGGAACAGACAGAAACAGCATCCTCGACAGTAGGCTTGACATACACCAGTCAGGCACTTTGTAGTTCTACAGTTACAGACTGTAGTCCATCTGTTTCTCTGATACTTTGTTAGCCCCCTTTTACCCTGTTCTTCAGTGGTCAGGACCCCCATGGACCCTCACAGAGCAGGTATTATTTGGGTGGTGGGTCATTCTCAGCACTGCAGTAACTGACGTGGTGGTGGTGTGTTAGTGTGTGTTGCGCTGGTACGAGTGGATCAGACACAGCAGTGCTGCTGGAGTTTTTAAGCACCTCAGTGTCACTGCTGGACTGAGAATAGTCCACCAACCAAAAATATCCAGCCAACAGCGTCCTGTGGGCAGCGTCCTGTGACCACTGATGAAGGACTAGAGGATGACCGACACAAACTGTGCAGCAGCAGATGAGCTATCGTCTCTGACTTTACATCTACAAGGCGTACTGACAAGTTAGGAGTGTCTAATAGAGTGGACAGTGAGTGGACACAAACTCCAGCAGCACTGCTGTGTCTGATCCACTCGTACCAGCACAACACACACTAACACACCACCACCACGTCAGTGTTACTGCAGTGCTGAGAATGATCCACCACCCAAATAGTACCTGCTCTGTGAGGGTCCATGGGGGTCCTGACCACTGAAGAACAGGGTAAAAGGGGGCTAACAAAGTATCAGAGAAACAGATAGACTACAGTCTGTAACTGTAGAACTACAAAGTGCACCTATATAGTAAGTGGAGCTGATAAAATGGACAGTATTTATAATCACTGCCTTTACTAAAGCACCTCTGAAGAACAACACTTTTGAAGGTTGTGTAGATGTAGTTTCAGTAGGCCTGTGAGTTTTGTTCTCTAGCATCCCTATTCAGTAGAACTGGTAGGATAATAGATTCATATCCACAATGTATGAGCAGTATATTTGTGGATTTTACACAGTGGTAAGTTTTTTTTCGGCCATGTAAAAAAAAGGTCAGTCTATGGCCTGGATGACCCCACTGTTCCACAGTTGTTGCTATGCCACTTCATGATGTAGCAGTGAATTCATTAAACCTTTTTTCCTCTCCACCCGAGTGCAGCTCCAGTGTGTTATTTACTTTTATTTTCCTGCAGACCGAGTTCTGTATCTGAGCGCTGCTCTGTGCTGGAGTGGAGAGTGTGTATTGTGAAGTGCCTGTTTGGGCAGCCCGCGGTGGCCAATCACTGCTAAACCGGCCGACCCTCCGTCCTTCACCGCAATCAGACCAAACAGGCTCTCTCAGCTGGAAATCAGCAGATTAGACCACTAGTCTTTTACTGCAAGCCGGAGTTCAGCCTGTATGTGTAGCAGAGGCTCAAACATGCAGTGATCTGAAGATACTGATTCAAGTACATCAATTTTGGATTGTCACAATCAATTATAATCACTTTTGATGGTATTCAGTCAAGTATTGGCTAATATAAAGTCCTCTGCTTATTTCCAAACCTCTGAAGAAATGTTTTATGCATTGTTATTACTGTTTGTATTTCACTGTAGTGGAAATAGTTCACATTCCAGTCACATTTGTGTTTGCAGTGTATCTTAACAACACTATATCATAACAAAATCAACCCATGGACTCATGAATTTTTAATAATTTCTAGGCATTTTAATTCCTAAAAAAATCATAAATTAATCATACTGTGCTAAAATTTAAACACTAGAATTTCATGCTGGATTTGAATCATTTGGAATTGTAATTTCATTAAATTGCATGATGCACTGAATCAGTTTGTAAAGAATCATAATTGAATTGAACCATGGTGAAATTTTAAATTTCATGCTGTACTGAACCATTTGGGATCACAATTTAATCAAATTGTGGTAAAACTTAAGACATGATACAATCAATCATTTCCAAAGAATTGTGAATCAAATCAAGAAGAAATTAAAACATGCTGTGTAGAAACATTTGGAGACATAATTTAATCAAAATGAGCTGAAGTTTGAGATGATACACTGAATCATGTCCTAAAAATCATAAATGAATCGAGTCGTGCTGATTTAAAATTTCATGCTGTATTGAATCATATTGCATCATACTTGAAACAAATCATTGTGAAATTAAAATGCCATGCTATATTTAATCTTTTGGAATCATAAATAAATCAAATAGTGGTAAAAGTTGAGATTATGATACACTGAATCATTACCCAAGAATTGTAAGTGAATCAAATCAAGATGAAACATATATATTACAATTTCATACTGTACAGAAACATTGGAGTCATACTTTAACCTAACTGAGCTGAAGTTGGAGATATTATAAAACACTTCCATTTCCTAAAAAAATCATTAACAAATCAAATCATGATGAAATTTAAAATGTGAAATTTCATGCTGTGTTGAATCATATGGAATCATAATTGAACCAAATCATAGTGACATTTAAAATTTCATGCTGTATAGAAACATTTGGAGTCGTAATGTAATCAAACTGAGCTGGAGATATAATAATACACTGAATCATCTCCTAAAATCATAAATGAATTGAATCATGATGGAATTTAAAATTTGCTGTATTGAATCATATGGAACCATAATTGAACCAAATCATGGTGCAATTTGAGATTTCATAATTCTCTGCATTATTTCTGAAAAATCAAGAACAGAATCGACTAGTGGGGAAATTGAAACTCCATATTTATTTTTAATGACATTACTGTACCGGATGGTTTGGAATAATGGTGAAATTTAAGATATTGATATTCAAAAGATTCATAATTGCCTTAAAGTTCACAGATGAAGCCCCTCTAATATTTAGTGTTGTTTATTTGACAGAAACACAGTATCAGTGTTGCACTGAACTTTGGTACCGGAGTTATTTACATGCTGTTGGAGAGACTTCAGTGTCAAAAGATGGTAACTGCACGCAGATACAGTATGCCATATTAATTAGCACCCCCATGGCCACATCTGACACAAAAATGTGTTGCATCCGCTGGTAAGTGAGAAGCTTGTTCATTAATTGCTCCCACTGATATGCTAATATGTGAAGAAAACGTCTGCAGCAATTTTAGAGATCTTTGATCATTTTAACAGTAATAGACATTTCTCTAATTACACAGAATTGCACCGACATCAAACCCCGCAAAACACGGCTATAAGCCGAGAGAGCAGCAGCGGCAGCATCATGGGGATATCCTCTCCGTTCCATTCATTCATTATCTTCGACCAAATAAACCCTCGGATGTAACAGCAGCATTATATCACACATTACGTCTCCAATAGTGATGGTAATGAAGGAATAAGAGCCGGTCCAGCTCTGGCTCCAGGCAGCGCCGGAAGAGATGGAGCACTGAACATCACTCACCCAGCCGGGGAAAATATGCTTAAGGCTAGAAATATTATTTAGTTTGAAACGTGTGGATCCGCAGAGGGCCGCAGTATCGCTCGCTCACACTGAGGAGAGCGACCATGCTGCGTAATTTATGCCCTCGCTAAGAGAGGCCTGGAAGCAGAGATCCATTGCATCTTATTTATCTGCGCTCGGCTTGCTCTGCCTTAATGATATGATGTCACGGCTAATGGCTCAATAGTTCAAGACGAAAGCCATATGCAATTTGCCTGCAAAATAATAAAAGCATTTTTCACTCCAACCTGCTTTGCCAACTAAAGTAATTGAAAAGCTTCTGATTTCTTCCACAACGAGGGACAACAAACGCGCTCCAAACATGACGCGACGCCATTAAGCACGATCCCGACTCCTCGCTGTTGGACGCTGCTGCTTTCATGTCGATTCCGAGGCTTCGGAAAAGACAGAAGGCCATGTAGCTGCTGTAGTGAACAAACTGTGGCTCAAATCTGGATTGACTATTTACTTCGGAGATTAAAACTGTACACTGTTAGAAATAAAGGTTCTGTTCAGGGACATTTTTCGTTCATCAAGGTACAAACAGTGTAAATGTTCCCTCAAAGGTACAACAGTGGTTTTAAGGTCTGATTGTGAACCTTAAATAAGTTTTTCCAGGTGAAATGTTTGTATTTGTACCTTTTCATAACCGAATGTTTTAAACAGAACAGTAAAATAAAAGCCTGGAGACGAGACGGGGTGTGTGGAGTCAGTACAGCTTAGAACATATCATTTCAGTGGATTATGGTTCAGTTATGTTCCCTGACTAAAGGTACTGAGATGGAGCCTTGAGGGAACCACCCCAGTGACAGGAGGGGCACTGACCCAGAGGCATGTGTTCATTGATGGGATCATGAACTCAGAAATGTCCAAACACTTCAGAAGGTACAAACTTTTAAGGTACAATCTGAACTTTGGAGGCGTGTTCTCAGAACAATGACCCGACTCCAGACCTCAACATCACTGAATATGATTGAGATTGCTTGCATTTACACCTGGAAGACCTGGTAGACACCAAAACTGCCCCCATCAGATAAACTGCACTTAAAGCTTTCATCTTTGAGAGAGAGGAGAAAATCAAGCTGCTTCAGATCTGAAAACATCCACAGGTGTTTCTGTCCATCCTTCCACTGTGAGAAGACGACTCAGCGCTGTGGGTCTGAAAGGATGTGTAGCTGATCAAGAAGAACCTCACTGAGAAAAGGAGACGGACACATCAAACAAAGAAGCTGAACAATGGACTGACCACCCCAGAGTCAAGACCTCAACACCACTGAATGTGTTTGATTACTTCAGAAAATGATCAACCAGCTTCTAAGACTGAACTTTGGGGGTGTGTCTGCAGATTCTTTGAGGAGCTGAAAGTGAGGCTCCTGAAAAGAATGGAAGCTGGAATAGAGGTAAACAGTGACTCACTGACTCTCACACAGCTGAGAGTAGATTTAGATGTGGATTTAAAGCTTCTTTGCAGGGTGAAATTGTTCTTCAGATTGACTGAAAAGAGTTCTTTGTAACACCAAAAAGGGTTCTTCTATTAAATACAAGCTTGACATCATATTGTGCTATATAGAACCATCTACAGCACATTCTCCATCAATCTGAAGAACCATTTCACCATGCAAAGAACCATTTAATCATGCAAAGGGTGCTTTGAGTGTTCAAGGTTCTATATAGAACCATTTTCTTTATTAAAGAACCCTTGAACAACCATTTTTAAGACTCTTCACCGCTGCTCATAGAACTATTTGTGGTACCTTTTTTTAAAGAATGTAGTGCACATTGTTTCTGTCAGAACAAAATAACAAACCTCTTTACAGTAGAATGAAAAAACATTCATAACTGCTATGAATATTTGGTATATACTAAGAATTATTCAGCTTCTACTTTGAATTAATTTAAAATATACTATGAAATTTTCACTGTCTACTATGAATTATTCAGTATCTTTTTATAAATTATTCAGTGCCTATTATTAATTATTCAATATCTACTATTAATTTTTTAGTATCTACTATGAATTATTCAATATCTAATATGAATAATTCAGCATCTACTATGAATTATTCAGCATCTAATATGAATTATTCAGCTTCTACTATCAATTATTCAGCATCTAATATGAGTTATTCAGCAACTACTATGAATCATTCAACATCTACTATGAAGTATTAGTATCTAATATAATTGGTTCAGCATCTACTATGAATTATTGAGTATCTACTATGAATTATTCAGTATCTAATATGATTTATTCAGCATCTAATATGAAATATTCAGCAATTACTACAAATTAATCAGCATCTACTATGAATTATTGAGTATCTACTATGAATTATTCAGTATCTAATATGATTTATTCAGCATCTAATATGAAATATTCAGCATCTACTACAAATTATTCAACATCTACTGTGAATTATTTAGTATCTAATATCATTTGTTCAGCATCTAATATGAATTATCCAGTATCTATCATGAATTATTCAGCATCTACTACGAATTAATCAACATCTACCATGAATTATTCAGTATCTAATATGACTTATTCAGTATCTGTCTTCTTTGAGTGTTCATGGTTCTATATAGAACCATTTTCTTTACTAAAGAACCCTTAAATAACCATCTTTTTTAAGAGTGTACCCCACGACTATTTGTGGTGCATCTCGTTGCTGTCAGAACAAAATTACAAACCTCCAAAAATGTACCTTCACTAAAGAATGAAAAAACATTCATAACATTCATTTCTATTGATCCATTCATCATGAAATTTTGACATGAAAAGCAGGTGGTATTTTCAAATTATGCAAAGAATTTTCAAAAAGAACAGAAATGGAGATTTAAGGGTTTATTTTATTTTCAGTGGCACCTTGTACCTGCAGTTAAAAAGTGGAATAATTGGTGGAATAATTGCATGAAGTGCATACATGACTGACTGAAAGAATGAGATATGTTGTGAGTTTGAGAGACAGTGAATGTGCAAGGAAATGCTGACGTCCTGCAGTGAACATAGAGCTGTTTTAAGAGCAGCCGATGACTGCATGGTCCCCTATCTCCCATGATGCAACACACATGTCACTGAGAGCATGATGCAATTCATGCTAAGAGAAAAAAAAAACTCTCAACATCATTAACAAGTGGCACCGAAATATTCACACAAGCTCAGTGTGTGTGTTTTGTGTGGTTCTGACCACATCTGATCTGATGGGGCTCTAAATATTCAGATGTAGTTTTTAATGACAGAGAGGATGTTGTAATTGCACACACATCTGGCTTTTTTCTATTTCAACATTCCACATTAATGCTGAAAAAATGAAATGCTGTTATTTGGACTCTTCACTGGCAAAAATGAATATGCATTAATGTAGATTTGTAATTCAAACAGGCCAAAACAAGTCAGTGTGATGAGAACATCAGGATCCTGATTCATACCATCATCATTCGGTATAACGAGACTCGCACTAACAGCTCTTAATAGCCTCAGTGCTTTAAAGAGCTCGAGAGGAATTCCAGGTAAACAATTATGCTAAACTTACATTTAGAACAACTCTAATTAATTGTTCAGTAACTGCTATGAATTGTTTGGTATCTACTCTTAATTATTGAGTATCTACTATGAATTAATCAGTATTTACTATGAATCGTTCAGTAACTCCTATGACTTATTTGGTATGTACTATTCATTTTTCAGTGTCTACTATGAATTACTCAGTATCTGATATGTATCATTCAGTATCTACTATGAATTATTCAGTAGCTGCTATGACTTCTTTGGTATGTATTATTAATTATTCAGTATCTACTATGAATTATTCAGTAGCTGCTATGACTTCTTTGGTATGTATTATTAATTATTCAGTACCTACTATGAATCGTTCAGTAACTGCTATGACTTATTTGGTATGTACTATGAATTATTCAGTACCTACTATGAATCGTTCAGTAACTGCTATGACTTATTTGGTATGTACTATGAATTATTCAGTATCTACTATGAATCATTCAGTAACTGCTATGACTTCTTTGGTATGTATTATTAATTATTCAGTATCTACTATGAATCATTCAGTAACTGCTATGACTTCCTTGGTATGTAACATTAATTATTCAGTATCTACTATGAATTATTCAGTAACTGCTATGATTTATATCTACTATTAATTATTCAGTAATTAGTATAAATGGTTCAGTAGCTGCTATGACAGTAATATGTACTCTAAGTAGTTTAAGGAACTGAACTGAACATTTTAGCTCCAAATTCCAAATAAACTCTAAAACTGCACACTGGAGGCCTCAACAGCTATTTTATCTGAGCGTCCATCCTCACTGCTGCTGTACTCCCACCTTCTCCCGCAGTGTTTCTATCAGTACAGGCCGTATACAGATATTGTCTGAAAATTGAGGCATGTGCTGACATGAAAAAGCGCAGAGAACCTGCCAAACTACAGTACGCTGGCTGTGCTGCGCTAGATAAACCCGTCCTATTTCTGCTTTTCGGTGATGCAGAATGAATCACAGCGCGATGCATCTTCCCACTAACCCACAGAACGCTGCCTGGGCGTGAATAAATAAATGCATAAATAAATAAAAAACATCTGACATAAAGAGTAAAGGCTCTATTATAACAGCAGAAAAGAGAACTGTGCCGTTTTAACACACACAGTCTCACCGTACTCACACACACACACATCCACCACATCCGCCACACTGTCTCAGAGTGAGCCACACACTCTCTCTTACACACACACACACATCCACCACATCCGCCACACTGTCTCAGAGTGAGCCACACACTCTCTCTCTCACACACACACACACACATCCACCACATCCGCCACACTGTCTCAGAGTGAGCCACACACTCTCTCACACACACACACACACATCCACCACATCACACTCGCTCACACACATCTGCCACACTGTCTCAGAGTGAGCCACACACTCTCGCTCTCACACACACACACACATCCACCACATCACACTCGCTCACACACATCCGCCACACTGTCTCAGAGTGAGCCACACACTCTCTCTCACACACACACATCCACCACATCACACTCGCTCACACACATCTGCCACACTGCCTCAAAGAATACTGGCTTTTGAACTGTGCACTGATAACAAGCTGAGTGGTCTTTAGCTC
>NW_023494788.1:617500-657500 GCF_904425465.1 Colossoma macropomum
TCTGTGATGTGTGTGTGGTTTTGGCCGTAAAGCCTCTCCCCCTGTACAGTGCTCCCTGCGGCCCCCGCTTCAACATTGAATTATAAATTTAGCTGTCAGGCGAGCCACTGTTTAGGAGCTGGGAGCGCTTATTTAAATTTAATTTGAGCAGAGATTTCTCTCCGGGCTCTGTCTGCTCAGCACAAAAATAAATAAATAACCATCACATTAATACAGACCCATAAAGCTCACTCTGAACACGGCAACACCTGCATTACAACAGGAGACAGAAATACATTAACAACAATGTATTTATATATATATTTCTGCTTTTTAGGAATATGACTGTAAATTGAAGGGTGGTCTAGGACTACATACAGCACATATGAAGACCCCCACCCCTCCCATCCATTTCTAACAGTTCTGAATATAACACACTTTTAAAAGTAATAACAGCTGAATAACAGCTGGTGTATCATAATTTCTTAATCTTGTTTTTAAATAATAATATATCATCGACATTTCTAGTTTGTGTAAAGCCCACTGCCAACAACACATACCATGGGAAAAAGAACACTTCTGAATGTGGTCTATAGAGAGTTCTGGAACAAAACCTCCCATTTATGTGTGGGTGTTTTTATCTCTTTGTGCAATGGGGTCTGCATCCACCACCCCCCCCCATCCTCCCCACCCCCCAAGGGGCCAAAAAGCTGAACTTTATTATTATTATTATTATTATTATTATTATTATTATACCTGACTCAGGGTTCTACTTTTGTTATGATGTCAAGCTTGCACACAATAGAAGAACCCTTTTTGGTGCTATGTGAAACCATTTTCAAAAGGGTCTATTTAGAACCATTTGCAACACCTTCTCCGTCAATCAGAAGAACCATTTCATCATGCAAAGAACCATTTAATCATGCAAAGGGTTCTTTGAGGTTTCATAGTCCTATTTAGAACCTTCGTCTTTACAAAAGAACCCTTAGAAAAACATCTTCTGAGGAGTCTAGTTCATTGAAACGAGTGGAGAAATGGTGTGGAAAGTTCTGCTTCTAAACTTTAAATCTATTCCACATTTGTATTTGTAAGTAAATAATATTTTAAACATTTTTACATTTTTGCCATCTTTTTGTCAATTTTTGACATTGACACAAACAGAACACTGTCAGAATTGTGCACTCAAACCTGTTGACACAGAAAGTAAACTGTGTATATTGTGTAACCTGTCATTAAATAAGCAATGACATAATTACATGTAGGTAATTAAACAAATGCATTAGAACTCACAGCTTCTAATGCCCCTCATATTTAAAAATAAATAAATAAATAAAACACAAGTGCTTATGAAGTTCAGTGCCAGAGAAATTCTGATTCTTGCACTTCATCACCATCAGTTAAGAAGCAATCAACCGCAAACAGAAATATCCCAGTTTCTAAAGGAGCTTCAACCAAACAAACACCGGAGAAAAGCAGCTTCCCACACAAACGGATGATTAACAAACACGCCGTGAGGTCCGTGAAAGGCGTGGGCCTCGAGTGCGAACGATCTGCCAAAGCACCTCCAGGTAATTTTCAGAGAAGGTTAAAAGGAAACAATCATTTTCCCCACAACTGTAATCATGCAGTGTCGCCCCCCGCAGGTCGAGCTCCGCCTACGCGCTCTCACGTTCCTCCTGTTAAGGCAGTCGAGGGTGTTCTCAACAGGCAACAGTCATGTGCTTAATTCTGTCTCACACACCCACGACTTCATGACTCCTTTACACAAACTCAGATATGCATACATTCAGAATGATACTGACCGTGTTGGCCTGTCCAGGCTCCGCCCACAAACGTGTTCTTTTGCAGCTACTGCTGTGAGGTTAAACAAGCTCAACAGAACTCTGGTAAAAATCCCAGTCAACCTGACGAGCACACATTTGTCGAACGTGTAAATGTAGTATGTGTTATTGATTTCAAATGATGTTTGTCTTGTTTGATTGACAGGCTCAGCAAAAATGGACTGACTTCATCCGTTTTAGCTTTGCGATATAGCTTAGCTAACACCACTGCCCACATCATGAGCTACTGTAGCACTGAAATTAATCTAAGGAGGATTTACTGACATATTCCTGATCATCCTGTCATATGCAGAACGTTCTACTGAACTAGTTAAAATATAATAATGATTAAGTATTCAAACTATATTTTATTTTTCTATATTTATAACATTTATGTGATGGTGTATTTAAACCCAAGGTGTTATTATTTTATTTATTTTGAAGTGAAGTTGAAAGATTTAGATTCATCATGAGTTATTTTTTTATATAAAATTATTTATTCCAGAAATGCTGTCCCACATTTTCATGTCATTACCGAAACACAAAGACTTTTATCCCATAGCCGGAGTCTATTTTAGCTGCACCCCTGCATTTTAGAGCAGGAAGTGAGGCTGCATCCCTGTCCCTCATGGCCACATGGTGAGCAGTTAGATCTCGTTGTTTTGAAGTAAATGTGTCCGAAAGTCTGAAAATCAGTGCGGAACATTAAAAATTGTCACTACCAAAACACAGATTTTCTGCAATTAAGTAAACCTTTTGTGTCAGAGAAGGTCTAATGATTTCTGTGAAATAAAAGAAATGTCTATAATTTTGAGTTGTTTTCATGTAAATTTTTTAAAAAGTGTATTTTCACTGTCAAAGTACTGTAAAATTAATAGTCAATGCCCATATTTAAAAAAAAAAAGTTATACTGTATTTTAACAGGGGTGGCACGGTGGCGCAGTGGCGCAGTGGGTAGCGCTGTCGCCTCACAGCAAGAAGGGCCTGGGTTCGATTCCCGGCCGGGTGACCAGGGTCATTTCTGTGTGGAGTTTGCCTGTTCTCCCCGTGTCTGTGTGGGTTTCCTCCGGGTACTCCGGTTTCCTCCCACAGTCCAAAAACATGCAGTCAGGCCAGTTGGACATGCTGAATTGCCCCTAGGTGTGAGTGAATGTGTATGTCTGTCTGTCTGCCCTGTGATGGCCTGGCGACCTGTCCAGGGTGTATCCTGCCTTCCGCCCAATGACAGCTGGGATAGGCTCCAGCACCCCACCGTGACCCAGAAGGATAAGCGGTTTAGATGATGGATGGATGGATGGATGGATGTATTTTAACACTAAAAATACACTGTAAATTTACAGAAATAAAATGTAAATTCACAAAAACAAATCATAAATTCACAGGTATTTGCCTTTATTTTAATGGTTGTTACTGTTATAGTTATGGTAAAATGCTGTACGTCAGAATAACTAGATGAACTAGTGAAACTGTTGAGTTACAGTAAAAGGCACTATTTCTAAGAGCTTAAATGACTGTGAATTTGTATGTGAATGTATTTTTTGGCCTTATTTTGAATTGTGTTAAAATTTCATGATGATCAGACCAATAGAAATAGTCAAAATAATAAAGAAAATAAACATTATTACTTCCATTGCAAGTTAAGAATGTTTTTTTCCTTTTCCTGTAGAGTTACTATTTCAGAGATCCAAGGTTTTGTAACAAAAATGTTTGTGTGAACTGCCATTAGTTTAGGGCTAACATACTATTAGAATCCTATAGATGTGCTAGACGAGCAGTAATTAGCATTATTATAGAGGTGTTTTTTTTTGTTTTTTTTTTTGTGTGGCCGAGTTTTCCTTGTGTGGCCCGAACTGAAGACGCAGCTCTGACAAAATTCAGAGAAGCTGAAAATAAGCTTTATACATCATCATAAAGGCGTGTATGAAAATATGGCCCGAGACAAATGCATCTTCTGTCGTTTATTCACCTGTCCTTGATAAACGTCTTCTGTCTGTCCACACCAGAAAGCAATTGGATTTTAGTCATAAGACACGCGTCAAAGCTTTTTCTTTGTTAGATATTATAGTCCTCCTGGTTTCTCTTTCACACACACACAAGCACCACAGGTAGACATAAACAATGTTACATCATTCTCATATTTCTTTCATAATCAAACATTTTGCAATATTTTGCAATATTCGATGCTGTTTCTCTTACTAAAGATTTGATTTTGTGGAGTTCTTGTTTTCTTCTACAGTATATTGCAGACGTGCTGCGAAAGTCTCAACCTTTCAAAATTAGATTTTCTCAAAGTCATTCATTTGACTCTCAGACAGTGTGAGGTGTTTTGGAGGCTTCGTGATCCTCAGACGACAGAAAATGAAAGTTTAAACATGCATTCCATTATGTACACATATTTCTCCTACGCTCAGTCTGTTCTTCATGATAAAATAATAATAATAATTTCATTAAAAAGTACAAATTAGCCATTCATGGAGAGTGTGGCCATAAAGCAGTGAGTGTTTAATGAATTATGGCTGATGAGCTCCAGTCTCAGGGCTGGTGGAATATGATATATTGAAGGTCATATTGTGAGCCGTATTTTACAGTAATGAAATTTACCTCCATCACACAAAGACGGCCTTTCAGACCACTAGCAGACGACCCACATAGCAGGGCCCAGAAGGTCAAGTCTTGGACTCTGTCTTGGTGGTCAGTCCCCAACCCCAGGCCAAACACACCCTTCAGAAAACTCCCACAGCTTGCGGCAACATCACCTTTGACCCCGGTTCATCTTCACGACCTGCAAACATGACACGTCTGAAAGAACGACAGCTGTGTCCCAAATGTAACAATGCAGTCCCCTGAGGCAGAACTCAACAGCAGGAAGGCACCACTTGATTTTGTATAAAACAGGAGATACAGTCGTATGTGAAGCTTTGGGCGTTCCTGGTCAAATTCCATGTTTTGTTAATTTTCCAAGTGAAATTAAGTTCATACTCCATTTGGAGGGGAAACCATGTCACAAGGCTTAAACGCTTCACATATCAGGCACAGCTCCAAATGTCTATATGTACATTTACACAGTTGACCTAAGATTAAATAACACTTTTCTCTGATGATTTTCAGATTTTTCTCTCTTATCCTGTTTCATAGTCGCTCTGCATCTGTAAAACAGCTCGTCACGAAACCAGTTTTCAACATTTGCGAAACCATTTTTAACATAAAACACTATTTTTAAGAGGTTTAACTTAAGAATTTGTTTAAAACAGATGTTTATTTTTTAATATTACATTTAAAAAATATGTATTTTATTTTAAAAAATGATTTATCACAGCAATTTTGGTCACTGGTGTTATCAGGACTCTTATTTTTCAGCTCGTTTAAACTGCTTCTTTGGGTCGAGGCTCATCAGAGAGGAAACATCTCAAGGCATGAGAAGGCGAGTCACACTCACTCACTATATTTCATTGATTTATTAATGATTCTGTTGATCAGGCAGCTCATAACTTCTATGTGTCACCGGTGTTATGTTCTTTAATGGCTGGGTAATTAAAATTTTAGTCAAAATAATGCCAAAAATAATTTTTATTACTGATTTTAAATAGCTGCACAAGGTCACCTGATCCACCAATGAGTCAGCCAGTTTACAGAATCCTCAGTTTTAACCAGAATGTCACTGGAGTCACCGTCACTGGTGTTACACCATATTCATACAACACCAGTGACTGTAAAATATGTTTGGAATTAAGCTCCCCTTTTTGCTTATATGATAATAGGAGATGTTAATGGACATATTAATATTGTTTAGTTTTGGGATGAAAGAAACTGATTTTTTAAAAAAGCATCCACCTGAATTCCCACTTAAAATGGACCCACATCCTCTACAGTTTAACATGTAGGGAGAAAATGCAGAAAATTTTCAGAAAATGACACATTTAAAATCAACAAAACATGAAGGTGTTCAAACATTTGCATGCAGCTGTAAATCCTCCGTAGCTATTTCCCTTAATCCTGTGGTATAATCCTCCAATACAGTCCGAAAGGACCATCACTAATACAGTGATGAAGAGAGACGAGTTTGTGCAATAAAAATGTAGATTTTGTATTTCTATCAGGAAGTATCCACTCCAGCTGAGCGTCCTCAAACATTAGCATTCTTCAGTAAGTGTTATGCCGTGTGGCTGCTGGAGGTGGGACTTTTCCTGAACAGTTGAGCCATCGTACACTGGACATGCCACATCCAGCTGGCAGTGTGTAGCATCACATAGCATCATGTAGCTGAACACTGCTACAGAATGCAAGGAGGAAGCAGCAACAAATGCTAGGTTAAAGTTCATTTTTACACTCTACACTGTCAAAAAATAAAGGTTCTGTTCAGGTACATTTTTCGTTCATCAAGGTACAAACAGTGTAAATGTTCCCTCAAAGGTACAACAGTGGTTTTAGGGTCTGACTGTGAACCTTAAATACGTGTTTCCAGGTGAAAAGTTCGTATTTGTTCCTTTTCATAACCGAATGTTTTAAACAGAACAGTAAAATAAAGTCCTGGAGACGAGACGGGGTGTGTGGAGTCAGTACAGCTTAGAACATATCATTTCAGTGGATTATGGTTCAGTTATGTTCCCTGACTAAAGGTACTGAGATGGATCCTTGAGGGTTCCACCCCAGTGATGAGAGGAGAACTGCCCCAGTGACAGTTTAGTACCTTTATTTCTGGGAGTGTACTTGTATAAACTGAATGAAATAAAACTTTCAGCATCTCTCATCACGCCTGGAATCGGTTTACTATCTCTCCACAAACTGGCGGTTTTCGAGCTGAAGGATACGAACTGAAAAAGGCTCAGATAGTAACTCTAGCTGAGTTAACTTACCATTAGCATCTGTCTGTTTATCTTAAACACTGGCTGCCTTTCTCTGTGTACATTCCAAGCCACATGTGGGTCTCTGTGGTCTCAGCATGGCTTTAATTTAATGTTGTAATGGTAAAATGCCACCTTACATGCTGCGACACACTGTGAGAAACTGAACAGTGTTCGAAGTCGCCAAACGTCAGCGTGGAGTGCATACCTCCAATAAAAACATACATACATGCATACATACATGCATCATCTAAACCGCTTATCCTTCTGGATCGCGGAGGGGTGCTGGAGCCTATCCCAGTTGTCATTGGGCAGAAGGCAGGATACACCCTGGACAGGTCGCCAGTCCATCGCAGGGCCCAATAAAAACAATGGTTTTGTATTATTAGACGCTGCATGATGCGACATGACTCATTCACTGAGCAGTGGCCTTTTAACCTTTGTGATTTCGTGTTTAGTGAGAGGAGCTATTTCAGTGTAAACCTGCATTTGATCAATCGGTCAGCCATGTTGTTGTTTTTATAACCACTAAAATTGGCCCCACTAGATCAGTATTTTGGCAAATATATTTACAGTGATGCATGAAGTCATGCACTTGGTTACAGCTGTGAAATATACTAAATGTCAGTTTCCATATTCCCTGCTTGCAGCTTTACCAGCAAGCTGATTGGCTCTTTTTAGTGAAGGGACTTACCCTGTAAAACAGACGCAGGGCATTTTGAACTATCCCATTAATTTATCCTCCTGCTTTATAATGCAAGGACTTTGGTGAAAACCACAGGAACCTTTAGCAAAGAAAATGATTCTATATAGAACCTTTTTGAAAATGGTTCTATATAGCACCCAAAGGGTCCTTCTATTGTTACAATGTCAAGCTTGTAACAACAGAAGAACCCTTTTGGGTGCTATATAGAACCCTTTTCAAAAAGGTTTTATATAGAACCATCTATAGCACATTCCCCATCAGTCTGAAGAACCCTTTCATGACGCAAAGAACCCTTTAATCATGCAATCTTTAATAAAGAAAGTTTGAAGAACCGTCTTTTTTTAAGAGTGCAGTGAACCCACAGGGTCAAAACGAAGTTAGTTAAGCCCACTGTAGACTGTGGAATAACAGCAGATTATCCGTTTACTGCATGTCACACTTCACAATATGCCGCAAATAAAATCTACCATTACAGACTGTGTGACTTCAGTTGTGCTGCAGGTCAGATTATATAAGAGATTTTCTAGCAACAGATCCGCATTGCAAGAACATGACAACATTCGGCTTGCGCCCAGATGAAAAGCCCCCTGCATGTTCATTAAGCAGCCCAGAAAGAGAGTTTAAGGTCATTCAAGGCTGAGGAAAAGAGGGCAACATGGAATGTCCATTCTTCAAAGTGAGCTTAAGGGAAACTCAGTTTTCTGTCCGCTATGTTGTAGTCAGCTCTGCCATTTTAAGGCAGGTTGCTCTATATGTGAGCTGAACACTGGGCCATGCTAACTTAAGCTAACATAACTTATTTACACCGATCAGGCGTAACATTATGACCACTTCCTTGTTTCTGCGCTCATTGTCCATTTTATCAGCTCCACTTACTATATAGGTGCACTTTGTAGTTCTACAGTTACAGACTGTAGTCCATCTGTTTCTCTGATACTTTGTTAGCCCCCTTTTACCCTGTTCTTCAGTGGTCAGGACCCCCATGGACCCTCACAGAGCAGGTACTATTCGGGTGGTGGATCATTCTCAGCACTGCAGTAACACTGACGTGGTGGTGGTGTGTTAGTGTGTGTTGCACTGGTCTGAGTGGATCAGACACAGCAGTGCACCTATATAGTAAGTGGAGCTGATAAAATGGACAATGAGCGTAGAAACAAGGAGGTGGTCAGAATGTTATGCCTGATCAGTGTATTTTTCACACTCTCTCTCTCAGACGTCCATCATTCCATGCTATTGGTTGATTTTAGACGTGAGTCATAACAGGTCAAATTGCGAGATTTGGTGCCCAAATTTCTGACACAACTTTGGTCGCAAATCATAATATCAAATAATTCTTTCACAATTTGCAATTTTTGACTGTGACAGCATTACTGTGATGAAAATCAAACAGTGTAAACCCGCCTGTAGTCACTGCATGGCCAAGTCATCTTGTCAGTTGACTGAGAAATGAGTCATTTGTCAGTCTGTTGGCTGCATTTTCATTTTTGGAACTATTAAAATAATGTGGAGCCACACTTTACGCTAAAAATAATAACAATTTGTTATCAATCTAAAGAGAAATTAAATGCCAAAAACATCTAATGTATTCCATCCCCTAGCAGCTAGTTGTCTGTATCTCTTACAGTCATGTCAAAACACTACCTTCAGACACTGACTCATAAGGCATCGAGGCAGCTGGCCTCTCTCCTCAGACACTGTGTAGACAAGTGTGCTACAGAGTTCAAGATGTCCTGCAAAAATGGGAAACATCTGTCACCAGAAATGTGCCATGGTGGGGTAACGGGAAAACTGCCAACAGCTACGCTCGCTGTCTGAACAGTGTAGCAACACGGCCCCCCACCTCAGCCGAATATAAGGCCAGCGAAGGCAGACATCAACAGCTCCCTGTTGGCTTTGAAAGGCCTCTAACTTTAGTGCCTTATAATTTATTCAGCTCTTATTTATACAGGAGAGCCCGCTGAGATCAGTGCCTCGTTTTCCACTGGCGCCCTGTGTACAAAACAAACTACAGACAGCCAGAACATGCTCATAAACAGCGAAAATGAAAAGATAGAAAGTAGCTCTAATATGCATTACATTAAAAAATGTACAAAACAAATGTGGCAGTGGAGGAAAGCGCAGCAGATCCAGTGGAGTAGGCTAGTCTGAGTTACACTGTGACTTAACAATAGCAAGACTAGCCTAGCAAGCACATAGCAACAAAGCACTTTACACATTACATTCACACATTCATGGTGTAATTTCACCTCAAATATAATCTTGATTGCTTTTTTTTATTTTTTTTTATTTATCAGCTTGGTAATATTATATAATAAGTATATTGCTTAATTTTAATTATCAGTAATTCAGCTATGTCCTACAAGGCTAGTTAAATAGCTATCTGTAGCTAATATTAACAGTGGTCTCTTTCTGCAGGGCCAACTGTGGCCATTCTGCCACCAACTGGAATATTTTTAATAATAAAATATTCTGTAACTGTGTTATCAGATAAACTAGGACACCCTTCTCTCTGTGTGTGTGGAATGCTGTGACTCTGTGTTGAGCTGCTAGTGAGGAATGAGTGGTAAGAGGGGAGGGGTGCACAAAACAGACAGTAGCTTTCTTCATAACAAAAAATTGAGGTAAAACATGTAAACACAAAATACACAAATTACATAACATGTAAACACACAAAAAAACATTTACATATATAAATGTTGACTTGCTTGGTCACCTACAAAGATGAAAATTTGGGACCATGTTACAGAAACTTTTTAAGTCTGAAATCTTATCTGCTTAGTCGCCATGACAGCTTTAGTTAGGACTGAATTCAGGACAGTAGCTATTACAGAATAACATTTCCTGACTTCATGATCTCATCATCAAATCCAGATAAGAAAACAGCATCACACAAACATCCTAACTAGACTAAACCTCCTAAATCCTGTCCTAACTTTAGGATGAACCCCAACAGGGTCCTCACTTCTGTTTAAGGTCCGTTTCTATGGTTTTTAGGCAGCTGTGTCAGCAGCATAGTTCACTACCAGCATAATGAGCTCCATTTATTTCTACTGTAAAACGCTGCTTTCACTGTGAGATGATTTTCTTTCCTAACTCTGCGTTTTAAAGATCTCAGACGCTGCAGACTCGATCTCCACCGCCCCTCTGATCACCTTCGTGTGTTAATGTTGATGATGAAATATTACAGTGATGGTGGTGAATAATGAGGAGACGGAGCTGAACGTGTGTCTGTTTATTAGGAGGAGTAACGTTAGCGCGCTCGGCTAAAGCGTTTGGGAAATGGAGACTGAAACTGTGGAGCAGCGACGCTCTGATAATCAACAGGGGGCGCTCTCACAGTATTCACTACTTAAAGTTTATCACACTTTAGTTTTATTTGACCTTTTTCTTACATCAGTAATGATAGCTATGTTGCTAAGTTACAGACATGACATTTGATTGTCAACTTTGATCAAGTAAGGTAACACTTTCTATGAATGTCATGTTTGTAAGCATCTATAAACACATCCATAACATGTTATAATGCATTCATAAGAAGAAAGTGTTACCGAAATTTCTTCTTAAACCCACTTTACTCATCTTTCATGAAGATTCTGATATTCACCAGTGTTTTCTTATTTGGGATTTGTTCTTAGGTAAGAACAGAATCTACACACATTCAAGAGCACAAAGGGGAGAACGGTTCTGCTCTTTAGGAACACATCATGAATCTGACGTAGACCTTTTCTTAGGACCTTTTTCAAGAACACATTTAAGAACAATCTTGGGAAGATAATGGAGAATGAGGCCCACTGACCTGTTTCCTGCCCAAGAAAACTAGTTCTTATTTAGGTAGTTAGGTAGAATTATTCCTAAAAGTCTAGTGTTCCTAGAGTCACTTTTGTAGAAGAGTGTTAGGTTCTGTTTTCAATCCATCAGCAGCTTGATGAGGAGTGAAGAAAGACTTTTCTTTCCATGGCTGTTCAGTATTGCTTTTTCCCCACATACAGCTTTGATAATAGCAAAATGCATGACTGACTTACATATCATTCTGCATTTTTAAGTAGGCAGGCACAATTCCTAGTGGTTGCCTGGATGGATGGATGGATGGATGGATGGATGGATGGATAGATAGTCAGCTATTACAGCAGCACAAAGTACAGTAAAGAGCAAAACATGAGCAAAAGTATTGCTGTACACTATTATGCAGATGCATAAATAGAAGAAGTAAAGCTAAATGATAAAATATACTAAATCAACCATAAAATATAATGTGCAGTACAAAAATAATGTATAACAATATTAACAATAACAATAACATATGTTAATAGTTGTGCAATATGCCACATTTATGGACATATATGTTTGGGTGTATAAACAAAGTGGCAGCGCAATATGTATGGATATATAAACAAAGTGGCAGTGCAATATGCAGTATGTATGGGTGTATAAACAAAGTGGCAGCGCAATATGCAATACGTATGGATGTATAAACAAAGTGGCAGTGCAATATTCAATATGCATGGATGTATAAACAAAGTGGCAGCGCAATATGCAATATGTATGGGTGTATAAACAAAGTAGCAGCGCAATATGCAATATGTATGGGTGTATAAACAATGTGGCAGCGCAATATGCAATATGCATGGATGTATAAACAAAGTGGCAGCGCAATATGCAATATGTATGGATGTATAAACAAAGTGGCAGTGCAATATGTATGGATATATAAACAAAGTGGCAGTGCAATATGTATGGATATATAAACAAAGTGGCAGTGCAATATGTATGGATATATAAACGAAGTGGCAGTGCAATATGCAGTATGTATGGGTGTATAAACAAAGTGGCAGCGCAATATGTATGGATATATAAACAAAGTGGCAGTGCAATATGCAGTATGTATGGGTGTATAAACAAAGTGGCAGCGCAATATGTATGGATATATAAACAAAGTGGCAGTGCAATATGCAGTATGTATGGGTGTATAAACAAAGTGGCAGCGCAATATGCAATACGTATGGATGTATAAACAAAGTGGCAGTGCAATATTCAATATGCATGGATGTATAAACAAAGTGGCAGTGCAATATGCAATATGTATGGGTGTATAAACAAAGTAGCAGCGCAATATGCAATATGTGTGGGTGTATAAACAATGTGGCAGCGCAATATGCAATATGTATCAGTGTATAAACAAAGTGGCAGTGCAATATGCAGTATGTATGGATGTATAAACAAAGTGGCAGCGCAATATGCAATATGCATGGATGTATAAACAAAGTGGCAGCGCAATATGCAATATGTATGGATGTATAAACAAAGTGGCAGTGCAATATGTATGGATATATAAACAAAGTGGCAGTGCAATATGTATGGATATATAAACAAAGTGGCAGTGCAATATGTATGGATATATAAACAAAGTGGCAGTGCAATATGCAATATGTATGGGTGTATAAACAAAGTGGCAGCGCAATATGTATGGATATATAAACAAAGTGGCAGTGCAATATGCAGTATGTATGGGTGTATAAACAAAGTGGCAGTGCATAGTAAAGAGTAGAGAGATATAATGTCCAGCTGGTGCTCTGTGAGCCTGTTCTGTCAGTGGCTCAGTATACAATAATGTCCCGGCACAGTGACGAGGTGATGTACAGTGCGATCGTAACAACAGTCTGGATGAAGACTACCAACATCTTGCTAAACACATTAAGGACCTGAGCCTTCTCAGAAAGTAGAGTCTGCTCATCCCCTTCCTGTACACAGCCACTGTGTTGGCCCTTCAGTCCAGTTTGTTGTCAGGTCAGTTATTTATTGTACCTGGTTACTTTGCAGACAGTGCTGTCTACACCAAAGCTGAAGAAAACCAAAGATCTCCCCAAGAGTGGGTAGTTTAGATCCAGAAAGTAAAATTCCTCCCCAGGATTTAGTTCCAACTGCCTGGCCTCTCTAGTTAGCACAAATTAGCAGTACAGGTGTCCAGGCAGTTGGACCAAAATCCCGGGGAGGATTTTATTTTCTGGACCTGAACTAACACCTCCGGATCATCCTGGAGCAGGAGAGGAGCTGCTAATCCTGACTACCTGTTAGAGTCACAGCACAGCAAACAGGAAAAGCCCACAGTGTTTTCTCAGCTTGTTTGATCTTGATGTTCTTATCATTCGATTATGTTTCATAAAGAAGCTGCACAGAGTGGGAGGTGTTAGAGCGAACCGAGCTGGAAGGTGTTATTATTGTTAATTGTTTGTGTCTGTGGGAAAGGGGATCAGTACGCATATTAAATACGCACAGCGCTGTATAATTCTGCAGCCGGCAAATCACAGACTGAGCTTGAACTTAAAAGCCAGCAGTGCTCAGTGAGCTGAAGCGCTGTAGCTTTAAAAGAAAATGTTGGTAACACTTTCTATGAATGTCATGTTTGTAAGCATTTATAAACACATTTATAACATGTTATAATGCCTTCATACAGCATTATAAACATGATTATAAACATTTATAAAAATGAATTACACTTTATAGCCATGTTTATTATACATTATGAATTGTTAATATAATGCATTATAAGAAGTGTTGATAACATGTTATACTGTCAGTAACAAAGAAGTCAGTCCCAGCTTGGAGAGCGTAAAGTAAAGACAAATACCAAGCTAACGGTGGTGAACATTACCTTTCCCACATTGGGTAAAACACTGATGGCAGCTCTAGTTTAAACTCTGACATTTGAAGCCTGTAATGTGCTTTACTGTGAATGTTTTAGTGTTTCAGTAAATCCTTCAGTAAATACTTCAACTTGAAGCCTCACTCTTAACACTGGAGGAGGCTTTAGTACAGTACGCTTCACTTTACTTAGAGCGGACAAATACGACTTATGAGCTCTTATAATTCGTTATGAACAGTACTTATAATGTATTATGTTAACAATTCATAATGCATAATAAGCATGGCTATAACATGTAATGCATTTTTATAAATATTCATAGCCATGTTTGTAATGCCTTATGAATGCATCATACCATGTTATGAATGTGTTTATAGATGCTTACAAAGGTAACATTCATAGAAAGTGTTACCGAAATGTTTAGTGTAAAATCACATGTATATAATTTTCCTCTTACCTGATATTACTTTGGAAAATGCAGTGCGACTGTTACTATTAATAAGTCAATCATGTTTCATATGGTTATATATATTTATATGGATATATAACCATATACCCATATATAATCATATAAAACATGTTGATGTTTCATTTTGTTATATCTGTTTTTGAAAAAGGTTCTATATGGCACCAAAAAGGGTTCTGTTACTGTTATGATGTCAAGCTTGTAACTATAGAAGAACCCCTATTGCCGCTGTAAAGAACACTTTTCAAAAAGGTTCAACCCTTTCACGATGCAAAGAACCCCTTAATCATGCAAAGCTTCTTTGAGTGTTCGTGGTTTTATTTAGAACCGTTTTCATCGCTAAAGAACCCTTGAAGAACCATCTTTTTTAAGTCTGTATTGTTAGGATGTCAAGCTTGTAACAATAAAAGTACCCTTTTTTGGTGCTATATAGAACCATACACTCTTAAAAAAAGATGGTTTTTCAAGCAAACTTTAGTAAAGACAATGGTTCTATATAGAACCATGTGCATGATTAAATGGTTCTTTGCATCGGTTCTTCAGATTGATGGAGCATGTAAAGTAGATGGTTATATATAGAACCTTTTTGAAAAGGGTTCTATATTGCTCCCCAGAAGGGTTCTTCTATTGTTATAAGCTTGACATCGTTCTAATAGCAGAACTCTTTTGGGTGTTACATAGAACCCTTTTCAAAATGGTTCTAAATAGAATCATCTCCAACACATTCTCCAGCAATCTGAAGAACCTTTTCATGATGCAAAGAATCCTTCAAGCAGGCAAATGTTTTTTTGTGTGTGTTCATGGTTCTATACAGAACCATATTATTTACTAAAGACCCCTTAAAGAACCATCTTTTTTTAAGAATGCTCAGAAGAACCCCAATTGGTGCTACACATAACTGTTTTTAAAAAGGTTTAAAAGAACCCTTTGATGGTGTAAAGAACCCTTTTATCATGCAAGGGCTTCTTTAAGTGCTCATGGTTCTATACAGAACCTTTTTCTTTACGAAAGAACCCTTGAAGAACCATCCCTCTCAAGTCTGTATTGCTATGATGTCGAGCTTGTAACAATAGTCAAAAGTGTCCTTTTTGGTCCCATATAGAATGTGACTTTATCTGAGTACAGCCGGTCATCTGGTCAGCTGGTCAAGTCATGCATTTTTGTGTATTGACTGTACTGTGTTGATACTATACTGTACTGTCTTGTCTTATTGCACCATATCAGAGTTATTATTAAAGGAGATTGTGACTATGTGTCGTCTATGTCTTTCTGAATTGCACTGCGTGGCCATGCAAACACAGGCTATGTTATGTATGTTGCACTGAGGCCTTTGACGAACATTGTTTCATACATACATACATACATACATCATCTAAACCGCTTATCCTTCTGGGTCGCGGTGGGGTGCTGGAGCCTATCCCAGCTGTCATTGGGCGGAAGGCAGGATACACCCTGGACAGGTTGCCAGTCCATCGCAGGGCAGACAGACAGACAGACATATACAATCACACACACATTCACACCTAGGGGCAATTCAGCATGTCCAATCAGCCTGACTGCATGTTTTTGGACTGTGGGAGGAAACCGGAGTACCCGGAGGAAACCCACACAGACACGGGGAGAACAGGCAAACTCCACACAGAAACGACCCTGGTCGCCCGGCCAGGAATCGAACCCAGGCCATTCTTGCTGTGAGGTGACAGCGCTACCCACTGCACCACATTTCTATAACTTGAGAATAGCTCAGCCAGTTTGCACTGAAGTCGCTGTAGTTACTGAATAATAAGCCTTAGTAAGTATTAAGCCTAGGATTTTAAGGGGTTTAGAAAGACTTAATTTAAGTCAAGGGCACTAAAATCTCACACGAGATGACCATCTTCTTTTCTACATTTTCATCATGTTCATTAGACTCCTTCCCCTGAATAAACTGTAACCTCACCCAGCCTGAATTTGCAATGTAGCTATACAATGTAGAACCTTTAGTTTTAATACTTAAGAATGTGAAAAAGCTGGAGCACCTCTCACACTGCTGAGAAACTTCAGATACGTTTGACTTTAAGCCAGCCATGTGGCCACGTCATACACCAACAAACGTGTTTTTCCTGGCAAAGATTCATATTAGACTGTCGGAGAACCTGCACCGTCATACGTTGATAAAACACATCTGCTGGTTTGGCACAGCTGGCTTAAAGTCAGAAGCATCTAAAGTTTCTCAGCATCCGACAGCGGAAAATTTACTTGTTTGTCGAGCAAATTGAATCCTAACTTGATTTTACTGCCCACCAGCCCTGCCTGTAGAGGACAATCATTTTTTACTATCTAGAATTTCCATTAATTAACCGGGAAGATGGCTATTAGACCTTGCTGAGTCTTCTCATCGGCTTCTAAATGTAAAAATCATTTATATTGATACAGATATGAAGTTAAATGACTTCTGCACAGAAAAAAAAACTACAGGGATAAACCTCACAAAAATACACTGTGAAAATAATATATATCAATATACAGGTCACCTCATAGCCCGCATGTGTCAGGCTCCAGTCCTTGCAGGCCAAAACACTGCAGACTTTAGCACGCAGCTTCATTAAACACACCTCATTCAGTTCATCAGCTAATTAGCAAGGCCTTCAAGAACCGATTCAGAGCATTAGATGATCTCTAAATGTTGATCCTCGCAGCACTTTGGCCTGAAGGGTCCTCAGTTTGACATGCCTGTGGTAGACAGTCTTTGCAACAGAAGACACCCCAAAAACTTCCACCCCAATCTGAAACCTGGGATTAGGGGTGGGCAAACATCAGCGCTGTACATAACATTTGAGTGCAAACTTCCGGAAAAGTAAATTGTAATACATATAATGTGTTGAGGGAATGTTTTGAAGCATCATGATATCATAATTTAGTCAGTTTTCCTTTAATGTAGCCAGTCAGTCAAGACATGTCTGTCAACTGAAGTTTGCTTCTTTAATTTTAGCACTGGAGCTACAAGGCTAGTGTAGCTAACAAGTAATGGAAGCTTATACCCACCAGTTGGCATGGTGCTAACTGCATGCCTACATCATCACACGCTTGCCTCAAACCATGTTGTTCAGTATCTCTAATCAACTTGATTATGTGGTTTCTGACACACTGTTATCTATAAACATGGACTAAAAAAATCAAGGCCACAAAATACTTTCGTGCAGTAATACAGAGTCAGAAACCACATAATCAAGTCTATTAGATGTTATTAAACAACTCAATGCCATTTGAGACAAGGAAACTTCAGACACCAAACCTGTCCTGGCTGACCGGCTACTTTTTGGATAAGGAGAAAACTGCGGACATTTGATTTTTCATAGAACAACCACATTAACCTCTTAAAAGGCCAGGGACCACCAGCAGGCCCAAAGATTCATTACACACTTCTATGACCTAAGAATAGCTCAGTCAGTTTGCATTGAAGATGCTGTAGTTGCTTATTGAATAATAAGCCTTAGTATGTAATAAGCCTGGGATTTTAAAGGGTTAAAGGTCCTGAGGCACAAGCTTGAACACCTCGTGTGAGGAGTGGAGCTGTGACAGCACTCACCACACACACAATCCAGTCTGAGGGCTAAAGCCACCAGAGAGAGAGAACACCTGTCAATGCTGCGTCACTTCCAACCACAGCACATAAACAAAGGAGAAGTGAAGGACAAAGAGGGACCCTGCCTTTATTACACGAGGGGACGGACAACACCTGTTCACCATCGTTACGGAACAGAGGAGAAAGCCTAATCATGGTGTCAATAGTAGGCGGTCAGTGAGTGTTCACAGATCTATATAGAACCACTGTCGTCACTTAAAAACCTTAAAGAAAGATCTTTTTAAGAGCATAGACAATGCTAATCGATAGATTCATAGACACTTCTCCAGTGCACCAGCACTATATTGACTGGACGTTGGAGGGGGTCCCTTGTGGGGTGGAGTGGTGTTTGTTCCTGGTACTTATTTATTTACTTACTTACACCACAGTATTTTTAACCATCTTTAGAAAGCTATTCAGTCAAATCAGGCCCACATCTGCAGTTCTCTTATGGCCCACCTTTGGCCTTGATGTACGGCATTGACTCAAGGTGAGTCCCTGCCTCAGCCACACGTCCACTGTATATAGGCCAAATTCAGGCCAAATGAATTTACCATATGCTCAACTTACATGGGCCATGTCTGGGCCAAATCAGGGCCAAACAAATATACCATATGCTCAACTTACATGGGCCTAACTGGGCCAAATCAGGGCCAAACAAATTTACCACAGGCTCACCTTACATGGGCCATGTCTGGGCCAAATCAGGGCCAAACAAATATACCATATGCTCAACTTACATGGGCCTAACTGGGCCAAATCAGGGCCAAACAAATTTACCATAGGCTCACCTTACATGGGCCATGTCTGGGCCAAATCAGGGCCAAACAAATATACCATATGCTCAACTTACATGGGCCTAACTGGGCCAAATCAGGGCCAAACAAATTTACCATAGGCTCACCTTACATGGGCCATGTCTGGGCCAAATCAGGGCCAAACAAATGTACCATATGCTCACCTTACATGGGCCTAACTGGGTCAAATCAGGGCCAAACAAATTTACCATATGCTCACCTTACATGGACCATGTCTGGGCCAAATCAGGGCCAAACAAATTTATCATATGCTCACCTTACATGGGCCTAACTGTGCCAAATCAGGGCCAAACAAATTTACCATATGCTCACCTTACATGGACCATGTCTGGGCCAAATCAGGGCCAAACAAATTTATCATATGCTCACCTTACATGGGCCTAACTGTGCCAAATCAGGGCCAAACAAATTTACCATATGCTCACCTTACATGGACCATGTCTGGGCCAAATCAGGGCCAAACAAATTTATCATATGCTCACCTTACATGGGCCTAACTGTGCCAAATCAGGGCCAAACAAATGTACCATATGCTCACCTTACATGGGCCTAACTGTGCCAAATCAGGGCCAAACAAATTTACCATATGCTCACCTTACATGGACCATGTCTGGGCCAAATTAGGGCCAAATAAATTTACCATATGCTCACCTTACATGGGTCATGTCTGGGCCAAATCAGGGCCAAAGAACTTAACCTCAGCTTCACCTAAAATGGGCCAGATGTGTTCGAGATCAGGGCCCATAATAGAAGAACCCTTTTTTGGTGCTATATAGACCATCAAAAAGGTTCTATATAGAATCATCTACAGCACGTTCTCCATCTGTCAGAAGAACCCTTTCATGATGCAAAGAACGCAAAGGGTACTTGGAGTGCTCATGGTTCTATACAGAACCATCTTCTTTACTAAAGAACCCTGGATAAACATCACTGTTATTGTGTATAGTACAAACAGAGGCTACCATAGTGAGCAGACTTTCATAATACTCGGTCCACAGATCACAGCAGGTGGGTCTGCTGAGCGCACCTGGATTTATAGACGCGTTTTACACAGGTTTTACAGCTGTGACTTAGAGGTACATGGAGTATATTATAGATTTCTCTCCTGCAACAGTAATACGATGGTAACCTTTGAGATCATGCCAGGCTTATAATTACCTCCCTAATAATGATGTTATAGGCACCGATGTTATTATGTCTGGAATAATAAAATCAGAGCCGTCATTGTTTAATGGCTGCTTTAATTAAGTGTTATAAAAATTATAGTTACTCCAGACCCCTGGATTATAAATCAGACATATTTCACATGAGCAACAGTGGCTGCAGCTAAAACACCTGTTATAAGGCTGAGCTCAGGCACGTTCTGGCTCTCCAGCGTGCGGTTCTCGCGGGTGCTCTTAACCACTGGCCTAGCGTAAAGGTCAGAGAGCTATTTAAACAAATTCACTTTGAGCAAAGTTTGCTTTTCACCGTTCGTTCATTTTTATGATGCGTTTTATTTCCTTGCATTAATGACCCTGCGCATAAACCTGAGTTGAGCAGAAGAATCAAGGTTTTTCCGGAAAATAGTGCAGCGAAGGACTCCAGCTCATAGAGACGGTATTACAGGCCTATATGCTGATTTTTCTAAGTAGGATTGGTGCAAACAGGCTAAAATATCAGTAGCATAAATTAAAACGTAGGAGCACACAGAGGAGGAGGTTTGTTTACCTCTGACACACTGCGCTCCATAAGGACTAAGAAAGTGTTAAGTTCTGATTTAAACTGATAGCTCCAGTGGACGTCATACAAAAATGTTTTTGGCAGCTCAGATTCCATATAAGGACTATATGCACTTAAATAAAACCTTAATTCAATAATGCTGAGCATTTCCAATCAGTCATATTTGGAGATTCAGATTGCACAGACTTTGTTAGTTCAGCTCTTTCTGGACCAAAATAAACAGTCCATGTTCATTCAAATTTACTTTCTTTCATTTTTCATTCATTTCACCTATTGCCCCTCCCTATTTGATGGCAATGGTCAAAACCCGAATTGTACCACGAGCCCTTCGAGCTTCGAGTACAGCTCGGCTTGACCCTGCCATCCTTCAAGACGCATGGAAGACAAGCATCAAGACTGTTCTCTGTCCTGGAGGTGGTGGAACGAATTCCCACTGGCTGTTCGAACAATTCGAACAGTCTTCAAACGCAGACTGAAGTCCGTCTCTTTATACAGCACTTAAACGAGCACTGAGTTAAGTGTTCATTGTAATGTACTGCACTGCTCTGTGTTTAATTCTGCTCCTTTTTTTCTGGGTATCAACATGAGCTTCTGTTTCTAGCAGTATCTGAGCTCAGGACCAGCTTTCTCTCTAACCTATTAATCACTAGCAAAGATACCTTCTCTAGATATACAAAGCACTTTTTGTAAGGCGCTCTAGATAAGAGTGTCTGCTAAATGCTGTAAATGTAAATGTACAAAGTTCTTTAGGGCAGGGGTCCTCAGGAACCCCCAGATGGTCCACATTTACCCCAGATGCTCAACCCCAAATCTCAACAAACAAGGACAGATGACTTTGAGATTGACTGTTCTACGGGAACCACTGTTTTAGGGAACCAATAAAGGTTCTTTGAGGACATTACATCAAATGACTCTTCTTTTTGTCAATATTTTTAATATTGTTCCACTGCATTCATTCAAATCTGGCTTCAAATAATATTAAATGTATTACATCAACACAATTTTGTCTTCAGTTTATTTCCTTTGGATCTTAATTGTGTGATGTAGTTATGATAATCCTTTATTAGTCCCACAACCGGTTAAATTCACAGTGCTACAGCAGCAAAAGGAGAGCAAGGCACTCAAGAAAAGAGGCAACAAGAAGAAAATGAACAAACAAGACATTAACCTTATTAATTACTTAACATGGTTACAGTTTGTTACTTATTATTGTATAAACAATATATATATATATATATATATATAAAAACAAATATTTTTTTTCTACAGCATGTGAGCACAGCAGCTGCTCTTTACACTGTGCAAAAATTTCACAATAAACAAATCAACAGAATCGCTCAGAAATAACTTGGAATCTCTTTACATGAACTTCCATTAAAAGTTAAGAACGTTTTCTTTTCTCCTGAAAAGTTACAAATTTAGACATTCATGTGTTTCTTATTATTTTATTTTATTTTATTTTTTGTACAGCAGCTGTATTTGATTCATGTGGAAATGATGTACTCATTGGAATCAAGTATATTCAGCGTATCACTTTTTCAGTGTAGTAGAACCCAACAGTACAGAATCACAAAAAACTCACGATGAATGAGAAATAACTCATCTAACGGAGAGACTGAGAGCCACAGCGGGACGGGGGGTGTCAGAGCCTCGCAGAGACGCGGTGACAAAAACTCGGCGGGGCGGATCTGCTTCCATTTCTAACCCCAGGTGGGAGATCTATCTTTTTGGCTAATACACAGCGCCTGGGAATTACTGTCAAACCTCCTGTAGACGCACTCTCATTTTCATACACGCACAAAAGCAGAGCGCGTTCGCGTTTTTTTTAGCTCACACTTGCTCACCAGTACAGATCTAATCCACAGGAACATGCAGGAGCCTGTCTGATATCAGCAGTGCAGTACAGCAGCTATTGTGTTATCCATCCAGCCTGTACAGCAGTTTCTAAAACTGTATAGTTTGTTGTCAATATTGTGTAATAAAACCTCAAACCTCTGAAACGGCAACAGGAGCAGAGGAACGTACTCTAACTTCGGTGAAAATTAACTGAAGTTGGCTTTATAACAAGTACTTTGGTCATGAAATGTTCACACGGTGTAAAGGACACCTGGTGTTTTCAACAACAAAAAGCTATACAGCTATATGCAAAAGTTTAGGCACCCCTGGCCAAATGACACGTTTTATATACAGAGAAAACACACTTCTGCACATTTTAATAAACATTTACTGTTTATTTACTTAATTTAACATATTGAAAACCAACATATTCTTCAAAATGTTTAACTGTAGATGGTATGTACTTAAATTTTCTCTTCAAAAGTCAACAAAACACTGTTGTTTGACCAGGGTCGCCCAACCTCGCATATAACTGTATGACAGCGACATTGCGTATATAAAAAGCATGTTATATTTACTGTATGCTATTCAGATTAGAAAACACTTAATTCATCCATACATTATATAATTATAATATGCACAAGCATCTATTGAGTTCTTTTTGATGTGGGTGTGTACAACAGTGCATACAGCATAGAACATAGAACATATTTTCTGTATATTGTGTATATAGTCATACACATTGTTTCTAGTTTTATTTATATTGTCCTTTTTAATATATAGTATGTTGCTAATCTATTTATTGCATATTTGTATATGTATTTGTAATGCGTATTATATGTCTACTCCCAGTATAATGTCTGTATTGACTTGTGCGCCAGTGTATAAGCAAAAATTCCTTTGTACCTACACTTGAACTTGTTACATATGGCAAATAATCCTGAAAACCCTGATATCATCTGAGAAAAATGACAGGTTTTATATCGTTTTGTCCTTTTGGCCCCCTTAACCCACCACAAACTCTGCACTTTGGCACCCCCACGACAAAATGTTTGTGCACCCCGGTCCAGTTATGTGTTGTGTTATGTGTCATTGTTGTGGTGACCCAACAGCATTGTTGGAAAGACAGATTTAATTCTAATTGTATTACAGGTACAAGCCTTCTGTGGAACCTGCTTTTGCTGCTATATTTTGAGCTTAACAAGGCACATGTTTTCAGTGGGAGACAGTTCTGGACTGCAGGCAGGTCTTTAATTACTTAGCCACGCTGCTGTAACACATGCAGAATGTGGCTGGGTGTTGTCATGTTGAAATAAGCATGGACGTCCCTGAAAAAGACGGCGTCTAAAAGGCAGCATGTTACTCCAAAATGTGTTCAGCATTAATGCTGCTTTCACAGATGTGCAGGTTACCCACTAATACCCCCCCCACTCACACACACCATGACAGGCCCTGGTTTTTGTACTGGATGGTACTGGATGGTCCTTTTCACCTTGGGCCCAGAGAACACAACGTCCGTAATTTTGCAAAAATAAGGCGAAAGTGGTGCCTCATCCTCATTCATTAAGGCCTTTGCTGGATGCTGCTTTTATACCCAAGCATGATTGCATGATTAAGATGTTTGGTGAACATTTCACTATGTTCCTAGTCCTAAACTGCTCCTGGCCCAACGTTTTGGGAACGTGATGCAGGTATCAAGTTTAGAAGGAACTTATATTTATGAAGAAACATCGAAGGTGAAGGTAAAGCATTAGATATCTAGTCTTTGTTCTGTTTATAAAATACAGGTGAATCACTGCTTTCTGCTTTTATTTGCATTTTACCTACTGTCCCAAATTTTTTAGAAAATTAAATTTGAACATATTGTGTATGCTTGTCCTGTTTTTATTGCTGTGATGATCCAACAGCATCGATTTTGGAGAGTTAGAATTGATTATCTTATTACGGTATATATATAATTATAATAGTGTTCAACAGAGTATGCGCTGAATTTTTGGCCAAATATTTCTGGGCTATTTCACACAAAAATACAAAAACATAAACATTGTCTGTAGAGTTGTATACAGTCACAACAAAACTTTGCATCATCAAAATGGTAACTTTACAGAAGAAGGAAAAACATTCTTTAACACAATATAGAAATTAGTTGGTTATTTTTTTAATTCTGTAAAAAAATAATAAATGTAATAAAATGCCAAAAATGGAGAAATGGAAGTTTTGTTTTGACAATGACAATACGTTTTGTATTGTATTCTGTTTTATTGCTGTAGGCATGTTGCAAAGCTATTTATTACATTAGCAATATGTACACAATATATATTTATAGTATGCGTAATATATACTGTGTGTAAACACTGTATTGTCACAGTTTAATGCATATTCTATGTCTGTACTCTCAGTATAATGTCTGCTTTGATCCTTTGTTGACTAGTGGCAGCTATGTAAGCAGAAATGTGCTTGTATCTACACTTGTACAGGTTACATAAGGCAAATAATCCTGGAAACCTTGAAATCCTGAGCTGGGTATGCAGCTGTTTTTTTTTCTTCTTCTTCTTCTCAGGGAAAGAACAAAGCAAGCCATCGTCACAGCATCCTGTTTGGCTGTTAGAGCTCCCGCTTGTGCCTCAAACAGTGTGTGTCTTCCACTGCTTTCAAGACAGGATGACACCAGCTCAGCATCCGAGCTAACACGCGCTCGCTCAGCAGATGCAGGGCTGAACGCAGATCGTGTCTGGGGAATACTGTACCTGTTGTGCGTCGCAGTTTTGCCCCTTTCTGACAGAGACAGAAGGTACAGACGGATTTCAGTAACGTCTTCACTGCGCACGTACAGAATCAGCGCTTATTTGGAGCCTCGCAGAAGAAACGCTCAAATCTTTGAGTGCTTGTAAGATGGTGACAGAATGGACACGCTGAACAAACTGATGAGGATGAAGGAAACAAATGTTTTCCCCTCAAAAGCAAGAGTGAAAGTGAATTCAGGTACTGTAAGGTCACCCGCTGCTCACACAGATGTTCACACAGCTTATACAATCTTCCTAGAAAAGCACGGACCAATAAAAATGGCACACTCTGCACCTGCACTTGAGTCTAAGGTCACCATGTTGAATCCCAAGCGTAGGCTAGAGGGGTATAAAGCCCCCCCAGCACTGGGCTGTGGAGCAGTGGAACTGTGTTCTCTGGAGTGATGGAGCTCCATCCAATACCTTTAGGATGAGTTGGAGTGATCCAGAACTGACCATCCAACATCAGTACCTGACCTCACTAATGCTCAATCAAATCCTCACAGCAATGTTGCAGCACAAACTCACTATTAATACCCTTCGTTTCAGAAAAAAAATGCTCCTTGTTATCCTCTTATCAAGTTGATTCATTTGAAATCTAGTCAGTTATCTAATATTACTCATTAAAATACTGTTGTAGGCATTATTTCTTGAAAAAGGTAAAATTATCTGCCAGATGAATACTAAACACAATTACTAAAATAAGTAAAAATAAAAAAGCTGGAAAAATTTTATAATATTCCTACATCAGTCTCACAAACTGTAGAGAAATATCGGATATACTGACTATATTTAGGGTAACATTCTTTGCAGTGTAGGGCTGCATGATATGGACCAAATACCATACTGCAATTATGTTATATGTTACATATTGTGATTATAGTATATAAACAAAATCAATTATATATATATATATATATATAAATAATAAACATTATAATATAGCATAGTAACCTTCATTTTTAAGTAATTTAGTCTTACTGGCAGTTAGCTGTCTTCATGTAATGCATTTGTTAATATGTTTGATGAAAAATTTGCATATCATTTTGTTACGACCTGTCTAGGGGTTTGAGTTGATCATAACATAAAAAAAAGACAAAAGAGAGCCAGTTGACGTTTAAACAGGTCAAATCGTGTTATTTTCTTTTTATGCTGCTCTTTTGTGTATATGACACAGGAGAACGTCAGAGTGGGCAAGCGCCAAAACAATAAACATAACAAGCCTAGCTAGAAATGTTAGATAACTAACTTACCTATGCAAACATAAAGAAACAAAAGTACAGTCAGTCTTTCCTAACTCCCTAACTATACCAAAAACAGGAGAAAACAAGATCAAAAGAAATGGCACCCACTCCTACAACCTGGTCGGCATAAGAGTGAACATTTACAGAGACAGATCATGAGCTTACAGTTTAACTGCAGAGATAACTGGGTATAGAACAAGAGGTAAAGCTAAGCTATTTCATTTGAGGGGAGAGTAGAAAATCGCTAGCAATAAAACAAACAAGCTGCGCTGCGGTTCGGATCTTAAAAACAATCGCCCCAAGCCGCCATGGAGGAAAGCCTCGATAACATCCGGCGCAGCCGTCGAAGATATACGCCATGCAATTTCAGCCAGCCAATCAGATGAAATTTCGTTACGGGACTCCAGCCAATCACACGCACAAGTGGGAGGGTTCCTAATAAGCGAGAGAATGAGAGAGAGAGAAAGAACGAAAGGGAAGCAAGCAAAACATACGTCCTATATGGACGTAACAATTTGAAAGAAGTTCCAAAATTATCATTCTCTCAATCTCTCACTGCTTACTTCCACTTCTGCTCCCACAGTCCCCCCAGCAGGACTGCGGTCTCATAAAATAAGCAATTGTAGGACATTGGTAAATGTACCGGAGGACCCACATGAAAGCTATGTATTAATATCTTTTTGATTTTTGGTTAGTTTCTAAACGTCTTGTAAATGAAAATGTGTTAAAATCATATTAAAAATTATTTGGAATTTGACTCTGGAGCTCTTGAATTGGGCACCATTTTTCAATTGATCTGTTTTGTGATTTTTCCAGAAAAAGTGGAGCAGTGCTCTAGTAAAGTGCTATTAGGAGGCTTATAGGAAAGCTTATCATTCATTAACATACATACTACTGAGACTGCTCAGTTCTATTATTCCTCACAGAGCTCAGTAACACAGATTAATAACTGATCATCACATTGATTTATCAGTCTACTCAGGCTTTAGCAGAGCTCAGTAACACAGATTAATAACTGATCATCACATTGATTTATCAGTCTACTCAGGCTTTAGCAGAGCTCAGTAACGCTGAGATTAATAACTGATCACATTGATTTATCAGTCTACTCAGGCTTTAGCAGAGCTCAGTAACACTGAGATTAATAACTGATCACACTGATTTATCAGTCTAATCAGGCTTTAGCAGAGCTCAGTAACACAGATTAATAACTGATCAACACATTGATTTATCAGTCTACTCAGGCTTTAGCAGAGCTCAGTAACACTGAGATTAATAACTGATCACATTGATTTATCAGTCTACTCAGGCTTTAGCAGAGCTCAGTAACACTGAGATTAATAACTGATCACATTGATTTATCAGTCTACTCAGGCTTTAGCAGAGCTCAGTAACACTGAGATTAATAACTGATCACTACATTGATTTATCAGTCTACTCAGGCTTTAGCAGAGCTCAGTAACACTGAGATTAATAACTGATCATCACATTGATTTATCAGTCTACTCAGGCTTTAGCAGAGCTCAGTAACACTGAAATTAATAACTGATCAACACATTGATTTATCAGTCTACTCAGGCTTTAGCAGAGCTCAGTAACACTGAGATTAATAACTGATCACATTGATTTATCAGTCTCTTTAGAGTCCATCTAAGGAATGTAATAAAATAGTTTAAAAACAAGCATTAATTGTGCTTCTTTTAAGAACTGCATTATTTGTATGTAGTTTACAAGTATACCAAAAGTATTCTGCTAAAAATGTGAAAAGTAACTGCATTCAAAAAACTGCCTGTATAAAAAGTAACTGGATCTGTGATCAGAATGCTTTCAGCACACGATTAGAAAAGAACCAATTTGTGTCCCAGCCGTCTCTGATGTCAGTATTTTGAAAAGGCCAGTATTGCTATAATGAATATTTAACAATATTTTGGTTAGAATTAATGAGAACAAACTTTAAGAACCTGCTGTTAATACAAAGAGACTCACAACAAACCTCTCTTTTCAGGCAAAAGCCTGTTACACTAGGATACGTACTACAAATTCTCCTTTTGTGTTCAGCACTATTTAAAAATCACCACGTCTCCTCAGACAGCCTCAGAGTTTGATCCCGGAGAATGAACTCGATAGTTTAACCTCCACTAACAGGTTGAATAATCAAAGCATGCCTGCCACATGCATGAAAGCAGCTTCCAGAAGGGAGAGCTGCCCAATACACTGCACTAATGCAGCCTGACAACTTCACAATGAGCCTGCTGGGTCCCACAGTGGAGCGAGGGCTGTGTGCAGAAAGGCTGAATCCATCCCAAACACATACATAGAAACCATGGGTTGGCTAATTCATATCATATTTTCCAATCTGTAGGCATTAATGATATATCACATATTTACCACTACTACTGTTACTACACTGTAAAAAAACTCTTTAACTTAAAAAGACAAGTAACCCCAATAACTTGAAATTCTGATATTCACAGCAAGAATGGCCTGGGTTCGATTCCCGGCCGGGCGGCCAGGGTCGTTTCTGTGTGGAGTTTGCATGTTCTCCATGTGTCTGTGTGGGTTTCCTCCGGGTTCTCCGGTTTCCTCCCACAGTCCAAAAACATGCAGTTAGGCCAATTGGACATGCTGAATTGCCCCTAGGTGTGAATGTGTGTGTGATTGTATATGTCTGTCTGTCTGTCTGCCCTGCGATGGACTGGCGACCTGTCCAGGGTGTATCCTGCCTTCCGCCCAATGACAGCTGGGATAGGCTCCAGCACCCCACCGTGACCCAAAAGGATAAGCGGTTTAGAAGATGTATGTATAAAAATATTCAAAATAATTTGTTTTCTGCTAACTTAAAAATTTGAATTATATTTTAATTTAACCATATTAAAATAGTTGCATCAATTTTTACAGTGTACTACTACTAGTAGTACTATAAGCAGGCTACAGACAACAGACAAGTGAGACAGATGAAACACTATAACATTATAACTGAGACAGAATGATTTCCTTTCATATTCCCCCGTATTTCAAGTCAAGTCAAGTCAAAGTTTATTTATATAGTGCTTTTTATAACTGGTGTTGTCACAAAGCAGCTTTACAGAAAAATCCGGGTCTGAGCCTCCATGAGCGTCGCCAATGACAACAGTGGCAAGGAAAAACTTCCTAAGAGCAAGAAGACGAAACCTTGAGAGGAACCAAGACACAAAAGAGGAACCCATCCTCCTCTGGTCGACACCGGACAGCAAACAGCATTAGAATAAAATATTAGAATACAAAATGAGGAAAAACAGGTGGAGTTATGGTTAATTAGATAGTTTGAGTTTATGCAGCAGCAGCAGGAGGGTACCATTCAGTCCCGTTCAGTCCCTTCTCTAGTTTTACCGTAGTTCGTACACTTTCCCTCACCATTTTATCAGCTAATGCTGCTGTTTACGTCTCATTGCAATATCAAATTTTGCTAGCTTGGTCCATAATGTCACCTTTTACAGTTAAAGTGTGCTACTGGGATTTATATCTTTACACTAGCAGCAGGTTTATAACTTAGAATGGGCTTCACTTTATCTTCCTGGTCTGGGAAAAGGCCCAAGCTTAGTATTAGCTGTCCACAAAATAATGCCTGGGCAAGTTCAGACATGCCCAGTAGAACGAGAGAACTCAAAGAGAGGAGAATTTCCACTCTGTAATGTCTTCAGGGTTTCTCTAACACTAGAGGGCGCTCCTGAGTGAGTCCAGAATGAATGGGTTAAGATGGAGCATTTGAGTAAAATCATCGTTTATAAATGTAAAACATTTTTGGGATAATAGAACACATTAATTTCCTGAACAGCATAAAACATTTTAACACCAGTGTTACATTTTAAACGCTTTTGTATTCAAATTATAGGAGTTTAAAACGGCACCTTATGTATGTTTTTGACATCTATGAGTGCGAACAGCCAATGAGCTGCTCTGCTCGCCAACCAATCAGCACTCAGTAGCAGTAATGCCAGCATTCTGCTGCCCAAAACCTGTTTGCTATTAAAAAAATAAACATACAGGTGAGTTTTCTTTGCCTTTTTAGTGAAATACATCCTTCTACTTTCTAAAATGTAGGATGAATGAAATGAAAGGAAAGTTCTGGGCGAGAGATTAGAAACTATTTTAACTTCTTGTTTTTAGCTGTTTAGCTCCATTTACTCCCATTCATTGGTGACTCATTGTGGGTGCCCTCTGCTGTTTTGCAGTCATGTTTTTGATATAATGAGGGAAACAGGAAGTGGCCAAGCTCCTCATAAACCGGCTCTGGTAGAACCCTATTGGAGTGATCCATTTGGAGGGGGGTTCATGGGGCTCATATAGTTAGAAACATTTTTTCATTTAATTTGATTGTGTCCATCTTGTGGGTTTACAGCTTGTTATGATTCAAACATCCAGTTTTGAACAAGCTTTTCTTGGATTCTGTATTCACTTTGTCAGTTATTGTCTGTGGTCATTCTTGTCTCCCCATGCAGAGGAGACGGACTAGTCTGTGCTGGGTTGGGTCGACCAGCGGAAGTCTATTTAAGAGCTCACCCCATTGGTTGGAGGAGATGGTTGGTTGGTTGTTGAGCCAATGTATTTTGAGGGAAAACATTGCCTCCTCACATTTCATAAATATATTCTGCAAATGATTTTTTGTTTTGTTTTCCTCAGAGCATATTTACCCTCACCTGCAAGCAAGTTGTGACAATAATTAACATTCTAATAAACATAAACATGTTTATATTAATGTTTACTATAACATTAGGATCAACAGAAAGACAGTAAATAGGTAGTCAGAATGTGTTGTTTTCAGTAAAGTTATTATAAGAATACAGTTAGAAGAGCTGACTTCTCTCTGTTCTCCAGCCATCATGTGACTTTATTCACTTTTATCACCTGATTTAACTAAATGAAGGATTAACAGATAAAGCAGGTATTGGATGGTGACTGGACTTCCTTTAGGAGAGATTCGGAAATGTTTACGCTAACTCACTCACAGTGCATAACATTATGACCACCTCCTTGTTTCTACGCTCATTGTCTATTTTATCAGCTCCACTTACTATATAGGTGCACTTTGTAGTTCTACAGTTACAGACTGTAGTCCATCTGTTTCTCTGATACTTTGTTAGCCCCCTTTTACCCTGTTCTTCAGTGGTCAGGACCCCCATGGACCCTCACAGAGCAGGTACTATTTGGGTGGTGGATCATTCTCAGCACTGCAGTAACACTGACGTGGTGGTGGTGTGTTACTGTGTGTTGTGCTGGTACGAGTGGATCAGACACAGCAGTGCTGCTGGAGTTTTTAAACACCTCAGTGCCACTGCTGGACTGAGAATAGTCCACCAACCAAAAATATCCAGCCAACAGCGTCCTGTGGGCAGCGTCCTGTGACCACTGATGAAGGACTAGAGGATGACCAACACAGACTGTGCAGCAGCAGATGAGCTATCGTCTCTGACTTTACATCTACAAGGTGGACTGACAAGGTAGGAGTGTCTAATAGAGTGGACAGTGAGTGGACACAGTGTTTAAAAACTCTAGCAGCACACACTAACACACCACCAGCACGTCAGTGTTACTGTAGTGCTGAGAATGACCCACCACCCAAATAGTACCTGCTCTGTGAGGGTCTAAAGGGGTCCTGACCACTGAAGAACAGGGTAAAAGGGGGCTAACAAAGTATCAGAGAAACAGATGGACTACAGTCTGTAACTGTAGAACTACAAAGTGCACCTATATAGTAAGTGGAGCTGATAAAATGGACAATGAGTGCAGAAACAAGGAGGTGGTCATAATGTTATGCCTGATCAGTGTACATATATGACAGAAACAAATAACTACTTGCTTTACAGATCATTTTCTCAGACTCGAGGCTTTGCACTGTTGACTCGGATGTCATTAAAGTGAATCTGTGTTAGTACATCCTTCAAAAAGTAGTTCTTGTGGAAAAATCTGAAAATATATAATTTTGTATTTGAGGGAATATGATCAGAAAATGCATTCATTTATTTCCCCTCAGAGAGAAGCGGTGGAAGGCCTGATGATTCATAGACGACTCTATGAAGTATTACTCTATGAAGTGACGTAAACAAAATTCCAGATAGAGCGCTCTGTTCAGTGCTGGGTTGATAATGTTTGAGCTGTTTACGTCAACAGAGACATCTCTGAAGGGCTTATTGATTCTTCAAGGTACAGTTTTATGTTACTTACTTGAGTAGTTATATGAAGGGAAAGGACGGTAGCGGCAATACAGATAATAAAAATTGACGAGGCATAATTAAATCTAGTAATGAGGGACGACAGTGAGCAAGAGAGATTTAGAACAAGCCTATCAAACACCACGATATCGTATCCTTAATTTACAAGGTGCCTTGTGTCCTCATTTTCATTAGCTGTGAACCTACACACTTAAAATAGATGGTTCTTCAAGGCTTCTTTAGTAAAGAAAATGGTTCTATGTAGAACCTTTTTGAAAAGGGTTCTTCTATTGTCATGATAAGCCTGTAACAATATAAGAACCCTAAACATGGTGAGACAGTCTTCCAATGAAAAGCTTTCTTTCCATTATTGTGCTGTACTGTTGCTGGGTTTTAAAGGACAATTGCACCAATTTTTCAAAATTTGTGCATAAGTAAGTGCTTGTTATGTAAACAGAGTCGTTCAGAGTGGTTTGGTGTGAAATGCTTCGTTCTAGAGAAACTTACTGAGTCAGAACTGTTCAGAGTGGTGGTGATAGGAACCAGACGTCCACCTCTAAAAGCTCCCTCACAGAAAGTTACTACATGAAATGGTTATGAATTCACTGTCTGATGTCTGAGATACTGTTTTACGATAGTTTTGAGAAAGTTTTGGCCTTGAACTTCATTCATGGTGGAGGGATACATAATATGCAGTGTGTTGTGAGGCAAAATAGTCCCCAAAGAAAACTTATTATTTCAGATTTTCCACTATTTTCCATCATCAACGTTCCATAAAATCTCAGAAGACTTGTGTAGGTTCACTGGTGGTTTTGGATACTAAATAAAATGTCTATGTTTGTGTTGTTGTCATCACGTGTGACCTTAATAAACAAAACAAACTAGCAAAAACACAAAGTACAAGGTAACAAATTACAAGGTCTAAACAAAACATAAGGTAGGCGCACAAACACTACATGTGACAGCGTGACAAGTAGACCAGACAACGATGGACAGAAACAAGGGGCTAAATATACCTACAAACAATAGGGAACACCTGGCAGAGGGAGGAGGCAGGGAATACAAACAGGTGAGGACCCTAATAGGGAAGGCGGGGGAAAGGGGAGGAGAACAAGAACGAAAACAAAACACAACACATGGCTAAAAAGCACATGGCTACAACACAGGGGAAGAAGCAGATAAAGACAGGGACAGAGGAAACAGTGACAGTTGTAGTCATGGCGACCCCTGGTTCCTATCACCACCACCATCAAAGACATCTGAACCATTTCACACCAAACCACTCTGAATCACTCAGTTCACATCTCACACACTCAGTTACACAGAAATGTAGAGAAATCAGTGGAATTATCGTTTAAAGTGGTAGAAAAGCTGGCGTTTCTAGTTTTAGCTACACCGCATGACAACATAACGTCTTGTTTGTTAGTTAATGACGTTTGATGTGGTAAAATCCACCCTGGATCAGCAGCCCTGGTAGGGAAGAGAAAGGAAAAGGGAACTTGTGAGAGCTGGTTATTTCCTCTAAGCAGGAGGGGAAAAAAAGCAATAGTAATATTATACTGCTCAATTTGAACCGTCCATTCATAATGAGACGGCCTACATGCAATTTAAAAAAAAGAAAACGACGGGGAGAGAGAGAAAGAAAGAAAGAGAAAGAAAAATATCTGAAGCAGACAGGCATTAAAAAACAAACGGCAGCGCTTGGTGTGGAGGGGGGGGGCTATTTTGGGCCGCGAACACTCAAGGTCACTGATGCAGAGACAAATTGAGTGGGAGGTTGAAGATAACAAAGAGAATGGGTTAGCGCGGCGCTCGGAGCGCAGCATGCAGACAGGTGGATGTGAGGAGGGAACCCGCAGAGAGAGACGGAGGAAAGGCCCAGCATCCATTACAGCAGCCTGCCACATACACCAGCAGCATTATTCATGATACAGAGAGAGAGAGAGAGAGAGAGAGAGAGAGAGAGAGAGAGAGAGAGAGACAGCAGGCTTCAGCACGAGGCACTGTCTGCATAGAGAGCAGGAAATGCATGATGAAGGTGATGATGATGATTATTATAATAACAGTGATGATGACGATGCTGATGCTGACAGCGACGTTGCTAAGAAACGTGATCTATATAGTACACTCTTAAAAAAGACGGTTCTCCCAGAGTTCTATAGGATGGCATTATTAACCTCCTAAATGACTTTGCATGATTAAAGCGTTCTTTGAATCGTGAATTGGTTCTTCAGATTGATGGAGAATGAGCTGTAGATGGTTTTGTATAGAACCTTTTTCTATATAGCACCAAAAAGGGGTTCATGAACCATGTTTAGGGTTCTTCTTAGGGTTCTTCGGTTGTTACAATGTCAAGACTGTAACAGTAGAAGAACCCTAAACATGGTGAGACAGTCTTCCAATTAAAATTCTTTATTGTGTAAATGCCGACTGTTGTAAATTTAGTTTTAAAGGGGAATCCCACCAATTTTTCAAAATTTCATGCATAGGTAAGTGGTTGATATGTAAGCAAAGTCATTCAGAGTGGTTTGGTGTGAAATGCACTGTTCTAGAGGAACTTCACAGTGTTCACAGTGGTGGTGATAGGAACCAGACGTCCACCTTTAAAAGCTCCCTCACAGAAAGTTACTACATGAAATGGTTCTGAATACACTGCCTGATGTCTGAGAACCATGTACACCCAAAGAACCCTTTGCATGATTACTGGAGAATGTTCTACATGGAACCTTTTTGAAAAGGGCTCTACTATTCTATTATATATTATTGCTATTTTTACAATGTTAAGCTTGTAACCACAGAAGAACCCTTTTTGGCACTATATAGAACCCTTTTCAAAAAGGTTCTCTATAGAACCATCTATAGCATATTCTCCATCAGTGTAAAGAATCCCTTTAATCACGCGAAGGGTGGCATAAACCTTTCCTTCATGCTTAGTTAATCATTATTAAGTATGAATATGCAGGTAATATTCTCTTTTTAGAAATTATTAATCCGTAACTGGGCCATAAAGTTGCAACTCTATATTGTATTTATAAAAATATATCCTATTATTTATTTCACGTACATTTATCAAAAGCATTTATGCTTTCATTTTTTTGTATGTCACTAAGTAAATGGTTAATATTCAAATAGAAGCACTTATAAATATATAACACTACTATAAACACTATTGAAAAACAAATATATTGCATACTAAGGGATCTCCAAAACTGGCTGAAATATCATGTTATGGCAACCATGAAAAGGGGATAGTGTATGTGCTCTTATTTTGGCAAAATAAAAAATATATATACACCGATCAGGCATAACATTATGACCACCTCCTTGTTTCTACGCTCATTGTCCATTTTATCAGCTCCACTTACTATATAGGTGCACTTTGTAGTTCTACAGTTACAGACTGTAGTCCATCTGTTTCTCTGATACTTTGTTAGCCCCCTTTTACCCTGTTCTTCAGTGCTCAGGACCCCCATGGACCCTCACAGAGCAGGTATTTGGGTGGTGGGTCATTCTCAGCACTGCAGTAACACTGACGTGGTGGTGGTGTGTTAGTGTGTGTTGCGCTGGTCTGAGTGGATCAGACACAGCAATACTGCTGTGTATATATGATACTGGGGAAAGAGAGAATTGACAGTGTTGCTCAGAAAGATGATGATGATGCCTATATACACTACCAACTGTGTAAATGATGACTCAACTGCATTGATTTGGGAATGTTAGAGTTGATTATAATCAATTGTAATAATATTCAAGATATACAACTATCCTGTCTCCAATAGAGCGTTAAATCCATGGTGATGATGATCACAATGATGACTGTGATTGTTACTATAATGATGCTGATAGTTTTAACAATAAACTAGATAAACAGAAACATAATGATGGTGGCTTTACCATCGCTGTTATATCCAAAGTTCAAAATTCAATAATTTTTTTTATTTGAACATTTCGTGATGAATGGACCAGTAGAAATAGTCCAAGGATATTTGGATTAAAATCTTCTTAGATTAACATACATAATCTTATCGTATATTTTCCTTGTGTAAAGGTGCCACTTTGGAAATACAAAGTTTTGTTACAATAGTGAGAATTTGCTAGTTGTGTAAAAATACATTGATGCACATTGATCATATTCAATAAAATATGCACTAATTTTTTGTCAAAATAACAAAATGATGTAGAAAATCCCCCAAAAAGTTTGGTGTGTTGTTATTATTGTTTATATTTCACTACAGCTCCTGTATGTAACAAGATCCTCCAGTGTATTCGGTGCATATTTACAAATAATTGTGCACAAATAAATTAGTGGTGAATTTTGATATTCCATGATGCACAGAATGGCATCCGAAAGAACCATAATCTAATGGAATAATTGTGAAGTGAGTGATTTACACCTGTGCTGTGTACAGAAGACGTATGCAGTATTTTAAATATCGGTATGAATGTTTATATGATCTGCTGCACTTTCATAAACACAGACAGAGGAAACACTGAAGTGACTGAAATGTGAAATCTTCTCCTGCCAGTTTCAGAGTTCACGCCTGCTAAAGAGCTCCATCAGCATATTCCACCGGCTCTTCTCTCAGCGACCTGACCTACACTGACCTCTGAGGCCCTGACCTCTTCCTCCTCCTCCTCTCTCAATCTCCCCATCCACTGTGTGGATCTCTCTCTCTCAGAGCAGGTCTCTCTGCTGAACTACAGTGAAAATCTGTCTATCTATCTATCTGTCTATCTGTCTGTCTGTCTGTCTGTCTGTCTGTCTATCCTTCTATCTATCTATCTATCTATCTGTCTGTCTGTTTGTCTGTCTGTCTGTCTGTCTGTCTGTCTATCCTTGTATCTATCTATCTATCTATCTATCCGTCCGTCCGTCCGTCCGTCTATCTATCTATCTATCTGTCTGTCTGTCTGTCTGTCTGTCTGTCTATCCTTCTAGCCTTCTATCTATCTATCTATCTATCTATCTATCTATCTATCTATCTATCTGTCTGTCTGTCTGTCTGTCTATCTATCTGTCTATCTATCTATCTATCTATCTATCTCTGTCTGTCTATCTGTCAGTCTATCTATCTATCTCTCTGTCTGTCTGTCTAACTATCTATCTATCTATCTGTGGGTCTGTCTATCTGTCTGTCTGTCTATCTGTCTGTCTATCATTTTTATCTTTAATTCAAATTATTAACAAAAATCTAACCTTTATTTGAAGTGAACTCTATTATTATGAGTGAACTCTAACTGAACTACAGTGTATTCATATTCATATTTTTGTGTTAAAGTTCACTTGAGTGATTAGGAATAATTAAATAGTCAGCAATGACTTCCTGTTTCACTGGAGTATAAAAGTAAGGTGGCACACAGGCCAAATTCCCTCAGTCAGCCATCACCATGAGAAAGACGGCAGAAAGAAAGATGCACAAATCAGGAAATGGCTACAAGAAAATAGCCAAACAAATGCCCACTTCTGCTATCAGGGCAATCATTAGGAAGTTTAAAGCAACTGGAGATGTTAAGAATCTGCCACAAGTTGTTTGGGGGGGTTGCCAGAAGAACCCTCTGCTGTCAAGGACCAACAAAGAACCTTCAGTGGGAGCATGTTCTGCAGTTAGATGAGACCAAAATAGAGCTTTTTGGCAACAAACACCAGAGGTGATGTGGAGTGGACACAAAGATAGCCATGCCAAAAAGTTCCCATCCGCACTGTGAAGTATGGTGGTGGATCTGTGATACTGTGGGGCTGTTTTTCTTCTGCTTGTTCAGATACACTGGATCATGGACTTTATCAGGTACCAACAGATATTAAATCAAAACCTGACTGCCTCAGCCAGGAAGCTTAAACTGGACCATGGCTGGATCTTCCAGCAGGACAATGATCCAAAACATGCCTCAAAATCAACATAAAAATGGTTCACTGACCACAGAATCAAGGTTTGCCAGGGTCAGCACAGTCCCCTGTCCTGAACTCCATAGTAAGCCAGTAGGATGAGTTGAAGAGGAGAGTCCACAGTGTGGAGCTCAGAAGGATCTGGAGAGGTTCTGTATGGAGGAACAGTCTCCGATCCTTTGTTATGGGTTCTCCAGTCTCATTAAGCGCCATAGGAGTGACTCAGAGCTGTTATCTTTGTAAAAGGAGGCACACGCAGATTTGAGAAAAATATTTATTTCATGTTAAGATCTAGTTTTTTTTTGCTTTCTATCATTGTACTTCAAATAAAGATTTGAATTATGTTAATATTGTGAGTGAAAGATCAAAAAGGATAATCAATAAAAAATGTGTTTACAGCCTGTTTTGCTCATGTTTACCAGGGGTGCCAATATTTCTGCAGGGCACTTTATCTATCCACTCTCTCTCTCTCTCTCTGCCCCACTTTCCTACTGTTTTATTCCCTCTTTCTTTCTCCCTTTCTCTCATTTACACACTCATTCACTCTACTTCACTTTTTCTTTTCTTCTCTTTTATTCTGTTTCTCTCCATCTTTCTCCCCTCCCTCTTGCTTTCTCACCTCTCTCTCTCTCTCTCTCTCTCTCTCTCTTTATCTCTCTATGAACATCCGCTTCCCCATAGTGTTTTCCTTCTCTTCTCTTTCTCCATTGCGCTCTCTCTCTCTCACTTGCTCTTCCGTCTTCTTTCTCGCTCATTGCCCCCCCTCGTCCGTTTCAGAATGACATGCTGCAGAAGGCAGATGGTTACAGTATAATGGAAAACAAACACTGAATGATGCACATGCATTAAACATTTTAGATACATTTTGTCATATATATATATATATATATATATATATATATATATATATATATATATACACACATTTGTATATACATATATATATATATATATAAATATATGTATATATATATATATATATTTATATATATATATGTACACGCACATTTTTTACGCTGGATAATGATGCAAATGTACATTCATTAAACATTTTTAGATACATTTTGTCATATATATATATATATATATATATATATGGTTGTTGGAAGGAAACCAAAATGGTCCAAAATGGTAACTTTACAGGAGAAGGAAAAAAACTACTTCACTTTTAATGAAAGTCAATGGAACCAGAATTTTTTTTAGAGCCATTTTGGGCTGTTTTTTTTAGTCCATTCATCATGAAGTTTACACACAATGTGAAGATCAACAGGTATTTTCATATTATGTCAAAAACTAAAAAAAAGGTTGAAAATGGATATATATATATATATATATATATATATATATATATATATATATATATATATATATATATATATATATACACATTTTTTACACTGGATAATCAGGAGCACTGTGTGGCATGCTAATCTAGGGAAAAAAATTATGAATGATCCATGAACGTCTTG